>NC_092707.1:7467975-7769684 GCF_047496885.1 Scyliorhinus torazame | reverse complement strand
GAAACCTCCCCCCTCCCCCCCATGGGAAACCTCCCCCCTCCCCCCCCATGGGAAACCTCCCCCCTCCCCCCCATGGGAAACCTCCCCCCTCCCCCCATGGGGAACCTCCCCCTCCCCCCTCCCCCATGGGAAGACCTCCCCCCCCCCCCCCCCATGGGAAACCTCCCCCTGCTCCCCCCATTGGAAACCTCCCCCTCCCCCCATGGGAAACCTCCCCCCTCCCCCCATGGGGAACCTCCCCCTCCCCCCATGGGAAACCTCCCCCCCCCCCCATGGAAACCTCCCCCTCCCCCCCCCATGGGAAACCTCCCCCCTCCCCCCCCATGGGAAACCTCCCCCTCCCCCCCCATGGGAAACCTCCCCCCCCCCCCCCCATGGGAAACCTCCCCCTCCCCCCCCCCATGACACCCCCCCCCACCCCCCCCCCCATGGGAAACCTCCCCCTCCCCCCCCCATGGGAAACCTCCCCCTCCCCCCCCCCATGGGAAACCTCCCCCTCCCCCCCCATGGGACACCTCCCCCCTCCCCCCCCCCATGGAACCTCCCCCCCCCCCCCCATGGGAACCTCCCCCCCCCCCCCCCATGGAAACCTCCCCCCCTCCCCCCCCCCCCCCCCATGGGAAACCTCCCCCCCCCCCCCCCCTGGCCCCCCCCCCCCCCCCTGGGAAACCTCCCCCCCCCCCCAGCCCCCCCCCCCCCCATGGCCCTCCCCCCCCCCCCCATGGGAAACCTCCCCCCCCCCCCCCCCATGGGAAACCTCCCCCCCCCCCCCATGGGAAACCTCCCCCCCCCCCCCATGGGAAACCTCCCCCCCCCCCCCCCCCCATGGGAAACCTCCCCCCCCCCCCCCATGGGAAACCTCCCCCCCCCCCCCCCCCATGGAAACCTCCCCCCCCCCCCCATGGGAAACCTCCCCCCCCCCCCATGGGAAACCTCCCCCCCCCCCCATGGGAAACCTCCCCCCCCCCCATGGAACCTCCCCCCCCGCCCCCCCCCCCCATGGGAACCCCCCCCCCCCCCCCCATGGGAAACCTCCCCCCCCCATGGGAAACCTCCCACCCCCCCCCCCATGGGAAACCTCCGCCCCCCCCCCATGGGAAACCTCCCCCCCCCCCCCATGGGAAACCTCCCCCCCCCCCCCCATGGGAAACCTCTCTTCCCCCCCCCCCCCGCCCCCTCCCCCCCCCCCCATGGGAAACCTCCCCCCCCCCCCCCCATGGGAAACCTCCCCCCCCCCCCATGGGAAACCTCCCCCCCCCCATGGGAAACCTCCCCCCCCCCCCCCATGGGAAACCTCCCCCCCCCCCCCCCCCCCCATGGGAACCCCCCCCCCGGGACCCTCCTCCCACCCCCCCCCCATGTGATGTTTTGAAACAGTGATCTCTGCTGTGTAAATGTTGAATAGCTATCTCTGTGACTGGATTGAAAGGTGTGTCTGTTGAACCAATGTGGCGGAAAGATCTGATCACCTCACATAACAAATTGATCTGCTTCTAAATATCATTTTGGAAACAAATCAGCCATGTGTGCTTCTGTGCTGCCACTTTGGGTGGTCAGAGTGTTTTGTGAAATCCTCTTGTCTACTGTAGGGAAGCACTCCGCCCGAGCAGCGGATTGGAAATTGGACATCACGCAAAGCTTTTGAAACCTTTTTCTGTAACACTTTTTTTGTGTTGTCCCGAGTCAGCCAATTTGCACACAGCAAGAAACCACAAAGAGCAATGAACAGATGATCGGTTTTACTGGCAATAGTTGAGGGATAAATATTGAGCAGGACACTGAGGAGAACTCCCCTACTCCTTTTTCAAAATAACAGCATGGGATCTTATCCACCTGAGTGCATAAGGGGCCCTCGTTTAATGTCCCACCTGAAGGATAGTTCCTCCAACAATGCCGAACTCCCTCAGTGCTGCGCTGGCAACATCAGTCTGGATTATCAAATCCCAGGAATGAAGCTGGGAGTGAGCAGATACTAGAGGCAGTGCCTTTGCAACAAGCTACTTTCAATGTGCTCTTGTGGTTTTGAAGGTGTGATGTTCGATCTGTTTCGAGTGTCCTGCCTCATTTATCTTCGATTTGTATTTACGTTTTAAACATCACGCAGCACCAACACCCAGTGGGCAGTATCACTGGGACAGCTGAAATTTGAGACTGAGTTGAACTAAAAATAATGGCTCCATGTAACCCTGGATATGATCTCACAGTCGGGTCAGAAGTTTGCTAACATCTAGCATGGCACAGTGGTTAGCACTGCTGCCCCACAGCACCAGGGACCCGGGTTCAAATCCAGCCTCGGGTGACGGTCTGTGGGGAGATTTCACTTTCTCCCCGTGTCTGCGTGAGGTTGCTCCGGTTTCCTCCCACAGTCCAAGGGGCTGGTTTAGCACACTGGGCTAAATAGCTGGCTTGTAAAGCAGAACAAGGCCAGCAGCGTGGGTTCAATTCCCGTCCACCAGCCTCCCCGATCAGGTGCCGGAATGTGGCGACTAGGGGTTTTTCACAGTAACTTCATTGAGGCCTACTTGTGTGACTGATTATTATTAAGATGTGCAAGTTAGGTGGACTGGACATGATAAATTGCGTCTTGGTGTCCAACGGTTAGGTGGGGTTGTGGGGATAGGGTGGGGGAATGGACCTAGATGGGGTGCTGTTTCAGAAACATGATGGGCTGAATGGCCTCCTGCATTGCAGGGATTCTGAGTCTTGACGCAGCAGAGCTGTCATTTCCTCTAGTTTGGGAGCTGTGGCGATGTTAGGAAACTAGGGATTGGGGGTGAATCGTTCAACAACAGCAACTTGCATTTATATAACACCTTCAGCATAGTGAAACATCTTAAGGTGCTTCACAAGAAGGTTAGCAGACAAAGTTTGACACCATAACTACAAACTTGGTCAAAGTGCGGCGTTTTGAAGGAGCAGGTTGAAGGGTACAGAGTGAATTCCAGATTTTGGATGCAAATAGCTGAAGGCAGGGCTATCAACACTGTACCAATTTTAAGATGGGGAATGAGCGAGAATCTCGGATGAGAATGATTGCAGAACGCTCGGAGGGTTGTCGGACTGAAGGCGGCCACAGATAGGGAGGGGCCAAGAGAGGTTTAAACCTGAGGCATTGCCAGTCAGTGTAGGAGTAGGTCAGCAAGCGGGGGGGGGGGGGGGGGGGGACACGAACGAGATTGGATGAATAAAGTAGCTTTATTATTAAGTGTTTTATCAACAGCAGTGTATACCTGGGATTCTTTTAATGAGATCTGGAATGTGTTGATACAGATGGTTGTTAATTTTATTTTGGCTGAAAATATCTTTGTGAAGTGTCTCACTCTCTATGCTGCTGCTGACTGTCACTTCAGCCAGTGAGGAGCGATTAACCAGATTACCCACAATCACAACAGCGAGAAATCAGAATACAGGTTGTATGTCAGACCTTGAATAGATTATTTAGTTAGAAAGATTTGAAGGAATTTGCAGTTAGCGTCTCAGAATGTCTCCAAACACGTCTCAGCCACTGAATCATTCTCACTCCACAGGATAAATATTCCCCACTTTCTCTGTCTGTTAGCTTTGACAAAGAGTTATTGCACTCGAAACGTTAGCTCTTTTCTCTCCCTACAGATGCTGCCAGATCTGCTGAGATTTTCCAGCATTTTCTCTTTCGTTTCAGCCACTGAAGGTAGTTTTGAACTGTGCTTGCTGTTATAATGTAGGAAACCGCAGCCAGCCAATCTGTACACCGGAATCACACACAAACAGTAGTGAGATGTTTGAGATAAATATTGACCAGGACACTGGAAAGAGCTCCTCTGCTCCAGAATAGTGACCTGGAATCTTTTGTTTCCCATCTGAGGGGGAATTCGGAGGCCTCTGGTTCACGTCTGATCTGAGAGATGCTACCTCTTACGGTGCAGCACTCCCTCAGTACTGCATTGGGAGTGTCAGCAAAGTATCGTGTGGTTAAGTTGCTGGAGTGGGTGGGGGGGGGGGCAGCGTGGTGGTGCAGTGGCTAGCACTGCTGCCTCACAGCGCCGAGGTCCCAGGTTCGATCCCGCCCCCAGGTCACTGACCGTGTGGAGTTTGCACATTCTCCCCGTGTTTGCGTGGGTTTCGCCCCCACAACCCAAATATGTGCAGGGTAGGTGGATTGGCCACGCTAAATTGCCCCTTAATTGGAAAAAAATGATTTAAAAATCGTACTAAATTTCTTTTAAAAGCTGCTGGAGTGGGACTTGAACTTACACTCTAGTGACTCAGGAAAGTGTTGCTCCCTGAACTCGAGCAAACGCTGCCTGTGTGAATGCCTTCCGTTCGGGATCACACCCAGCTTTGCTTTTCATTCCTTCCTTTCAATCGGCTAATGATCACAAGCCTGATGTATGTTTCATACAACCCTTAAGTCAGATTAACCGAGTTACAGGTTGGGAGCTCAATGATCGATACTGCTTGATTGGTTGCACACTGCAGCCTTTTCGTATATGTGGTGTTCCCCAGTTTTGGCTTTTTGCATATTCCAGATTTTAATCCCTCCATCATTAGGACTGTGCCTCCAGCTGTTTAAATCCTAGACTCTGGAATTCCTCCCTAAACCGCTCCACCTTTCGAATACATAGATACATAGAACATACAGTGCAGAAGAAGGCCGTTCGGCCCATCGAATTTGCACCAACCCACTTAAGCCCTCACTTCCACCCTGTCCCAATAACCCCCCCCCCCCCCCCTAACCTTTTTGGACACTAAGGGGCAATTTATCATGGCCAATCCACCTAACCTGCACGTCTTTGGACTGTGGGAGGAAACCGGAGCACCCGGAGGAAACCCACTCAGACACTGGGAGAACGTGCAGACTCCGCACAGACAGTGACCCAGCGGGGAATCGAACCTGGGATCCTGATGCTGTGAAGCAACAGTGCTAACCACTGTGCTGCCCTCGACACTTCTTAAAACCTACCCATTTGGCCAAACTTTAGCTCCCATGCCCCAAATCCCCATGTGGTTGTGTCAAATTTTGAATTATTTTTCATTTGGCACTGGTCAAATGCTCCTCTTATTTGTCCTGCCCCCTCTGAATGGGCTGAAACTGGGAACTCACCACAAGAGTCCCATTTCTTAAGTATTGGTGAGTCCTGTTCTCTCACCTTTTCCTCATTTTTATGGATAGTGCAGAACATTTAGTACTGTTGTGTAAGCAAGAGTATAACATTTTTGTGGCACCATTCTGTGCTCTGTCTTTTCTGTAAACACTGTAGCAAGTCCTGAACTCAACTGTAATTCTTCAGTGCATCTTGGTTCTTGGGCTGATCTCGTCAAAATATAGAAATTGGCAGCCTTCCTGAAATCTGCACTTTTATAAATGGGGAGTTGTTTGAACTTGGGTGCAGCTGTGTTCCTGAACTCTGATGATCTGGCTCTAAATGTTGCACTTGACGCTGGGTTTAATCTGTTCTGCAGTTGATTCTTCGCTGCAAGTGCAAAGCCACTTGAAAGAACATCGAGGAAAAAACACTTGGTGGAGAAAGTTGGCGATAAGATCTGGTAGGTTTCAAAGTAGCAAATAAACCACGCAGCTGCATTACATTCAAACCACTGAAACTTGTCGGTACTTTGCCTGAATTTATTTCTACTCAGCACCAAGAGATTCTTTTCTTTTTCCACTCATCTCCCATGTTGCAAGAGTCAGTGTGTCGAAACTGAGGAATACACCCTTCTGCATTTGTACTGTAATCAGCAAGAGGGGATGACGTCTGCCGTTAATAGGAATCAAAGCCACAAACATAAAAGGAAGTTTCATTGAACCACTTATTTTCCTTCAATTAAACATGCCGATGATTCCGTCAGATTACTGTGTGTGCCTGAAATTTCCCCCTCAGGCTGGTGCCAGCTTTGTTTTATATCAAGTTATTTTCAGCGTGAGTTTATGATAAATCTAGTCCAATTGACCCCCAGGTTCTCTAAACTCGACACCTCACTCTGATCATCCACAGTCACTTTTCATTACTGTGTCCGTGTCCAGGGTTCATATCCAGGGTTACATGGAGCCATTATTTCTAGTTCAACTCAGTCTCAAATTTCAGCTGTCCCAGTGATACTGCCCACTGGGTGTTGGTGCTGCGTGATGTTTAAAACGTAAATACAAATCGAAGATAAATGAGGCAGGACACTTGAAACAGATTGAACATCACACCTTCAAAACCACAAGAGCACATTGAAAGTAGCTTGTTGCAAAGGCACTGCCTCTAGTATCTGGTCACTCCCAGCTTCATTCCTGGGATTTGATAATCCAGACTGATGTTGCCAGCGCAGCGCTGAGGGAGTTCGGCATTGTTGGAGGAACTATCCTTCAGGTGGGACATTAAACCGAGGGCCCCTTATGCACTCAGGTGGATAAGATCCCATGCTGTTATTTTGAAAAAGAGTAGGGGAGTTCTCCTCAGTGTCCACAGGGACCCGGGCAGCACAGTGACACAGTGGTCAGCACTGCTGTCTCACAGCGCCAGGGACCCGGGCAGCACAGTGACACAGTGGTCAGCACTGCTGCCTCACAGCGCCAGGGACCCGGGCAGCACGGTGACACAGTGGTCAGCACTGCTGCCTCACAGCGCCAGGGACCCGGGCAGCACGGTGACACAGTGGTCAGCACTGCTGCCTCACAGGGCCTGGGCAGCACAGTGGTCAGCACTGCTGCCTCAGCGCCAGGGACCCGGGCAGCACAGTGACACAGTGGTCAGCACTGCTGCCTCACAGTGCCAGGGACCCGGGCAGCACAGTGACACAGTGGTCAGCACTGCTGTCTCACAGCGCCAGGGACCCGGGCAGCACAGTGACACAGTGGTCAGCACTGCTGCCTCACAGCGCCAGGGACCCGGGCAGCACGGTGACACAGTGGTCAGCACTGCTGCCTCACAGCGCCAGGGACCCGGGCAGCACGGTGACACAGTGGTCAGCACTGCTGCCTCACAGCGCCAGGGCCTGGGCAGCACAGTGACACAGTGGTCAGCACTGCTGCCTCACAGCGCCAGGGCCTGGGCAGCACAGTGGTCAGCACTGCTGCCTCACAGCGCCAGGGACCCGGGCAGCACAGTGACGCAGTGGTCATTACTGCTGCCTCGCAGCGACAGGGACCCGGGCAGCACGGTGACACAGTGGTCAGCACTGCTGCCTCACAGTGCCAGTGACCCGGGCAGCACAGTGACACAGTGGTCATTACTGCTGCCTCACAGCGCCAGGGACCCGGGCAGCACAGTGACACAGTGGTCAGCACTGCTGTCTCACAGCGCCAGGGACCCGGGCAGCACAGTGGTCAGCACTGCTGCCTCACAGCTCCAGGGACCCAGGCAGCACAGTGACACAGTGGTCAGCACTGCTGTCTCACAGCGCCAGGGACCCGGGCAGCACTGTGACACAGTGGTCAGCACTGCTGTCTCACAGCGACAGGGACCCAGGCAGCACAGTGACACAGTGGTCAGCACTGCTGTCTCACAGCGCCAGGGACCCGGGCAGCACGGTGACCCAGTGCTCAGCACTGCTGCCTCACAGCGCCCAGGACCCGGGCAGCACAGTGACACAGTGGTCAGCACTGCTGCCTCACAGCGCCAGGGACCCAGGCAGCACAGTGACACAGTGGTCAGCACTGCTGTCTCACAGCGCCAGGGACCCGGGCAGCACTGTGACACAGTGGTCAGCACTGCTGTCTCACAGCGCCAGGGACCCGGGCAGCACAGTGGTCAGCACTGCTGCCTCACAGCTCCAGGGACCCAGGCAGCACAGTGACACAGTGGTCAGCACTGCTGTCTCACAGCGCCAGGGACCCGGGCAGCACTGTGACACAGTGGTCAGCACTGCTGTCTCACAGCGCCAGGGACCCGGGCAGCTCAGTGACACAGTGGTCAGCACTGCTGCCTCACAGTGCCAGGGACCCGGGCAGCACGGTGACACAGTGGTCAGCACTGCTGTCTCACAGCGCCAGGGAGCCGGGCAGCACGGTGACACAGTGGTCAGCACTGCTGCCTCACAGCGACAGGGACCCAGGCAGCACAGTGACACAGTGGTCAGCACTGCTGCCTCACAGCGCCAGGGACCCGGGCAGCACAGTGGTCAGCACTGCTGCCTCACAGCTCCAGGGACCCAGGCAGCACAGTGACACAGTGGTCAGCACTGCTGTCTCACAGCGCCAGGGACCCGGGCAGCACAGTGACACAGTGGTCAGCACTGCTGTCTCACAGCGCCAGGGACCCAGGCAGCACGGTGACCCAGTGGTCAGCACTGCTGTCTCACAGCGCCAGTGACCCGGGCAGCACAGTGACACAGTGGTCAGCACTGCTGCCTCACAGCGCCAGTGACCCGGGCAGCACAGTGACACAGTGGTCAGCACTGCTGTCTCACAGCGCCAGTGACCCGGGCAGCACAGTGACACAGTGGTCAGCACTGCTGCCTCACAGCGCCAGTGACCCGGGCAGCACAGTGACACAGTGGTCAGCACTGCTGTCTCACAGCGCCAGTGACCCGGGCAGCACAGTGACACAGTGGTCAGCACTGCTGTCTCACAGCGCCAGTGACCCGGGCAGCACAGTGACACAGTGGTCAGCACTGCTGCCTCACAGCGCCAGGGACCCGGGCAGCACGGTGACACAGTGGTCAGCACTGCTGCCTCGCAGCGCCAGGGCCCGGGCAGCACGGTGACACAGTGGTTAGCACTGCTGCCTCACAGCACCAGGGCCCGGGCAGCACGGTGACACAGTGGTTAGCACTGCTGTCTCACAGCGCCAGGGTCCCGGGCAGCACAGTGACCCAGTGGTCAGCACTGCTGCCTCACAGCGCCAGGGACCCGGGCAGCACAGTGACACAGTGGTCAGCACTGCTGCCTCACAGCGCCAGGGACCCGGGCAGCACAGTGGTCAGCACTGCTGCCTCACAGCGCCAGGGTCCCGGGCAGCACAGTGACCCAGTGGTCAGCACTGCTGCCTCACAGCGCCAGGGACCCGGGCAGCACAGTGACACAGTGGTCAGCACTACTGCCTCACAACGCCAGGGACCCGGGTCAGCACGGTGACCTAGTGCTCAGCACTGCTGCCTCGCAGCGCCAGGGTCCCGGGCAGCACAGTGACACAGTGGTCAGCACTGCTGCCTCACAGCGCCAGGGCCCGGGCAGCACGGTGACACAGTGGTTAGCACTGCTGCCTCACAGCGCCAGGGACCCAGGCAGCACGGTGACACAGTGGTCAGCACTGCTGCCTCACAGCGCCAGGGCCTTGGCAGCACAGTGGTCAGCACTGCTGCCTCACAGCGCCAGGGTCCCGGGCAGCACGGTGACACAGTGGTCAGCACTGCTGCCTCACAGCGCCAGGGCCTTGGCAGCACAGTGGTCAGCACTGCTGTCTCACAGCGCCCAGGACCCGGTAACGACCTAACCTCCACGAGCCCGGTCACGACCTAACCTCCACTCGCCCGGCACCGACCTAACCTCCACTCGCCCGGTACCGACCTAACCTCCACTCGCCCGGCACCGACCTAACCTCCACTCGCCCGGCACCGACCTAACCACCACTCGCCCGGCAACGACCTAACTTCCACTCGCCCGGCACCGACCTAACCGCCACTCGCCCGGCACCGACCTAACCTCCACTCGCCCGGCACCGACCTAACCTCCACTCGCCCGGCAACGACCTAACCTCCACTCGCCCGGCAACGACCTAACCTCCACTCGCCCGGCAACGACCTAACCTCCACTCGCCCGGTACCGACCTAACCTCCACTCGCCCGGTACCGACCTAACCTCCACTCGCCCGGCACCGACCTAACTTCCACTCGCCCGGTACCGACCTAACCTCCACTCGCCCGGCACCGACCTAACCTCCACTCGCCCGGCACCGACCTAACCTCCACTCGCCCGGCACCGACCTAACCTCCACTCGCCCGGCAACGACCTAACCTCCACTCGCCCGGTACCGACCTAACCTCCACTCGCCCGGCACCGACCTAACCTCCACTCGCCCGGTACCGACCTAACCTCCACTCGCCCGGCACCGACCTAACCTCCACTCGCCCGGTACCGACCTAACCTCCACTCGCCCGGCACCGACCTAACCTCCACTCGCCCGGCACCGACCTAACCTCCACTCGCCCGGCACCGACCTAACCTCCACTCGCCCGGCAACGACCTAACCTCCACTCGCCCGGTACCGACCTAACCTCCACTCGCCCGGCACCGACCTAACCTCCACTCGCCCGGCACCGACCTAACCTCCACTCGCCCGGTACCGACCTAACCTCCACTCGCCCGGCACCGACCTAACCTCCACTCGCCCGGTACCGACCTAACCTCCACTCGCCCGGCACCGACCTAACCTCCACTCGCCCGGCACCGACCTAACCTCCACTCGCCCGGCAACGACCTAACCTCCACTCGCCCGGTACCGACCTAACCTCCACTCGCCCGGTACCGACCTAACCTCCACTCGCCCGGCAACGACCTAACCTCCACTCGCCCGGCAACGACCTAACTTCCACTCGCCCGGTACCGACCTAACCTCCACTCGCCCGGTACCGACCTAACCTCCACTCGCCCGGTACCGACCTAACCTCCACTCGCCCGGTACCGACCTAACCTCCACTCGCCCGGTACCGACCTAACCTCCACTCGCCCGGTACCGACCTAACCTCCACTCGCCCGGTAACGACCTAACCTCCACTCGCCCGGCAACGACCTAACCTCCACTCGCCCGGCAACGACCTAACCTCCACTCGCCCGGCAACGACCTAACCTCCACTCGCCCGGCAACGACCTAACCTCCACTCGCCCGGCAACGACCTAACCTCCACTCGCCCGGCAACGACCTAACCTCCACTCGCCCGGCAACGACCTAACCTCCACTCGCCCGGCAACGACCTAACCTCCACTCGCCCGGCAACGACCTAACCTCCACTCGCCCGGCAACGACCTAACCTCCACTCGCCCGGCAACGACCTAACCTCCACTCGCCCGGCAACGACCTAACCTCCACTCGCCCGGCAACGACCTAACCTCCACTCGCCCGGCAACGACCTAACCTCCACTCGCCCGGCAACGATCTAACCTCCACTCGCCCGGCAACGACCTAACCTCCACTCGCCCGGCAACGACCTAACCTCCACTCGCCCGGCAACGACCTAACCTCCACTCGCCCGGCAACGACCTAACCTCCACTCGCCCGGCAACGACCTAACCTCCACTCGCCCGGCAACGACCTAACCTCCACTCGCCCGGCAACGACCTAACCTCCATTCGCCCGGTAACGACCTTGCCTCCACTAGCCCGGTAACAATCTTGCCTCCACTGGCCCTGTAAAACTTGTTAAACTGAGCAGAACACTGGCTATTGTTTTTAGGTGTTTTGCTAAAGTTTTTGTCGTTCCTTGCATGGCCTTTCCCACTGACTGTTTGTACATCGCAGCCAAGTTGATTCATTTTGGAGATGGTACATCCTGTCGTACCACTGTGGAACGTTACAGCACAACAGGATGCCAAGTGCGAGCAGCACTTGTACAAAGCAGGCAGGACAAGAACAAAATGATCCAGAGCCTGAAAGTCTGCTGAGCCGGTTCAGAAATTTATGTTTAATGTAGGAAATTGTTACATAGTATATTTCAGATTTTGTTGTCGTGTTATTAAAAACCGTGGGTTCAAATACATGCAGTATGTATGCTAAAGCTGTGATTAAGGAGTCGTAAAGATCATCTAATCATTGTTAACCTGATTACATATAAATCATTAATGGAATATTGTTTATGGAAAGGAGATTACCTGGGGATAGATAATTAACGAGGGATTCTGTTTGGCCCTAGCTAAGCAATCATGGGCCATCTTTGTCGGATACAGATGATGTAATGAATGGGAGGAGCCAGGTCTGTCTGTAGTCTTGGCGTAAGACAATATGAGGATTTTCTGAAAGGGTCCCTCTCCAAGGTCTGGACAGGGAACAGCAAGTAACCCTGATTGCGAACTTGTGATTTTAACAGTATTGAGTTGCTTTGTTGGAATATATATAGTGGCAGATGTAGATAGTGAGTTAAGGTTTTCCTATTTAAAAAAATTAAATAAATTTAGAGTACCCAATAATTTTTTTTTTCCAATTAAGGGCCAATCAATCTACCCTGCACATCTTTGGGTTGTGGGGGTGAGACCCACGCAGACACAAGAAGAATGTGCAAACTCCACACGGACAGTGACCCAGGGCCGGGATTCGAACCTGGGTCCTCAGCGCTGTAGTCCCAGTGCTAACCACTGCGCCACCGTGCTGCCCTGGTTTTCCTATTATTGAAGAACTGTTTAACTGACAATTGTAAAGTTATTTTTTTGTTATCGTGGTTAATTCTGTGTTAAATTAAAGTTTGTTTTAACACGATACATACCAATAGGCCAGAGTCATCACTCCTGGGGTGAAGCATCCTTACCTCAGCCTCTTGAACTGCTGCACTCCATGTGATGTAGGTGCACCCATAGTGCTGTTAGGGTGGGAGTTCCAGGGCTCAGTGACAGTGAAGGAACAGCGATATATTTCCAATTCCGGATGGTGGGTGACTTGGAGGAGAGCTTGCAGGTGGTGGTGTTCCCATGCATCTACTGCACTTGCAGAGCGGTAGGTGGTAGAGGTAGCAAACTTGGAAGATGCTGTTGAAAGAGTCTTCGGAAATTGCAACAGTGCATCTTGTAGATGGCACTTCTGTGACATTGCGCTGGTAGTGAACGGAGTGAAAGTTTTTAGTGGTGGAGTGGGTGTGGTAGCAATCAAGCGGGCTGTTTTGTCCTGGATGGTGTCCAACTTTGTGTGCTGTGTGGTAACACCAGGTATTGCAGTACCTGAGAGGTGGATGCCCATTGGCTAGACCTAGGAGTCTACCATTGGGCAACGTACATAGCTCCGCCCTGAGAGGTGGGGTATAAGAACCAATGCCATCCCAGCAGCCTTCACTTTCTGTATCGAAGCTGCTGGGTACAGTTCTAGCTGATTAAAGCCGATTAGTATGACTCTCCTTGTCTCACGAGTAATTGATTGTGCATCATGTTGTTCGGCAAGTTGAGGTATTTCATCACACTCCTGACTTGTGCCTTGTAAATGGTGGACAGGCTTTGGGGAGTCAGGAGGTGAGTTACTCACCACAAAATTCCCATCCCCTGACCTCCTGCAGGTACAGTATTTGCTCCAGTTCAGTCTCTTAATTGTAAACCCCCCCCCCCCAGGGAGATTCTGTGATGGTGATGAATATTATGGGGAGGTGGGGAGATTCTCGTTGGAAAGTCCGATGGTAAGAATACAAAATGTTTACACAGATGCTCAAGCATGTGCATTGCACTAGAATATAGGTAAAGAGTGCATGTGCAGAACCCACAAGCTATTACCACCATTTGTCTGCGGATAGCCACACAAACATTACAGATTTAGTCTGTCTAAACCTGGGCTCAGTTATATAAACAAGAGTTTAACAGTAGTTTGAGGTGAATGATAGATAACAAAACCAGAAGAGATGGTCAGAGCGAGGTTGTTGGTTTGAGTGTTGGTTGCTGTGGTGTGTTGGTGATGTAAATAAGCAGAGTGATTAAGGTTATGGTAATGCACTGGTTATTGTACTAAACCAGTAATCCAGAGGCCAGGACTAATGATCAGAGCGTTCAAATCCCACCGAGACAACTGGGGAATTCAAATTCAGTTAATTAAGTAAAAGCAGGAATGAGTATCTAGTATTGGTAATGGTGACTATTAAACTATTGTTGCAAAAACAAAATTGGCTCACATTAAGGAAGGAAATCTGCCATTCTTACCTGATCTGGCCTGGCTGATATACGTAACCACAGAACTACAGCTACGAGGTTGACTCTCTCCTCAAGTGGCCTGGAAAACTATGTTGCATTGAAGAAAATGGCTCCCCACCAGCCCCACCATCTTGAGGTCAATTCTGGTTGGGTGATAAATGCTGATCACAGTGCCTGCGCCCTGAGATAATTACAACCCCAGTGGTTGCTCGGACACTTCTACCATCCCTGAAAAGTAACTGCTCAAAATGTGTTCGCCATGAGCAGAATTGTGGCTTGAAATTTTGATTTGCAGAAATGAGTGTCGCGAAATGAGCCCCGCATCAAACAAATACACCGGGGTAATCGAATGAACATCCAGGAAGATATGTGATTTTACAGGGAAAGCTTATGTTGGCGAAATGGACAGCAAGCAAGGAATTTGGAGGTGGCATGACTTCGGGAGATGGGGCACTGCAATATCGTTGCTATGCAGAGTGAAAATAACAGGTTTTTGAGCATAAAAAAATAAATTCATTTTATTTGCTGATTGCTGTTTTATTTGATTGCCCATTTCTAGTACAAAGAGAATTATGACGATGACGTAACTATCACTTTGGAAAAGGAGCACTTTATGGATGGGTTCTTCCATCAGGTAGGAACTTGAAACTGGATGGGTGGGGAGTTTTAATTTAACTGTCGGTATCATTTGCTCCTGTTAGAGCTACTAATACTCGGCCCTGTGTATTCTTCTCTTCCCTTTGTCATTGTTCTTTGTTCTTTTCTACACTTTGAAGAGAATGAGGACAATTTGTTACCAGTGTGCTCTGTACCTATTTGTTTGTAAAAATATCTGAAAGCCACCAGTTAGGGAGCTGGATGAACTTCGGATCATTCGGGAGGCAGAGGTGGTCATAGATAGAAGCTTCAGGGACGTAGTTACTCCGAAGAATAAAGATAGATGGGTGATGGTGAGAGGGGCTGGGAGGAAGCAGTCAGTACAGGGATCCCCTGTGGTCGTTCCCCTTAGTAACAAGTATACCGCTTTGGATACTGTTGGGGGGGGGGGGGGGGGGGGGGAGACGGGACTTACCAGGGGTAAGCCATGGGGTACAGGTCTCTGGCACAGAGTCTGTCCCTGTTGCTCAGAAGGGAAGGGGGGGGTAGAGGAGTAGAGCATTAGTCATTGGAGACTCCATAGTTAGAGGGATAGATAGGAGATTCTGTGGGAACGAGAGAGACTCGCGGTTGGTGTGTTGCCTCCCAGGTGCCAGGGTGCGTGATGTCTCGGATCGTGTTTTCGGAATCCTTAAGGGGGAGGGGGAGCAGCCCCAAGTCGTGGTCCACATAGGTACCAACGACATAGGTAGGAAATGGGATAGAGATGGAAGGCAGGAATTCAGGGAGCTAGGGTGGAAACTTAGGTCTAGGACAAACAGAGTTATTATCTCTGGGTTGTTACCTGTGCCACGTGATAGCGAGACGAGGAATAGGGAGAGAGAGGAGTTGAACACGTGGCTACAGGGATGGTGCAGGAGGGAGGGTTTCAGATTTCTGGATAATTGGGGCTCATTCTAGGGTCGGTGGGACCTCTACAAAGGGGATGGTCTACACCTGGACCAGAGGGGTACCAATATCCTGGGGGGGAAATTTGCTAATGCTCTTCGGGAGGGTTTAAACAAGTACAGCAGGGGCTTGGGAAGCTGAATTGTAGCTCCAGTATACAGGAGGTTGAGAGTAGTGAGGTCATGAGTAAGGTTTCAAAGTTGCAGGAGTGTACCGGCAGGCAGGAAGGTGGTTTAAAGTGTGTCTTCTTCAATGCCAGGAGCATCCGGAATAAGGTGGGTGAACTTATGGCATGGGTTGGTACCTGGGACTTCGATGTTGTGCCCATTTCGGAGACATGGATAGAGCAGAGACAGGAATGGTTGTTGCAGGTGTCGAGATTTAGATATTTCAGTAAGCGCAGGGAAGGTGGTAAAAGAGGGGGAGGGGTGGCATTGTAGTATTACGGTGGCAGAAAGGATGTTTGATGAGGACTCGTCTACTGAGGTGGTATGGGCTGAGGTTAGAAACAGGAAAGGAGAGGTCACCCCGTTAGGGGTTTTCTATAGGCCTCCAAAAAGTTCCAGAGATGTAGAGGAAAGGATTGCAAAGATGATTCTGGATAGGAGCGAAAGTAACAGGGTAGTTGTTATGGGGGACTTTAACTTTCCAAATATTGACTGGAAACGCTATAGTTAGAGTACTTTAGATGGGTCCGTTTTTGTTCAATGTGTGCAGGAGGGTTTCCTGACACAGTATGTAGATAGGCCAAAGAGAGGCGAGGCCATATTGGATTTGGTACTGGGAAATGAACCAGGACAGGTGATCGATTTGGAGGTAGGTGAGCACTTTGGTGATAGTGACCACAATTCGATTACGTTTACTTTAGTGATGGAAAGGGATAGGTATATACCGCAGGGCAAGAGTTATATCTGGGGGAAAGGCAATTATGATGCGATGAGGCAAGACTTAGGATGCATCGGATGGAGAGGAAAACTGCAGGGGATGGGCACAATGGAAATGTGGAGCTTGTTCAAGGAACAGCTACTGCGTGTCCTAGATAAGTATGTACCAGTCAGGCAGGGGGGAAGTGCTCGAGCAAGGGAACCGTGGTTTACTAAAGCAGTCGAAACACTTGTCAAGAGGAAGATGGAGGCTTATGTAAAGGTGAGGCCTGAAAGGTTCAGTTAGGGTGCTCGAGAGTTACAAGTTAGCTAGGAAGGACCTAAAGCGAGAGCTAAGAAGAGCCAGGAGGGGACATGAGAAGTCTTTGGCAGGTAGGATCAAGGATAACCCTAAAGCTTTCGATAGATATGTCAGGAATAAACAAATGATTAGGGTAAGAGTAGGGCCAGTCAAGGACAGTAGTGGGAAGTTGTGTTTGGAGTCCGAGGAGATAGGAGAGGTGCTAAATGAATATTTTTCGTCAGTATTCACACAGGAAATAGACAATGTTGTCGAGGAGAATACTGAGATTCAGGCTACAAGACTAGAAGGGCTTGAGGTTCATAAGGAGGAGGTGTTAGCAATTCTGGAAAGTGTGAAAATAGATAAGTCCCCTGGGCCGGATGGGATTTATCCTAGGATTCTCTGGGAAGCGAGGGAGGAGGTTGCTGAGCCTTTGACTTTGATCTTTAAGTCATCTTTGTCTACAGGAATAGTGTCAGAAGACTGGAGGATAGCAAATGTTGTCCCCTTGTTCAAGAAGGTGAGTAGAGACAACCCCGGTAACTATAGACCAGTGAGCCTTCTGTTGTGGGCAAAGTCTTGGAAAGGTTTATAAGAGATAGGATGTATAATCATCTGGAAAGGAATAATTTGATTAGAGATAGTCAACACGGTTTTGTGAAGGGTAGGTCGTGCCTCACAAACCTTATTGAGTTATTTGAGAAGGTGACCAAACAGGTGGATGAGGGTAAAGCAGTTGATGTGGTGTATATGGATTTCAGTAAAGCGTTTGATAAGGTTCCCCACTGTAGGCTACTGCAGAAAATACGGAGGCATGGGATTCAGGGTGATTTAGCAGTTTGGATCAGAAATTGGCTAGCTGGAAGAAGACAAAGGATGGTGGTTGATGGGAAATGTTCAGACTGGAGTCCAGTTACGAGTGGTGTACCACAAGGATCTGTTATGGGGCCACTGCTGTTTGTCATTTTTATAAATGACCTGGAGGAGGGCGTAGAAGGATGGGTGAGTAAATTTGCAGATGACACAAGTCGGTGGAGTTGTGGACAGTACGGACGGATGTTACAAGTTACAGAGGGACATAGATAAGCTGCAGCGCTGGGCTGAGAGGTGGCAAATGGAGTTTAATGCAGAAAAGTGTGAGGTGATTCATTTTGGAAGGAATAACTGGAAGACAGAGTACTGGGCTAATAAGATTCTTGGCAGTGTGGATGAGCAGAGAGATCTCGGTGTCCATGTACATAGATCCCTGAAAGTTGCCACCCAGGTTGAGAGGGTTGTTAAGAATGCGTACGGTGTGTTAGCTTTTATTGGTAGAGGGATTGAGTTTCGGAGCCATGAGGTCATGTTGCAGCTGTACATAACTCTGATGCGGCCGCATTTAGAGTATTGCGTGCAATTCTGGTCGCCGCATTGTAGGAAGGATGTGGAAGCATTGAAAAGGGTGCAGAGGAGATTTACCAGAATGTTGCCTGGTATGGAGGGAAGATCTTATGAGGAAAGGCTGAGGGGCGTGAGGCTGTTTTCGTTAGAGAGAAGGTTAAGAGGTGACTTAATTGAGGCATACAAGATGATCAGAGGATTGGATAGGGTGGACAGTGAGAGCCTTTTTCCTCGGATGGTGATGTCTAGCATGAGGGGACATACCTTTAAATTGAGGTGAGATAGATATAAGACAGATGTCAGAGGTAGGTTCTTTACTCAGAGTAGTCAGGGCGTGGAATGCCCTGCCTGCAACAGTAGTGGACTCGCCATCACTAAGGGCATTCAAATGGTCATTGGATAGACATATGGACAATAAGGGAATAGTGTAGATGGGCTTTAGAGTGGTTTCACAGGTCGGCGCAACATCGAGGGCCAAAGGGCCTGTACTGCGCTGTTATGTTCTAAGTTCCCCGTTTCCCTATTTTACTGAGGAAGCCATGATGTGGAGATGCCGGCGTTGGACTAGGGTGAGCACAGTAAGAAGTCTTACACCAGGTTAAAGTCCAACTGGTTTGTTTCAAGCTCCGAAAGCTAGAGATTTGAAACAAACCTGTTGGACTTTAGCCTGGTGTTGTAAGACTTCTTACTGATGAAGAGCACTAGTTTAAGCAGAAAATGCTGGGCAATCTCAGCAGGTCCGACAGCATCTGCGGAGAGAATAGAGAGTTAATGTTTTGATTCTGGATGAATTCGTCAAAGCCTCGACATCCAGACCCTATACACTAGCTCCCTTCTCTCTCCACAGATGCTGTCAGACCTGTTGAGATTGTCCGTTACTTTCTGTTTTTGTTACAGAATCCAGCATCCGCAGTAATTTGCTTTTATTCATACAAGAGCACTGCTTTGTCTTGTCAATCACTCCGAGGGCTGTGGGCCTATGCTTGCAGCGTGAGAAGTCCAACAATGCCCCATGCCCTGGGCTGAACGAGAAGAGCTAATACCCGATTGGGAAATATTGACATGAGAGCTTTTTCAATTCAAAAGTCACTTCTCGAGAAGGGCCATCAAAAAAAAAAAAAAAAAATCTGGTTTAAGCAGGGGCCTCTGGAAGCACCGAATGCATTGTGTTTATCTGTTACTGTCAGCGTTGTCATTTTGTGGTCCATTTATAATTGGCGTTTTCTGCCAATTCTGAGTTGGTGAACTGGCTATACAAATATAACTTGTAACTACAGAGAGGATTTACGCTATAGGTTGAAGAAATCCGCGGATGCATTGACCGGATTGCTGAAAATGTGGAAGAAGTGAAGAAGAAGCATAGCATTATCCTATCAGCACCAAACCCGGAAGGGAGTAAGTAACAGATTGAACAAGTTTGAGTTACAGCTGTGTTAATGTTATACAGATGTTCTGCTCGCAGATTGATATTCGTGTCACGTGGGTTGTAAGTTGCAGTAATGAAAAGCAGTTTGGCATTTAACCAGCTCCTTCCCACAGTTCAGGAAATGGTGGATCCTGTGCTATGACAGTGTGGAGCCTCCACTATCTTGATGTGAAATGGATTCCTGATACAAGCTTTCATAAACAGGAAATGTATTACAGCCAAGATTTTTCTGTAAATAACTGAAAACCACTTGATAGTAGGAACGCTCTCTCCAGGGAAGGAACTCTGTGTTAGTGAACCGGACCCAGCATATGGGCTTAAATACACACATTCATTTTATAATGCTTCAGTACCCTGTAATGATGACAGGGCGATTCTGTTGCCTAGATTGGATTTCCAAAAACAGCAACACCCCTGTCAACAGAGCTTTGAATGCAGCTGAACGCACTCTTAACTTGTGGCCTTAGCTGAAATAGTGGGATTTCATACTTTGGGTGTTTGTAGTGATGCCTTTGGGTATATGAGAGGAGAAGCATGCAAATAATTTTCCTTTTTTATAATTAGCTGAGATTGCAAGGTGTGAACAGACCCACCTGATGGGTTATTTAGTCGATTTAAGCCACACTTTCATGCATTTGTCATGAACTCCTTCAGTACTTGGGGCATGCATGCCGCAACTATTTGTGTTTCAGTCTCTACTGTTCCAGGTGACCTGGTGCAACAGCGAGTTCTGGTACTAGAATGTATTTCAGCTCTGCTGGCTAATTATATAAAATTAAATGTTACCATTTCCTGTAAATTTGTCCATCTATTTTAGAATCTGTTAAGCTGATATTTCATCGCCACTCCACATTTGGCTGAATAGTTTTCTTATCGGCTAGCCTTATATTCCCATCAGGATAGAAGAGTAAGGGGTGATCTAATTGAGGTGTTTAAGATGGTTAAAGGATTTGATAGGACGGCCTGTTAATTATTCCTGTGAGATTTCATGATGTGGACTTTGAAATAGTTTCCAATGACCAGTATCTAGGTCTAAAGTAGACGGTAAATAGGAGGGAACAGTATACAGAAGTGTGGTCCAGGGATATGCACGTTGATACTACCTCAAAATTAAAATCCTTTCATATACCTCCTATAATCATGAAACTTCTATATGGCTGTAGCTGAGAGAGCAATCCTTTTTGGATTTTACACCTGGTAGTGTCGTTTTACGATGGCGGACTCATTAAGGGAACAAACATTACTGAACCAAGCAGAAATTATGGTATTTGGTGAGCTGGTCTTGATTAAATCTGCTTTCAAAGAACTACTGCCAATAAACCCTTACAATTACTAAAAGTACCTGAGTTCGGAAAGATAAATGAGAAAAATATTCCACAACCATTCAACATATGCTACCGCTCACTCACTCTGTCTCTCTTCTCCCCTACACTATAACCTATCGCTGCCCCTATTGGCCGCCTGCCCCCCCCCCTGCCGAAGCTCAGTCAAGAACTCACAATTGTGTGGCAGTAGGCAGAGAGCCAATGTTACTGGACATGAGAACTTCATAAGAAACATCATGTACACTTCTCCCTGACTTTAGTCCATTTTCTGTCACTTCGAAGAAACAAAGAAAGTCTTGTGTTCCAATACCTTCTTTCAGCAATACCTCGGCGTACTTGCAGCCAATGAAATACTTTTGAAGTGTAATATAGCACAATCCCATAATAAGCATTAGAATCTCCATGTCTGCCCCGAAATGAGGTATGAATTTCCGAATCATTATGAAGTAGGAATGGGGGCAGCACGGTGGCGCAGTGGGTTAGCACTGCTGCCTCACTACGCCGAGGTCCCGGGTTCGATCCCGGCTCTGGGTCACTGTCCATGCGGAGTTTGCACATTCTCCCTGTGTTTGCGTGGGTTTCGCCCCCACAACCCAAAGAAGCGCAGGCTAGGTGGATTGGCCACGCTAAATTGCCCCTTAATTGGAAAAAATGAATTGAGTGCTCTAAAAATTTTTTTTAAATGAAGTAGGAATGAACTACTGTAACATATAGAGGTTACAGAGGCAGAGGGGATGTTGGATTTGTTGTATTTCAGAATCTCTGACATTTGCTGTTCCCACCTGAACCTGTATGGCCAGACAAATTATCCCATGTATCTTTTGGTAGAATGAGCTTGGCTTGTGTGTTTTGTGGAGATGAGCATATGGCTTGTTCAGTGGCATTAGCACCCAGAGACGTGGATGTAATTTATAAATCTACTATTGATTGAAGCAAAGGATAATCTTGGCCGATGATCTGAATGTGGCGATGATAGGAGTGCGGAACTCCCTGCCACAAAAAGTAGGAGATCCTCACTCAATAGCTCCAAATCTAATTGATTTGAGCTCATAAGAACATAAGAACTAGGAGCAGGAGTAGGCCATCTGGCCCCTCGAGCCTGCTCCACCATTCAATGAGATCATGGCTGATCTTTTGTGGACTCAGCTCCACTTTCCGGCCCGAACACCATAACCCTTAATCCCTTTATTCTTCAAAAAACTATCTATCTTTATCTTAAAAACATTTAATGAAGGAGCCTCAACTGCTTCACTGGGCAAGGAATTCCATACATTCACAACCCTTTGGGTGAAGAAGTTCCTCCTAAACTCAGTCCTAAATCTACTTCCCCTTATTTTGAGGCTATGCCCCCTAGTTCTGCTTTCACCCGCCAGTGGAAACAACCTGCCCGCATCTATCCTATCTATTCCCTTCATAATTTTATATGTTTCTATAAGATCCCCCCTCATCCTTCTAAATTCCAACGAGTACAGTCCCAGTCTACTCAACCTCTCCTCGTAATCCACCCCCTTCAGCTCTGGGATTAACCTAGTGAATCTCCTCTGCACACCCTCCAGTGCCAGTACGTCCTTTCTCAAGTACGGAGACCAAAACTGAACACAATACTCCAGAATGGCCTCACTAACACCTTATACAATTGCAGCAGAACCTCCCTAGTCTTAAACTCCATCCCTCTAGCAATGAAGGACAAAATTCCATTTGCCTTCTTAATCACCTGTTGCACCTGTAAACCAACTTTTTGCGACTCATGCACTAGCACACCCAGGTCTCTCTGCACAGCAGCATGTTTTAATATTTTATCATTTAAATAATCCCTTTTGCTGTTGTTCCTACCAAAATGGATAACCTCACATTTGTCAACATTGTATTCCATCTGCCAGACCCTAGCCCATTCACTTAGCCTATCCAAATCCCTCTGCAGACTTCCAGTATCCTCTGCACTTTTTGCTTTACCACTTATCTTAGTGTCGTCTGCAAACTTGGACACTTTGCCCTTGGTCCCCAACTCCAAATCATCTGTGTAAATTGTGAACAGTTGTGGGCCCAACACTGATCCCTGAGGGACACCACTAGCTACTGATTGCTAACCAGAGAAACACCCATTAATCCCCACTCTTTGCTTTCTATTAATTAACCAATCCTCTATCCATGCTACTACTTTCCCCTTTCTGCCATGCATCTTTATCTTATGCAACAATCTTTTGTGTGGCACCTTGTCAAAGGCTTTCTGGAAATCCAGATATCCCCCATCCATTGGCTCCCCGTTATCTACCGCACTGTTAATGTCCTCAAAAAAATCCACTAAATTAGTTAGGCATGACCTGCCCTTTATGAACCCATGCTGCGTCTGCCCAATGGGACAATTTCCATCCAGATGCCTCGCTATTTGTTCCTTGATGATAGATTCCAGCATCTTCCCTACTACCGAAGTTAAGCTCACTGGCCTATAATTACCCGCTTTCTGCCTACCTCCTTTTTTAAACAGTGGTGTCACGTTTGCTAATTTCAAATCCGCCGGGACCACCCCAGAGTCTAGTGAATTTTGGTAAATTATCACTAGTGCATTTGCAGTTTCCCTAGCCATCTCTTTTAGCACTCTGGGATGCATTCCATCAGGGCCAGGAGACTTGTCTACCTTTAGCCCCATTAGCTTGCCCATCACTACCTCCTTGGTGATAACAATCCTCTCAAGGTCCTCACCTGTCATAGCCTCATTTCCATCAGTCACTGGCATGTTATTTGTGTCTTCCACTGTGAAGACCGACCCAAAAAACCTGTTCAGTTCCTCAGCCATTTCTTCCTCCTCCCATTATTAAATCTCCCTTTGCATCCTCTAAAGGACCAATATTGACCTTAGCAACTCTTTTTTGTTTTATGTATTTGTAGAAACTTTTACTATCTGTTTTTATATTCTGAGCAAGTTTACTCTCATAATCTATCTTAATTTTCTTTATAGCTTTTTTAGTAGCTTTCTGTTGCCCCCTAAAGATTTCCCAGTCCTCTAGTCTCCCACTGATCTTTGCTACTTTGTATGTTTTTTCCTTCAATTTGATACTCTCCCTTATTTCCTTAGATATCCACGGTCGATTTTCCCTCTTTTTACCGTCCTTCCTTTTTGTTGGTATAAACCTTTGCTGAGCACTGTGAAAAATCACTTGGAAGGTTCTCCACTGTTCCTCAACTGTTTCACTATGAAGTCTTTGCTCCCAGCCTACCTTAGCTAGTTCTTCTCTCATCCCATTGTAATCTCCTTTGTTTAAGCACAAAACACTAGTGCTTGATTTTACCTTCGCGCCCTCCATCTGCATTTTAAATTCCACCATATTGTGATCGCTCCTTCCGAGAGGACCCCCAACTATGAGATCCTGAATTACACAGGACCAGATCTAGGACCGCTTGTTCCCTCGTAGGTTCCATTACATACTGTTCTAGGAAACTATCGCGGATACATTCTATAAACTCCTCCTCAAGGCTGCCTTGACCGACCTGGTTAAACCAATCAACATGTAGATTATAATCCCCCATGATAACTACTGTACCATTTCTACGTGCATCTGTTATTTCTTTATTTATTGCCTGCCCCACCACAATGTTACTATTTGGTGGCCTATAGATTACTCCTATCAGTGACTTTTTCGCCTTACTATTCCTGATTTCCACCCAAATGGATTCAACCTTATCCTCCATAGCACCGATGTCATCCCTTACTGTTGCCCTGATGTCATCCTTAAATAACAGAGCTACACCACCTCCCTTACCATCCACTCTGTCCTTCCGAAAAGTTTGACACCCTCGGATATTTAACTCCCAGTCATGACCATCCTTTAACCATGTTTCAGTAATGGCCACTAAATCATAGTCATTCACGATGATTTGTGCCATCAACTCATTTACCTTATTCCAAATACTACGAGCATTCAGGTAAAGTACACTAATGTTGGCTTTTTTTACCTCTGTTCGGAATCTTAACACCTCGATCAGTAACCTCTCCTAAGTTATATTTCTTCTTAACCATTCTCCTAATTTTTCTTGTCGTTGAACCCATATCTTCATGTAACAACCTGCCGCGTCGCTTACCATTAATGTTTTCACTTCCCGTTTTATTTCTTTTAGTATTCCTGATCCTATTCACTGAGCTCCCCTCAGTCACTGTCCCTTGTACTGTCGCCCTTTTTGATTTTTGACGATGGCTTCTCTGCCTTACACTTTCCCCCTTTTATTTCTGTCCCTGTTTTACTACCTTCCAACTTCCTGCATTGGTTCCCATCCCCCTGCCACATTAGTTTAAACTCTCCCCAACAGCTCTAGCAAACACCCCCCCAGGACATCGGTTCCAGTCCTGCCCAGGTGCAGACCGTCCGGTTTGTACTGGTCCCACCTCCCCCAGAACCGGTTCCAATGTCCCAGGAATTTGAATCCCTCCCTCTTCCACCATCTCTTGAGCCACGCATTCATCCTCTCTATCCTGACATTCCTACTCTGACTAGCTCGTAGCACTGGTAGCAATCCTGAGATTACTACCTTTGAGGTCCTACTTTTTAGTTTAACTCCTAGCTCCCTAAATTCAGCTTGAAGGACCTCGTCCCGTTTTTTACCTATATCGTTGGTGCCTATGTGCACCATGACAGCTGGCTGTTCACCCCACCCCCCCACCCAAAATGTCCTGCAGCTGCCCCGAGACATCCTTGACCCTTGCACCAGGTAGGCAACATGCCATCCTGGACTCTCGATTGCGTCTGCAGAACCGCCTGTCTGTTCCCCTTACAATTGAGTCCCCTATCACTATAGCCCTGCCATTCTTCTTCCTGCCCAGCTGCGCAGCAGAGCCAGCCACGGTGCCATGAACCTGGCTGCTGCTGCCTTCCCCTGGTGAGCCATCTCCCTCAACAGTATCCAAAGCGGTATATCTGTTTTGCAGGGAGATGACCGCAGAGGATACCTGCACTGCCTTCCTACTCTTGCTCTGTCTTTTGGTCACCCATTTTCTATCTCCCTCAGTACCTTTAACCTGCGGTGTGACCAACTCGCTAAACGTGCTATCCACGACGTCCTCAGCATCGCGGATGCTCCAAAGTGAGTCCATCCGCAGCTCCAGAGTCGTCAAGCGGTCTAACAGGAGCTGCAAATGGACACACTTGCACGTGAAGGAGCCAGGGACAACCAGGGTATGAGAGGCAATGGAGCCAAGGTGGGTGGAAGTGCTTAAGATGCGGTTCTGCGTTGATTTCACTGAATGTTGGAACAGGCGCGAGAGGCTGAGTGTCTCCTCTTGTTCTGAGGTATTCTGTATAAATTTGAGCATATCATAAAGGAACCAGAGTAGGTCATAAGACCGCTTGAATCTGTGACCTTACGATTCAGTACACCATAGTGGCTCCTCGACCTGAACTTGCTTTCCTGGCCTAGCCCCATATTTCTGATTTCCTTCGAGGCCCTCAGTCGTGACAATATATGCATGATAATAGCTTTGCAATCATTTGTTGTCAGCATTATAATTGGCATAGCAAAGAACTGTTGAGTTATTTTGCATCTACATGTTTTGCCTTGGCGTCCAGGAATCACCGAGATAGTGTGTTTTTCGCCCTGATTTGGAGAATCTGCAGCTGACAGCGGGTGTGGGAGAAGGCTGGCTGGCAGATAAAACCTAGATGTGTCAGACCTACGCAAATATATGACGGGAACTCTGGGGAAGTATGTTCAACAGTGATGCTGCAAAACAAAAGGAGAAGTTCTTCTCACTTCCTCATTTTAAAGACGTAAATAAAGTGACTTTACAGGAGCTCCATTGAAATCCGATTAGTTATACTTTTTATCTTCACACACAGATTGTGTCCGAGAAGTCATGTGTCTGCCTTAAAAATAACTACTTCACATAGTCTTATTAGTTTCTGCAATAATTGATCTTGTTGTTTTGGTTCTTGATTGAGTAATCGCAGCTTTTTGAAACTTGGTCATTGTAGGGCCTGCAATGGTCCACCTCATGTAATGCTTCCTTTAAACCCAATCAATATGCAAGACATGCATCAGCTACCATTCATTGCACCAAGCTCTCCCTTCTCCTCAGTGTTCATGTTATTGCTCGAGGAAATGTGAGTTTGGTCAGAAAGGTGAGAGCAGGCAATGTGAACTAATACCATTTTTAAAAGGGTGCATGGACAGAGAGGCCCTCCAAGCCTGCAACGATCGTGTGTCCTATCTAGACCAACCGCCTGTATCCTTCTATACCCCGCCTGTTCATGTGTCTATCCAGATAAGACTTAAAGGTCGCTCACGTATCTGCCTCAACCACCTCACTGGGCCGTGCATTCCAGGCCAACGCCAACCTCTGTGTATAAAAAAAAAAAAAAAACATCCCCCGCACATCTCCACTGAACTTATCCCCCCTCACCTTGACCCTCTGCTCATAATCCACCGATTAAAATTATTCTGCTTACCCCATTCAAATTCAGCACAAGTCTGTCCCAGCTGCTTCCTTAAATTCCCAAACTTTTGCCTAAATGCCTCCAGAACTAATTCATATGCACATAGAATAGCCTTTTTGACCTTGTCATAATCCCTAGACACCCCCTGACAAGGAAGCATAAACTTTCTGTGCCACCTCATCAATTTACTCTGTGAGGGTAATGTACACTTTTTGACCACTGCATTTGGGTTGCTATTTACTCAAATGCCATGAAAAATGTCTCTACTTCCTTTTCTTCAAAGTTTGATAGGACTTGTATAAACTTAAGCATAAACTTAAGCATAACCCCATTGGGTTCTGTTCTAGGGTTAGGCTCCCCTCTGGCTCCTGGCTGCCTCCTTGTAATTTCCTGTGATTGAAGCTGGAACTCTTTCTTTTGCCTTTTCCTCTCCATAATTCCAGCCTCCTCGTTTCCGTTTGAAAAGCTCCATCTCTTTCTTTTTGCTGCATCTCCAATTGTTTTACCTGTAATTGGATCTTCGCTAATTCCATAGATTTTTGCCACGATCCAGGCTGTCTGGCGCAACTCTCAAAATTTAAATGCTGAGCGATCACTTCACTTATCTCTATCTTCCTAGCTCTCACCCACACCTCTATTTATAATTAGCTTGCCAATTCAATTAACTTGTCCTTTCAAAGCCCTTGTAAATAAACTAAAGACAGGCCCTCCACCTGAAGCAAAGCCTGAGCAGCTTCCAGAGTGACTTGCCTCTTTTTAATAAATACTGTACCCCAAATCGTCACTGTCTACAGTTCCAAAGATGACCAAACTATGCTCCCAAACTATGTTACGCTACCTTGGGCCAGTGCGCGGTCAATTTCAGCCCCACTTGACCTGCAGTCTCATCACATGAAATTAACAATTCCTGAGGTCTTTGGCTGCCCAATAACTACAGTCACTAGGTTTGTAAATTGAAATACAATTAACTTTTATTATTAATTGTAATTAAATAGGCAACAAATACAGCTGGTTAACTATCTAATCTCTAACGTCCCCCTTTAGCTTGCCCTACCCTCTATGCATATATACAGAGTGAAAGGGGGGGGGGGGGTGAAATAATGCTGAAAGTAAGAGGATAAGAGTCTTTGTTTCAGGTGGACGTCTCCCAGTTAGTTTCTTCAGTCTCGGCTTTCAGATGGGTGATATCTTTCCTTTCAGCTTGTGATGGTGTTCACTGGAGACTCTCAGAATTAGCAGGCAGCTACTATTCGAGAGAGTGTCTTTTCAGGGTTCAGAAGCTTCTGCCTTCAGACAGGCAGCCGACAGAGAGAGAGCTGCTTCCATCTCGAGGGTCCGGTGATTTCTCTCGGGCTCTCTCCGCAAAATTCCACTTCACGGGAATCAATCGCTGTTGTCCGCTGGGGAGAATACTTTCCCTGGCCAATCCATCGGCCACCAGCCAACCAATCGAAATAAACCCTCCAATCTCTTGGGTGCCATAAAGTCTGAGCTCTTCTGGCCAAAACACACAAATTTATAACGGTGTACTGTTCCTTACTTCCTCTGCTCAACTTAAAGGTATGTCTCTGCTGACCATCCATGGACCAAAAACGATAAAGGCAAAATAAAAGAAATAAGAACTGAGGGAATCAACAGGAAGGGCCCTGACTAATGGTTTTGACATTTTAGAATTATGCTCAATGTGTACTGAATGCTGGATATAAGTTCTTCAGATGCTTCAGACTTGTTTCTTCTGTAAGTCAGAGAATGCACAGTTAAATAGGGAATTTTGTCCCATATTGGGCGCATCACTATGCTCTGAAAGTGCAGTTAAGGCCATGGGTCCAATTGCTGTGCCTTTAGGTTAGTTAGAGGCCAAATGATATCTGGAACCGCCCTAGAAAAATTGGAAGAAATTAGGAAATGATTGACACTTGAGAAATTTGTTCAGACAGCAGAGGGTCTCTTCGTTCAGACAGCAGAGGGTCTCTTTGTTCAGACAGCAGAGGGTCTCTTTGTTCAGACAGCAGAGGGTCTCTTCGTTCAGACAGCAGAGGGTCTCTTCGTTCAGACAGCAGAGGGTCTCTTCGTTCAGACAGCAGAGGGTCTCTTCGTTCAGACAGCAGAGGGTCTCTTCGTTCAGACAGCAGAGGGTCTCTTCGTTCAGACAGCAGAGGGTCTCTTCGTTCAGACAGCAGAGGGTCTCTTCGTTCAGACAGCAGAGGGTCTCTTCGTTCAGACAGCAGAGGGTCTCTTCGTTCAGACAGCAGAGGGTCTCTTCGTTCAGACAGCAGAGGGTCTCTTCGTTCAGACAGCAGAGGGTCTCTTCGTTCAGACAGCAGAGGGTCTCTTCGTTCAGACAGCAGAGGGTCTCTTCGTTCAGACAGCAGAGGGTCTCTTCGTTCAGACAGCAGAGGGTCTCTTCGTTCAGACAGCAGAGGGTCTCTTCGTTCAGACAGCAGAGGGTCTCTTCGTTCAGACAGCAGAGGGTCTCTTCGTTCAGACAGCAGAGGGTCTCTTCGTTCAGACAGCAGAGGGTCTCTTCGTTCAGACAGCAGAGGGTCTCTTCGTTCAGACAGCAGAGGGTCTCTTCGTTCAGACAGCAGAGGGTCTCTTCGTTCAGACAGCAGAGGGTCTCTTCGTTCAGACAGCAGAGGGTCTCTTCGTTCAGACAGCAGAGGGTCTCTTCGTTCAGACAGCAGAGGGTCTCTTCGTTCAGACAGCAGAGGGTCTCTTCGTTCAGACAGCAGAGGGTCTCTTCGTTCAGACAGCAGAGGGTCTCTTCGTTCAGACAGCAGAGGGTCTCTTCGTTCAGACAGCAGAGGGTCTCTTCGTTCAGACAGCAGAGGGTCTCTTCGTTCAGACAGCAGAGGGTCTCTTCGTTCAGACAGCAGAGGGTCTCTTCGTTCAGACAGCAGAGGGTCTCTTCGTTCAGACAGCAGAGGGTCTCTTCGTTCAGACAGCAGAGGGTCTCTTCGTTCAGACAGCAGAGGGTCTCTTCGTTCAGACAGCAGAGGGTCTCTTCGTTCAGACAGCAGAGGGTCTCTTCGTTCAGACAGCAGAGGGTCTCTTCGTTCAGACAGCAGAGGGTCTCTTCGTTCAGACAGCAGAGGGTCTCTTCGTTCAGACAGCAGAGGGTCTCTTCGTTCAGACAGCAGAGGGTCTCTTCGTTCAGACAGCAGAGGGTCTCTTCGTTCAGACAGCAGAGGGTCTCTTCGTTCAGACAGCAGAGGGTCTCTTCGTTCAGACAGCAGAGGGTCTCTTCGTTCAGACAGCAGAGGGTCTCTTCGTTCAGACAGCAGAGGGTCTCTTCGTTCAGACAGCAGAGGGTCTCTTCGTTCAGACAGCAGAGGGTCTCTTCGTTCAGACAGCAGAGGGTCTCTTCGTTCAGACAGCAGAGGGTCTCTTCGTTCAGACAGCAGAGGGTCTCTTCGTTCAGACAGCAGAGGGTCTCTTCGTTCAGACAGCAGAGGGTCTCTTCGTTCAGACAGCAGAGGGTCTCTTCGTTCAGACAGCAGAGGGTCTCTTCGTTCAGACAGCAGAGGGTCTCTTCGTTCAGACAGCAGAGGGTCTCTTCGTTCAGACAGCAGAGGGTCTCTTCGTTCAGACAGCAGAGGGTCTCTTCGTTCAGACAGCAGAGGGTCTCTTCGTTCAGACAGCAGAGGGTCTCTTCGTTCAGACAGCAGAGGGTCTCTTCGTTCAGACAGCAGAGGGTCTCTTCGTTCAGACAGCAGAGGGTCTCTTCGTTCAGACAGCAGAGGGTCTCTTCGTTCAGACAGCAGAGGGTCTCTTCGTTCAGACAGCAGAGGGTCTCTTCGTTCAGACAGCAGAGGGTCTCTTCGTTCAGACAGCAGAGGGTCTCTTCGTTCAGACAGCAGAGGGTCTCTTCGTTCAGACAGCAGAGGGTCTCTTCGTTCAGACAGCAGAGGGTCTCTTCGTTCAGACAGCAGAGGGTCTCTTCGTTCAGACAGCAGAGGGTCTCTTCGTTCAGACAGCAGAGGGTCTCTTCGTTCAGACAGCAGAGGGTCTCTTCGTTCAGACAGCAGAGGGTCTCTTCGTTCAGACAGCAGAGGGTCTCTTCGTTCAGACAGCAGAGGGTCTCTTCGTTCAGACAGCAGAGGGTCTCTTCGTTCAGACAGCAGAGGGTCTCTTCGTTCAGACAGCAGAGGGTCTCTTCGTTCAGACAGCAGAGGGTCTCTTCGTTCAGACAGCAGAGGGTCTCTTCGTTCAGACAGCAGAGGGTCTCTTCGTTCAGACAGCAGAGGGTCTCTTCGTTCAGACAGCAGAGGGTCTCTTCGTTCAGACAGCAGAGGGTCTCTTCGTTCAGACAGCAGAGGGTCTCTTCGTTCAGACAGCAGAGGGTCTCTTCGTTCAGACAGCAGAGGGTCTCTTCGTTCAGACAGCAGAGGGTCTCTTCGTTCAGACAGCAGAGGGTCTCTTCGTTCAGACAGCAGAGGGTCTCTTCGTTCAGACAGCAGAGGGTCTCTTCGTTCAGACAGCAGAGGGTCTCTTCGTTCAGACAGCAGAGGGTCTCTTCGTTCAGACAGCAGAGGGTCTCTTCGTTCAGACAGCAGAGGGTCTCTTCGTTCAGACAGCAGAGGGTCTCTTCGTTCAGACAGCAGAGGGTCTCTTCGTTCAGACAGCAGAGGGTCTCTTCGTTCAGACAGCAGAGGGTCTCTTCGTTCAGACAGCAGAGGGTCTCTTCGTTCAGACAGCAGAGGGTCTCTTCGTTCAGACAGCAGAGGGTCTCTTCGTTCAGACAGCAGAGGGTCTCTTCGTTCAGACAGCAGAGGGTCTCTTCGTTCAGACAGCAGAGGGTCTCTTCGTTCAGACAGCAGAGGGTCTCTTCGTTCAGACAGCAGAGGGTCTCTTCGTTCAGACAGCAGAGGGTCTCTTCGTTCAGACAGCAGAGGGTCTCTTCGTTCAGACAGCAGAGGGTCTCTTCGTTCAGACAGCAGAGGGTCTCTTCGTTCAGACAGCAGAGGGTCTCTTCGTTCAGACAGCAGAGGGTCTCTTCGTTCAGACAGCAGAGGGTCTCTTCGTTCAGACAGCAGAGGGTCTCTTCGTTCAGACAGCAGAGGGTCTCTTCGTTCAGACAGCAGAGGGTCTCTTCGTTCAGACAGCAGAGGGTCTCTTCGTTCAGACAGCAGAGGGTCTCTTCGTTCAGACAGCAGAGGGTCTCTTCGTTCAGACAGCAGAGGGTCTCTTCGTTCAGACAGCAGAGGGTCTCTTCGTTCAGACAGCAGAGGGTCTCTTCGTTCAGACAGCAGAGGGTCTCTTCGTTCAGACAGCAGAGGGTCTCTTCGTTCAGACAGCAGAGGGTCTCTTCGTTCAGACAGCAGAGGGTCTCTTCGTTCAGACAGCAGAGGGTCTCTTCGTTCAGACAGCAGAGGGTCTCTTCGTTCAGACAGCAGAGGGTCTCTTCGTTCAGACAGCAGAGGGTCTCTTCGTTCAGACAGCAGAGGGTCTCTTCGTTCAGACAGCAGAGGGTCTCTTCGTTCAGACAGCAGAGGGTCTCTTCGTTCAGACAGCAGAGGGTCTCTTCGTTCAGACAGCAGAGGGTCTCTTCGTTCAGACAGCAGAGGGTCTCTTCGTTCAGACAGCAGAGGGTCTCTTCGTTCAGACAGCAGAGGGTCTCTTCGTTCAGACAGCAGAGGGTCTCTTCGTTCAGACAGCAGAGGGTCTCTTCGTTCAGACAGCAGAGGGTCTCTTCGTTCAGACAGCAGAGGGTCTCTTCGTTCAGACAGCAGAGGGTCTCTTCGTTCAGACAGCAGAGGGTCTCTTCGTTCAGACAGCAGAGGGTCTCTTCGTTCAGACAGCAGAGGGTCTCTTCGTTCAGACAGCAGAGGGTCTCTTCGTTCAGACAGCAGAGGGTCTCTTCGTTCAGACAGCAGAGGGTCTCTTCGTTCAGACAGCAGAGGGTCTCTTCGTTCAGACAGCAGAGGGTCTCTTCGTTCAGACAGCAGAGGGTCTCTTCGTTCAGACAGCAGAGGGTCTCTTCGTTCAGACAGCAGAGGGTCTCTTCGTTCAGACAGCAGAGGGTCTCTTCGTTCAGACAGCAGAGGGTCTCTTCGTTCAGACAGCAGAGGGTCTCTTCGTTCAGACAGCAGAGGGTCTCTTCGTTCAGACAGGAAATTGATCCTCTGTTATTCTGCCGTTAAGCTTTTAAAGCTGCAGTTTGATTAAGTGAAGGTATATGTGTAGGTTAATTATTGATTAAAAATGCTCATCAGCTTCACGCTCTAGACCCATAACCGGTTGAATTGTTACAAGATGCAACATTGGAGAAACAATCCAAACCAGGAGCATGTTGGTGTGTAACCTTGCTGACATGCACCATGAGTTTATCAGTAGTTGCTTCCATTGATACAGCTGGACTCTGGATGCTGAGCTGCAGCCAAATTCTCTGCCTGGTGGCACAGCTCGTATTGCAGCAGTGAGTCATACTCTGCAGTATTCTGTTGAACCTCAACACGCATCTAAATGCAAAAGGCAACATGATCACAAAAGTTGCAAGTGAACATAGCATCGCAATACGAAGTTGGTTCATGATTGCTTTGGTCATATTTTATTGATACTGTTGGAATCCTGTGATCACAGTCGGGGAAATCCACAGACAACAGTTTCTATTTGCACACATGTTTTAGAGCCATGATGCACTTGTCCAACACCAGATGCAAATTTCTCAGTGCCAGGACTGGCAAGTGAGTGTGGTTGCTGTGGTTGGACATTAACCAGCTTAACCAATGCCACTTACCAACACAGCACTGGTAAACAGAGGGGTAGTTGCATAAATGCAAGGAAGTTAAAGCAAGCCTTTGGACGTCACTAGTTGAGCCTCAATTAGAAGATTGCTTCCAGTTCTGTGCGCCACAATTTAGGCAGGCTGGCAAGACCTTGGAGAAGGTACAGATGAGATTTACCAGAATGGTAACAGAATGCAGGACTTCAGTTTAAAGCGAGATTTAATTGAGGCGGGTGCAGCAAGCAATTAGGAAGGCAAATTGCATGTTGGCCTTTATTACAAGAGGATTTAGAGTATGGGAATAAAGTTGCCTTGTAACAATTGTACAGGACTTAGACCACATCTGGAATACTGTGTAGTTTACATCTCCATGTTGATGGAAGGTTATACTTGCACTGGAAACGTTGCAGTTAAGATTCACTAAATTGGTACTTGGGACAAGCGGGAATGTTTCAATGAGGTCAACTCATTCTTCCAAGATTCTTGAATATGGGTGACACAGTGGCTAGCACTGCTATCTCAGCATCAAGAGACCTGGGTTCAATTCCGACCTTGGGTGACTTGTCTCTGTGGAGTCTGTACGTTCTTCCCGTGTCTGCGTAGGTTTCCTCTGGGTGCTCCGGTTTCCTCGATTAGTCCAAAGATGTGCAGATAAGGTGGATTGGCCATGACCAATTGCTCCTTACTGTCCAAAGATGTGTAGGTTCGGTGGAGTTGAGGTTGCGGGGACAGGGCAGGGAGTAGGCCTAGCTAGGGTGCTCTTTCAGAGGGCTGGTGCAGACTCGTTGGGCCGAATGGCGGCCTCTTGCACTGTAGCAATTCTATGATTTTGAAGGGGCTTGATAGGATGTACTCTGAGATTGTTTCTACTGGTCGAGGAACGTCCAACACAGGCTCATTAGGGCAGAACATTTAGGACTGAGATGAGGAAGAATTGCTTCGATCAGCTGCAAATCTTTGGAATTCTCTGCCCCAGAGAGTTGCGGATGTTCCATTGCTGAATATATTTAAGACTGAGGTGCACAGATTTTTGGTGCCTCAGGGAATTGAGAGATAAGGGGAGTGAGCCAGCAACCCATGTTCAGCTATGATTGATTGTATTGGATGGCGGAGTAGGTTGGACTGGGTGGGATGGTCCCGCTGTTGGGTGGCAGCGGGATTCTCTGATCCTGCCTGCAAGGCACACCTGCCTGTGGGTTGCCCGGCGGCATAGGGTGGTTTCAATAGGAAATCCCATTGACAAGTGGCCAGAGTAGAGAATCTCGCTGCTAGTGAACTGCGCGGCTAAACTCTCCATCCTCAAGCAGCGGTAGTCGGGCTGACCTACAACAGAGAATCCCGGCCCTTGTGTCTGGTCTTCTCGTCACTTTTGTATTAAATACTGAGGTATTTTGATGGAGACAGGAGGGTCTGTAACCAGAGGACACAAGATCATTGGCAAAAGACCAAGAAGGGGAACAAAAACACAACACTGGACAATCTCAGCTGTTCCTCTAGTTTGCTCTGGGCATCACTGGAGGATGGCACAGTGGTGGTACTGCTGCCTCACCACGCCAGGGACCCAGGTTCAATTCCAGCTTTGGGTGACTGTCTCTGTGGAGCTTTCACATTCTCGCAAGAAAAATGAGTATCAGTCTTTCTTGGGACCATGTCTGGTCAATTTAATTTAGCAGAAAGATCAAGGCAGCAATGAAGCACAACAAACAAAAAGGCAACTCATCATCGACTTTGTGCTAATGTCAATTCACTGCTATGGAGTTGGCCACTCCATATAAAGTGACAGTGAATCTTACTGTTTTTGTTAAACTTGAAAGCCAAATAGCAAAAGGTAACACAATTTACCCAGGAAGAAATAAGTACCAATTAGAGAGAATAAATAGAATAAATGAGTTTAGACCTCAGTGATCACACATTGCAGGTGATTGAAGATGATTTTATATTTGCAAAACAAGAATAAATATGCCAAAGTAGGGCAGCACGGTGGCGCAGTGGTTAGCACTGCTACTTCATGGGGCTGAGGTCCCAGGTTTGATCCCGGCTCTGGGTCACTGTCCATGTGGAGTTTGCACGTTCTCCCCGTGTTTGTGTGGGTTTCACCCCCACAACCCAAAGATGTGTAGGGTAGGTGGATTGGCCACGCTAAATTTCCCCTTAATTGGAAAAAAAAGAATTGGGTACTCTTTTTTTAATAAATAAATAAATCAATTTTTTTTTTTAATTGCCAAAGTTGACAAGATCAGTTTAGAGAGATTCAACGAAAGGCAAAAATGGACAGTCGATGTGAGCCTGGTAAAAGTACTCCATATAAAGTTTGCTGGGTCATCTAAATCGGAGATGAACACCTACAACAGTGAAGGTGGCTGTGATTTAAAACATCATTTCAACACATGAAGAACCATAATCAAGTACGTAAGTTGTCAACAACAACTTTGGTAGTGCATTTATAAAACACTTTTACTTGGAAACATGCCCTAAGCAAACCCCCCCCCCACCCCCCCTCCTTCAATCAGACAAAAACAGATATGAAGCCAAAGAATGAGTAGGAGGGTCTGAGCTGCATTTTAAAGAAGATCTTTAAGGATAAGGAAGTGTTGTGGAGATGCAGAGAAATATTTAGAGGGAACTCAAGAATGCAGAACTTGGATGTTTGAAGGTACAGCTATGCAAAGGACGGCAGTGATAGACACAAGATGCTAATGGCAGAGGAACAGAGTTCTGGTGCAAGAGGGATGATTGTAGCGCTGGAAGAAATTAAAGAGATAAGGGGAGATGTCAGGCACAAATTTAAATACAATGTCAATTTTAAACTGGACTAATTGAGGCATGGAATCAATGTAGGACAGCAAAGACAGGCGTGACTGGTGAGCAGGGCAGGATATGGAAAGCATTGGATGAGTTGAAGTTTAGAAACTCTCCAGCGAGACTTTTAGTGTGTCCATAATGTGTCCTCCATCTGAACACTTCTGTTAATTAGCCAGAGATGATCCTGTTTGGCAAGCACTCATTGGGCATTCTTGCAACATGTCCTGCCCATTTTAACAACGCTCTTTTCAACAGAAGGTGGATGTTTGGTATGTCGGTCAGGGAGAGAATCTCAGTATTAGGAACCTTGTCTTGCTATCTAATCTTAAGTAGCCTTTGCAAGCAGACCATGTGAAAGTGGTGTAGCTTGTTTGCATGCTTGCAACAAAGCTCCACATCTCTACCTTCTTGAGGGCAATTAGAGATAGGGAAGAAACACTGGTCTAGCCAACGAAGCCCACATGCCGTGAATTAATTTTTTTAAGAAGTCTCAAGCATACAAGAGAATGGGAAGAACATGTGCTCTGCATACCTTCATTTTTGTTGACAATAATTCCTCTTTGCTCCCATCCGGGTTTTCATAGCTTCCCAAAAGCAATGCTGGCCTTAGCCAGGGCAGCCTGGTGGCACAGTAGATAGCACTGCTGTCTCACAGCACCAGGGACTCAGGCTCAAATCCGGCTTTGGGTGACAGTCTGTGTGGAGTTTGCACTTTCTCCCAGTGTCTGCGTGGGTTTCCTCCGGGTGCTCCGATTTCCTCCCACAGTCCAAAGATGTGCAGGCTAGGTGGATTGTCTATGCTAAATTGGCCCTTAAGTGTCCAATAAAGATGTGTAGGTTAGGTTAAGGGGTTATTGGGATAGGGTGGGGGAGTGAGCTTGGGTGGAGTACTCTTTTGGAGGGTTGGTGCAGACTTGATGGGCTGAATGGCCTCCTTCTGCACTATAGGGATTCTATGATTGGAGCAGGCCAAGGACAGATATATGGACATGAGAGCAGGACGATGAGTTGAGATGGCAAGTGACACGCAGGTCTGGGTCCTGCTTGCGGACGGACTGGAGGTGTTCTGCAAAGCGGTCACCTTTTCTCCGTTTGGTGTCTCCAATGTAGAGAAGACCACATCGGGGGCAGCAAATGCAATAAACCAGATTGAAAGTGCACATGAAGCCCTGCCTGACCTGAAAAGAGTGTTTCGGCCCTTGGATGGTGAGCAGGGAAGCGGTAAAGGGGCAGGTGTTGCGTCTTCTGCGATTGCATGGGAAGGTGCCGTAGGAAGAGGGTGAAGTGTTGGCAGCGGACCAGGGTATCCCAGAGGGAATGGTCCCTGCGGAATGCTGACAGGGAGTGAGCGGAAGATGTGTTGGCACCATGCTGGAGTTGGCGGAACTGGCGGAGGATGATTCTTTGAATGCGGGGACTGGTGGGGTGAAAAATGAGGACAAGGGGGACCCTATCCTGGTACTTGGAGGGAGGGGAAGGTGTGGGAAATGGATCGGACATGATCGAGAGCCCTGGCAATCACAGTGGGTGGGAAACCCCAATTGAGGAAGAATGAAGACCGGTCAGCAGCACCATTTTGGAAAGTGGCATCAGCGGAATAGAATGAGAGGCGAAGGAACTGGGAGAATGGGGTGGAATCCTTACCGGTGTTCAGTAGAAGAATCCACTCCCCATGTTGGAATCTGTCCCAAGTTTCCATTGCTCTGCATATCATCATGGAGCCCATTTAAATTAAAGAGACCCTGCTTATCCCCCCTGCCATCCCTTTCAGCTGGGATGCTTTGCTAGCTGTTTAGCTGTACCGTGTTGTACTTGGCCGAGTCTGATGCTGAGCAGTACAACCTGGTCTTCGGCCAAATACTGTACTGCATTGCACGGTGAATCAGCTGGAATATGTTTCACAGGTTTATTAAAATGAGCCAGCCCTGTCTTACCAGACCCAATGGGCCTTTCAGTGATGTGTATACACCTTGTGACATCGGCCCTGCCTTGTTTTAGTAGGTCTTTCCCATGACAGTGCAGCTGGGGATCCTCTCGTGGCCATCTTGAGCAAACCTGTTAACCTTCATCCAAAAGTCTTTCAGCGCAGCAGCTCAAAATCCCAAGTAGATTTTAAACTTTAATGCCATATCTTTGAGTTTGATTGCATTTCTCTATTGGCATCAAGGTTTTAATTAAGCCTGGGCTTCAACTAGCTAATTTATTGGAGAGCGTTTTGGTTTAAGTCACGGCATCTTGAACACGTACAGATTGGAATCTCTACATTCAGAAGACTTGCAGATTCTAAAACTCCCCAGAGTTATTGGTGTTTCAGTTTACAAGTTTCTTCTTCACTTCATCCACGTGAGTGAAAGAAACTTGGATGTTGAATTTTTGATAGTTTTTATTTCAGGCAGCAGATGAACTGCTATAAATGTTACAATTGTTCTGTTGTTGGGACCTCTTCCTGGAAAAAAAAGCAACGGCTCGTGTGAGCCGAAATGGAATCATTAACGACTGTTAGTATTTAGTCACTTTGAAGAAAAAGCATTGTTTAGCCAGAAGGCACATATTCATAATAAAAACCACATTTGAGATGTAGTAATATTTATGTATTAAAATGAGTTTTTTGATTGCTTTGAGGAGATTAATGTTTAAGATTGTATAAATCATCCCACCTCTGCAAACGGCTAATCAGGGATCATTGCGTCATCGCTACCTTCATAATCTCAATCCGTTCATTTTAATGTATCCTTTATACTTGAATACAAGGTTATGGGAGTTTGGATACCAGGCTGGGGTGGCAGGGGAGCACTTAGTTCGGCCACACTTGGAGTATAGTGTTCAATTCTGGTTGCCACACTACCAGAAGGATGTGGAGGCTTTAGAGAGGATGTTACCTGGTATGGAGGGCATTAGCTATGAGGAGCGGTTGAATAAACTCGGTTTGTTCTCACCGGAACGACGGAGGTTGAGGGGTGACCTGATGGGGGTCTACAAAATTCTGAGGGCCATAGACAGAGTGGATAGTCAGAGGCTTTTCCCCAGGGTAGAGGGGTCAATTACTAGGGGGCATGGGTTTAAGGTGAGAGGGGCAAGGTTTAGAGTAGATGTGCGAGGCAAGTTGTTTTACACAGAGGGTAGTGGGTGCCTGGAACCCGCTGCCGGAGGAGATGGTGGAAGCAGGGACGATAGTGACATTTAAGGGGCACCTTGACAAATACATGAATAGGATGGGAATAGAGGGATACGGACCCAGGAAGTGTAGAAGATTTTAGTTTAGATGGGCAGCATGGTCGGCACTAACCCTGTTCCTGTGCTGTACTTTTCTTCTTTGATGTTAGACTCCGGAGCTGGCAGTACAGTCAGATCTCAATAACCTCCAGTACTCCCAACACCCCCCACTCCCCGGAACTCCTTCCTCCCCTATTACCCTCACTTCTACATCTCTCAACCCACCTCAGTGCTCACAAATCCCTTGACTGGATTCCAAATTTTCTCTAATCCCACAATCAACCACCAATGCTCCCAGATCTTTGGAGCTCGCTCACAATGCCCCAGATGTCAGAACCTGATCTAGAAGCTTCCATTCTGGGTGTTCCTGGAACTATTCATCCCCTACACAGACCCGAAGACATAGCTGGACCCTGTACCAGCAGCAGAAAATTGCAGGGAAACCCCCGAGTGCTGATATCAGTGTCTCTGGGAACCAGATTATGCTCAACATTGCACATTCGTATGAAAACGTCAGCTCACTGAGAAATACCACAGAAGGTTTGATTAGTAATGTTAAATGTGTCGTCACACTTCCTGTGACGCTTTCTCCACTTTGTTAATTCCAGGATGAAATAACAGCTGTAATTGTGAATAAAGCACATAAGCTGGTCCATTAAATAATGCAGAAATCCACACGTTTGTGAGTATGGAAACGTTGGTTGAATGAAGTTGTGTAATTTTGCTTTGTCATCTTGTCATTTCGAGTTGGGCTGGTACATTAATACTGGAGGGTGTAATGTAAGATGGAGCGTGAAAATGTGACAGTCAAATGGATTAAGATAACAGTACAGGATCAGATGACAAAAATCAGTAACTCAGCGACAATCCAAACCGTGCTGGGAAAACGCAGCAGGTCTCGCAGGATCTGCGAAAGAGAAACTGTTGGCAGTCCAATATGACTCCTTCAATATTTTATTTCCCATCTCCAGAATCATTATTTTGCTTTTATTTTAGTCAGTCTGAAGCCTTCTGAACACAATTATCCTCTGTTGTGTAGGTGCACACATTGCTCTATACGTTGGCCACAACATTTTCTGTGTATAAAACACCTATCAGTAAAGGTATTATGGTGAAAGTTTTATCACTGAATAAATATTGTCTGGTTTGTTAATTTAAGGATATTTTTACATATAACCCACACTGTAATTAATGACGGGTGTTGGAATTGGCATGCATGACAGCAGTGCAGTGGTACACAGTTTTATTTTATAATCTTTATTGTCACAAATAGGCTTACATTGACACCGCAATGAAGTTGGGAAAAGCCCCTAGTCACCACATTCCGGCACCTGTTCAGGTACACTAGGAGAATTCAGAATGTCCAATTCACCTAACAGCAAGCCTTTCGGGACTGGGAGGAAACCGGAGCACCCGGAGGAAACCCACGCAGACACGGGGAGAACGTGCAGACTCCGCACAGACAGTGACCCAAGCCGGGAATCGAACCTGGGACCCTGGTGCTGTGAAGCAACAGTGCTAACCACTGTGCTACCGTGCCACCCCACGGTAGGTTGTGGCCTCCAGATCCTGTGATGTCTCATCTCATTGGGTCACTGTGGGCAAGGAAACGCCCAACTGAGGGCAGGTGATAGGATGTAATCAGCTGATGAATCAGTGCCATGTTGAAAACCACTTGAGAGAAACATTGACGGTGGTAAGGTATAATGAAATGAAAATCGCTTGTTGTCACGAGTACGCTTCAATGAAGTTACTGTGAAAAGCCCCGAGTCGCCACATTCCGGCGCCTGTTCGGGGAGGCTGGTACGGGAACTGGTATAAGGAACTGGACATGGTTATAAGTGAGGGATATTTGTATTTGTGGGTGTTAGGAACAAGACATAACCTTAGGTTTGAAGGGCACTGTTTTATTTCTCGGTTAAGAAAGCTGAAAACTGGATTTGGTTTCATTTTTATTTTGAGATGGACCAGGAAGTCTTCAGGCTCCGGTTGTACACATGCATTTTTAATGAGGTTTTACGACTCTTGAAGTGAAGGGATGGGTTACCAAGGCGTTTGTAGTTTAGTGAAGTTAAAACAAACACAAAATGTAGGGGCTGGTTTAGCTCACTGGGCTAAATCGCTGGCTTTAAAAGCAGACCAAGGCAGGCCAGCAGCCCGAACAGGCGCCGGAATGTGGCGACTAGGGGCTTTTCACAGTAACTTTATTGAAACCTACTCGTGACAATAAGCGATTTTCGTTTTCATTTCATGTAAAAAGAAACTGCTGTTCCCTAGCACCAGAGGATCAGAGACCAGACCGAGACACGGAGGCATCAGAAAAGCAGTTTTAGTTTCAATATTCCAAAGAGTGAAGACAGAAAGGTCTCAGACTCTAGCTGCAAATGATGCCAGACTGCGAAAGAAATGAGTTGTAAGAAACTTTTGTAGTGCTTGAAAGTTAAAGTAATGAATTTAGTGAGTGTTCTGGATCTCGAGAGGTAGCAATTGTGGAAGGACTTCTTGTAATGTTCAGATGTCTGCTGGAAAAATCCCTTTTTATTTGCAACTGAACCAGCTTTAGCCTTGGTGTGGAAGTAGTGATACCTCTTCACTGGTGTTGGGTCTGTAAGGGTATTGCTGGGGTGAAAGGGATAGTGTGAGTTTGTATCACTTTTCTTGGTGTCTGCTTTGGAAATCTTTCCAACCTTTTGTGTTGCCTAGTGTAATGTGGTTGGTGTTTTTCTTTTGTTCAATACATTTTTTATCTTTTAGTTAAGTCAACCGCAGACTCCTGTGAATCTGTTCAGTAAACAACCTCCAAGGTTTTAAAAACAATTTTAAAATTCTGATCTATCAAGCTAGTTGTTCTTCTGGGAACTGACCTGCCCAGTAATAACATCAGCTGGCATCATAACAAAGGGTGTGCAATGTACTCTGGCTGGAGGACTTTAATGTTCATCATCCAGGCTGTCTCAGTACTGGCAGAGTCCTGAAAGACATGTAACTATCTGACTATGCAGCAGGCGGTGAGAAAACTGACAGCAGGAACTAGTAGATAGACCCAGAACAGACTCAGCAGTTCAAAACTGGACAGCCATGAAACATTGTTGGCTGTTAGCAGTAGAATTGTATTCAACTACAATCTGTAATGCATAGCCTGGCATAATCCTCAGTCTAACATGACCACCAAAGTCAGGGCATCAGCCCTGGTACAGGGAGGTATGGAGTGTATTCCAGAAGTATCGAAAGAAAATGCCAATCCGTGGAGGTAGCATGCAATGGGCAGAGGAAAGCGATCCCACAACAAACAGATCAGATCAAAGCTTTGCAGTCCTACCAAACCCATCCAAACAGTGGGGGACAATTAAACCCTACCTGGACGATGATGATGGCAGAGCACCACACATCAGTGCAAAAGACCAGGCTGAAGGGTCTGCAACCATCTTGCAGCGGGTGACCAGGTTTTCAAAAGCAGGGCACATTGGAAGGCCATGGGAAGGTGGGCTCCCTGATGATTGGCATGTTGGGTGACCAATGGCAGGAGTCCAGGGGAGGGGCAGTTGAAGGTGGGAATATTTCCAGACAGTGTTGGCAACCCTATTCTGTAGCTCATTTACAAAAAAAAGTCCTCTGCGAGGGCACTGCCTGTGGGACGCGTATGGGAGGAAGGTTGCAGGTCTACTGATAGCAATACAATGTGATGGCTTGCTGCATTAAGCCGAAAGATGTTTCTCTGCTCTATCAAGCCATTTGTGCATTAAACACTTTGTCTTCCCATTTGTCTGGAAGGTTAAATGTGCCGCACGCTCCAGATCCTGCTCTCGTTTCCATTTCAGAATTGGAGAGTGGAAAGGGTGGCACGGTAGCACAGTGGTTAGCACTGTTGCTTCACAGCTCCAGGGTCTCGGGTTCGATTCCGCGCTGGGTCACTGTCTGTGAGTCCGCGCGTTCTCCCCGTGTGTGCGTGGGTTTCCTCCGGGTGCTCCGGTTTCCTCCCACAGTCCAAAGATGTGCAGGTTAGGTGGATTGGCCATGATAAATTGCCCTTAGTGTCCAAAAGGTGAATTAGGGTTACTGGGTTATGGCGATAGGGTGGAGGCGTGAGCTGAAGTAGGGTGCTCCATCTAAGAGCCGGTGCAGACTTGATGGGCCGAATGGCCTCCTTCTGCACTGTAAATTCTGTGATTATTTATATTGTGGGACTGAAATGTGAAATGTTCTTGCAATGACCTTCATCTCCTGGATAAAGTGGGTTAAGCTCAGGCAGAGAGCCAGTTCACAGCGAGGGTTCCTGTAGAGTAGGGTTAATCTCCTTTCTCCTAATGATCACCCCTTGCCGCTGGGGTTACCTATTGGCAACCAGAGGTGGGGAGTCTTGTGCTGATGCTCCCCTCCCTCCTCCAAGCCTCACGGCAGTGAGATCATTTACACCTGCTCACAGCAAAATAAAGTAAATGCAGAGATACCCTGTATCTGAAACCCTGGGGGGGACACAGTGTAAAGTAAATAACATGGCTGGGAAGGTAAGATGTATCACCGAATGATAAAGACAGGGTACCTGGAAATATTCTTTTTGTCATGTTCACCAGAAAACTAGGTAAACAGTGCGAGCAACTGGACTTCGAGCTAAAGGTCGATGGTTTTTTTTTTAAAAAGTGCAGTTTCTGGATGTGTTGTGTTTGGACGGGATAAAGGATACACACCTGTAACAGGAGGAGTCCTGGTCTTTCAGTAACACAGCAGCTGTGCATTAAGCCATCGAGTAACTTGGTACAAAGTATTTTTTCTTAAACTTTTCCATCATTAGGTTCAAGTCATTCTGACAGTTTCCCCTCCTGTTTACCGGACGACATTTGCAGGTGGCAGGAACGGTCCATTGTACAAACCCCCATGGGGCTTGCCTTGTCACCGCAGCAGCACTCCTTAGAAAGAAAGTCCGGCAGTTCACCAGCATCTTTCATGAGCTCAGGGTGTCCCGAAGAGCTTTACAGCCAGTTGAAGCACTTTCTGAAGTTTCATCAGTGGGTGTATTGAAGACCTGTTATATTAAATGCATTAAAGATGTTTTTGCTGAGTGAAACTCGAGAGCTGGGGAGATGGAAATGAGCTTCTCCGCTGGTGACTGCAACAGATGCAGTCATATAAAATGGTAATTCGGAGATTGATTTGGTCTCATTTTGTGCCCATCAGTGAATAAGACGCTTGTGGATTCCTGGTTGAAATTTAAATTGGAATAATTTGCTGCGCCTTAACACATTTTGTGCAGCAAAACACAAGATAAAAAAGACCACTTATGCCTCCTTCAAACTAGCTGAATCCACCATCGCTAAACAGTGTACAACATGGAGTTTTTGCCTATTTGTTGAAAAAATGATATTAGATTAGAAGCAGCCATTTCTGGGGTGGTTAAGGATGAACAGTGTGGGCCTATACCCATTGGAGATGTAGAAGTGATCTTATTGAAACATGAAATCCTGAGGTGGCTTGATAGGGTGGGGACACAGGGAAGTGTTTCCTCATTGGGACTAGAACAAGCAAATATAATTTTAAGAATGAGGTCTCCCTTTTCAGGTGGAGGTGAAGAGGATATTCTTTTTAAATTGGTTAGTCTGGGGTCTGCAGCAGGACTTGGACAGGCTAGGAGAGTGGGCAAAGAAGTGGCAGGTGGAATACAATGTGGGAAAGTGTGAGGTTATGCACTTTGGAAGGAGGAATTTAGGTATAGACTATTTTCTAAATGGGGAAATGCTTCGGAAATCAGAAGCACAAAGGGACTTGGGAGTCCTTGTTCACGATTCTCTTAAGGTTAACGTGCAGGTTCAGTTGGCAGTTAAGAAGGCAAATGCAATGTTAGCATTCATGTCGAGAGGGCTAGAATACAAGACCAGGGATGTACTTCTGAGGCTGTATAAGGCTCTGGGCAGACCCCATTTGGAGTATTGTGAGCAGTTTTGGGCTCCGTATCTAAGGAAGGATGTGCTGGCCTTAGAAAGGGTCCAGAGGAGGTTCACGAGAATGATCCCTGGAATGAAGAGTTTGTCGTATGAGGAATGGTTGAGGACTCTGGGTCTGTACTCGTTGGGATCTTATTGAAACTTACAGGGAGCTGCGAGGCCTGGATAGAGTGGACGTGGAGAGGATGTTTCCACTTGTAGGAAAAACTAGAACCAGAGGACACCATCTCAGACTAAAGGGACGACCCTTTAAAACCGAGATGAGAAGGAAGTTCGACAGCCAGAGGGTGGTGAATCTGTGGAACTCTTTGCTGCAAAAGGCTGTGGAGGCCAATTCACCGAGTGTCTTTAAGACCAAGATGGATAGGTTACTGATTAAGAAGGGGATCAGGGGTTAGGGGGAGAAGGCAGGAGAATGGGGATGAGAAAAATATCAGCCATGATTTTAAATGGCTGAGCAGACTCGATGGGCCGAGTGGCCTAATTCTGCTCCTATGTCTTGTGGTCTTACAGAATTCTGTTCCACAGGAAGGTTGGGTCATTGAATATGTTCAAGACTGTTCGATTTTTGATAGACCAGAGTCAAGAGCTGTGGGTAGCAGACAGGAAGGCGAAGCTGAGACCACAAGCAGATTAGCAATGATCTTTTCAAATAGCAGAGCGGGCTTGAAGGGCCTTCTCTTCAGTCCGATGCTCCTATATGTAATGGTTAGAAGAAATTGGGTCTTGACAATGGCAGCTCGATCAAAATGCGAGGTTATTAAATCAAAGTCTGTCAAGTGTTGTGACACTGGTGTGCTTGAGGGAGTATTTCACTTACACCTATTGCAGTGTAGCTTCAATATAAAAACACCAAATGTTGGAAAATCCCCACCCAAGTCACGGCAGCTCAAAGGAAAAAAGATAAGTTCTGATCTTGAGGGTTTGTCTTTTAATAAACTGAAACAGCCCTGGCGCACTCTCCTCTTTCGATTGTCTCCTGCTGCCTTTTAATTGAGAAGTTAAACCAAGGCTCCCTGTCTGCCCTTGGGTAGATGTAAAAGATGCCATGATCCCTCGAAGAACAGGGGAACCCCCCCCCTCCGTGTTCTAGGACCAAGATTCACCCTCGACCAATATCACTTTTCAAAAAGAGATTCTGATCGTCATCTCTTTGCTGTTGAGAATTTGCTCTGTACAAACTTGCTGCCATCATTGCCAGTTTGTTTCATTGGTTCCACAGTAAGTCCTCACTGTTGTGGTTGTGTTCCTCCTTGACTTTAATTGAAACACAGGCTCTCGTAGGAATCAATGTTAACTGGAGTTAGATTCTACAGGATCTTCCTTATCACAACAAAAATACACCTTGAATGTTGGAATACTTCGCACTGCTAAATGGAACAACTTTTAAAATAAAATAAATATAAAATATAAAACAGAAAGGTAACTTGTTACTTCCCTGCTTGCTGCCATTCCTGCTTCCTGAATCTCTGCTGGTCACCGCAGAGCCTGCTTCATCCCCAATCCTTCGACTTGCAGCCTCCCCCCGGCTCGCCGCCGCATCTCCCCATCCCCAGCCCCCTCCCCCCAGCCCCCCCCGACTCGCCGCCGCATCTCCCCGTCCGCAGCCCCCTCCCCCCCAGCCCCCCGGCTCGCCGCCGCATCTCCCCGTCCCCAGCCCCCTCCCCCCAGCTCCCCCGGCTCGCCGCCGCATCTCCCCGTCCGCCGCCCCTCCGACTCACCGCCGCATCTCCCCGTCCGCAGCCCCCTCCCCCCAGCCCCTCCGACTCGCCGCCGTATCTCCCCGTCCGCAGCCCCCTCCCCCCAGCCCCCCCGACTCGCCGCCGCATCTCCCCGTCCGCAGCCCCCCTGACTCGCCGCTGCATCTCCCCGTCCCCAGCCCCCCCGACTCGCCGCCGCATCTCCCCACCCGCAGCCCCCCCCCGACTCGCCGCCCCCCCTCCCCCCAGCCCCTCCGGCTCGCCGCCGCATCTCCCCGTCCCCAGCCCCCTCCCCCCAGCCCCCCCGACTCGCCGCCGCATCTCCCCGTCCCCAGCCCCCACCCCCCAGCCCCCCCCCCGACTCGCCGCCGCATCTCCCCGTCCGCAGCCCCTCCGACTCGCTGCCGCATCTCCCCGTCCGCAGCCCCCTCCCCCCAGCCCCCCCGACTCGCCGCCGCATCTCCCCGTCCCCAGCCCCCTCTCCCCAGCCCCTCCGACTCGCCGCCGCATCTCCCTGTCCCCAGCCCCCTCCCCCCAGCCCCTCCGGCTTGCCGCCGCATCTCCCCGTCCCCAGCCCCCTCTCCCCGACCCCTCCGGCTCGCCGCCGCATCAGATTCCGGAGAGGGAAGCGGTGTGAATGGGAATGGGAACGCAGGTTCGCGAAACAGAAGCGATGTGAATGGGAATGCAGATTCCGGAGAGGGATGCGGTGTGAATGGGAATGCAGATTCTGGGAGGGAAGCGGTGGTGACGGGAACGCAGATTCGGGAGACTGAAGTGGTGTGAACGGAATGCAGGTTCTGGAGAGGGAAGCGGTGTGAATGGGAACGCATATTTTGGAATGGGAAGCGGTGTGAATGGGAATGGGAACGCAGATTCCGGAGAGGGAATCGGTGGGAATGGGAACGCATATTTCGGAATGGGAAGCGGTGTGAATGTGAATGGGAACGCAGATTCCGGAGAGGGAAGCGGTGGGAATGGGAATGCAGATTCCGGAGAGGGAAGCGGTGTGAATGGGAACGCAGATTCCGGAGAGGGAAGCGGTGTGAATGGGAATGCAGATTCCGGAGAGGGAAGCGGTGTGAATGGGAACGCATATTTCGGAATGGGAAGCGGTGTGAATGTGAATGGGAACGCAGATTCCGGAGAGGGAAGCGGTGGGAATGGGAATGCAGATTCCGGAGAGGGAAGCGGTGTGAATGGGAACGCAGATTCCGGAGAGGGAAGCGGTGTGAATGGGAATGCACATTCCAGAGTGGGAAGCGGTGGGAATGGGAATGCAGATTCCGGAGAGGAAGCGGTGGGAATGAGATGGCAGATTTTGGAGCGGGAAGCGGTGGGAATGGGAACGCAGATTCCGGAGAGGAAGCGGTGGGAATGAGATGGCAGATTCCGGAGAGGAAGCGGTGGGAATGAGATGGCAGATTCCGGCGAGGAAGCGGTGGGAATGAGATGGCAGATTTCGGAGAGGGAAGCGGTGTGAATGGGAACGCAGATTCCGGAGAGGAAGCGGTGGGAATGAGATGGCAGATTTCGGAGAGGGAAGCGGTGGGAATGAGATGGCAGATTTCGGAGAGGGAAGCGGTGGGAATGGGAACGCAGATTCCGGAGAGGAAGCGGTGGGAATGAGATGGCAGATTCCGGAGAGGAAGCGGTGGGAATGAGATGGCAGATTCCGGAGAGGAAGCGGTGGGAATGAGATGGCAGATTTCGGAGAGGGAAGCGGTGTGAATGGGAACGCAGATTCCGGACAGGAAGCGGTGGGAATGAGATGGCAGATTTCGGAGAGGGAAGCGGTGGGAATGAGATGGCAGATTTCGGAGAGGGAAGCGGTGTGAATGGGAACGCAGATTCCGGAGAGGAAGCGGTGGGAATGAGATGGCAGATTCCGGAGAGGAAGCGGTGGGAATGGGAACGCAGATTCCGGAGAGGAAGCGATGGGAATGAGAACGCAGATTCCGGAGTGGGTAGCGGTGTGAATGGGAACGCAGATTCCGGAGTGGGTAGCGGTGTGAATGGGAACGCAGATTCCGGAGAGGAAGCGGTGGGAATGAGATGGCAGATTCTGGAGAGGGAAGCGTTGTGACTGGGAACGCAGATTCCGGAGTGGGTAGCGGTGTGAATGGGAAAGCAGATTCCGGAGTGTGTAGCGGTGTGAATGGGAAATCAGATTCCGGAATTGGAAGCGGTGTGAATGGGAATGGGAACGAAGATTCCGGAGTGGGAAGCGGTGTGAATGGGAACGTGTGAATGCGAGTCAGAGTTGGAGCAGAGGAGGCCTTTCTGAAATGTTGCCAATCGGGATATGTGGGAGATGTTTCAAACCAATCGCACAAATGCTCAACGAGATTACAAGCCCCATTAACTTAACGTTAACACAAAAAAAATGGAAACGAGGGCTTGCTGTACAATGTTTTTAGACAGTGGGATTGTGAAAGGTTTTATATAAATACATGTCTTTCTTTAACGTGCTAGGGATATATTGAAAACATCATTAAAGACAGACGATAACATATTGCTGAGAATTTCTGTTCGCTGCAGCAGAATAAAACTGTTTAACATGTCAATTCCAATAGTCATTTCAAATGTTTGGAAGATTATTCAATTTTTTTTCTCTTCAAAAGAAACCAAAGAAGAACTGGAAGAACTTACACTCTCAATCAAGAGTACTGCCAACAGGGTCCGGAATAAGCTAAAGAGTAAGTCTTTTCAGAGTGGTCAATAAGATGTTTTACCCGTGGTCAGGTGCTTAACACGTTTGTGAAAACCAGAGGGTTTAAAGGTTAGGGCTAGCTCTAATATGAAAAATTGGGGGAAGCAGATTCCATAACGTTCAGAAGAAAATTGGATTAGGATTTGAAAAGGGAATAAAGATTGTAGGAGTCTGGTGAACAAACAGGGTGGTTGGATTAATTGAGTAACTGTACCACAGAGTTGACAGAAACATAGACACAATGGCCCCTTTCTCTGCATCATCTTGCACTAATCTACACACACTCTCTATACGTCTGGTTCGGGTGGGTGTAGAAAAGCAGGCATACTGACCTGAATTATCTATATATTTTAAGGGCTGTCGTGTTATGCTCTTCCCCCAGTTGACACCCAGTACAATGACAAAGAGGGATAAAGGTTTGTTCTCTCCCTCACCCCGGCAGGAAGAAATAACATACCTGAGACTCAATGAAAGAGTATCCTATTTCACCTGAGGAAAGAGCAGTGCTCCGAAAGCTAGTGATTCGAAACAAACCTGTTGGACGTTAACCTGGTGTTGTAAGACTTCTTGCTGTCCTATTTCAAACCGACTGGGAATGCACTGCACCAATTGCTGCTGCTCCGAGCTCTGGCTCTCTGGGGATTCCCTGAGACTTGTAGGCTCTGGCAATAAGAGGCATGGAAGAAACGTGAGTCACTCCCTCCCCTATATTAGACAAGTGATGTCCTTCTGTTTCCTGACCTGCACTTATGCTGATGATGGAATTTTTGCATCCTGAAGGAAAGTTTATCAATTAAATTTGTTTGTCTTATGGCAATGGTGGAGCAGTGTTTAGCACTGCTGCCTTACAACTCCAGAGTCCCAGGTTCAATTCCAGCCTTGGTGACTCTGTGTGGAGTCTGCACGTTCTCCCCGTGTCTGCGTGGGTTTCCTCCGGGTGCTCCGGTTTCCTCCCACAGTCCAAAGTTGTGTGGGTTTGGTGGATTGCCCATGTTAAATTGCCCCTTAGTATCCAAAAGGTTAGGTGGGGTTACTGGATTACGAGGACAGGGTGGAGGCGTGGGCTTAAGTAGCTTGCTCTTTCCAAGGGCCAGTGCAGACTCGATGGATTGAATGGCCTCCTGCTGCACTGTAGATTCTGTGATTCTGTGAATAGCGTTGACGTTTGGTGTTGTAATCAGTTTTGTTTACTTGCAGTAATTTTCCTTCATGTAATTTTCTGAAACATTGTCTTCAAGACATTAGTCTTCCTCATCCCTCGTTATAGCACAGGAATCTGTGCTGGGGCCCCTATTATTCGTCATTTATATAAATGACTTAATGACTGTGGGGGATCAGTAAAAATGAAAAAGAATGAATCTTTATTGTCACAAGTAAGCTTACATTAAAAAGAACAGAAAAACAAACAAAAAAAACAAAACAAGAACGTTGCAGCAAAGTTCAAAAGTTCTCAGTCCACCACCAGTTCTTTCCTTTTCGCGAAGTCCAGCGCGTCCTCAGGCGACTCGAAATAAAAGTGCTGTTCCTCATGCGTAACCCAGAGACGGGCCGGATACAACAGTCCGAACTTCACCTTTTTCTTAAAAAGGATTGACCTAATCTGGTTGAAGCCTGCTCTTCTCCTGGCCACCTCCACACTCAGGTCTTGGTGGACCCGCAGGATACTATTGTCCCACTTACAGCTCCGTGTCTGCTTGGCCCACTGTAGAATGCGCTCCTTATCCAAGTACCTGTGGAATCTCACCACCATTGCCCTCGGGGGGGGGGATCTTCCATTTGCGGCTTCCTCGCGAGTGCTCAGTGAGCCCTGCCCACCTCCCAAGGGTCGGGTGAATGTCCCCTCCCCCAGCAGCTTCTCAAACATACCCGCTATGTATGCCCCAGCGTCCGCTCCTTTGGACCCCCCTGGGAGCCCAACGATTCTCAAGTTTTGCTGGTGGGACCTATTCTCTAGGTCCTCCACCTTCTCCAGGAGCTTCTTCTGCTGGTCTCCCAGCATCCCCACCTCCAACTCCACCGCAGTTTGATGTTCCTCCTGCTCAGCCAGCGCCTTCTCTACTTTCTGGATCGCCCGATCTTAGGCATCCAATCTAATCTCCAGCCATTCAATTGACTCTTTTACCGGGTCCAAGCAGTCCCGTTTCTGCTTAGCAAAGCCTTCCTGACTAACTTGCATCAGCTGCTCCGTTGACCGCTGGGTCGACAAACCAGAGGCCCGGTCTTCCGCCATGCTGTCTCCTGCTGCAGCTTCAGCCCAAGCCTTCTCTGTCTTTCTGATTCTGCCTTTACGAGCACTTCTAGTCCTTCACTCCATGCACCGATGTGGGAATTCAGTACACAATTACCTCTGTCATCAGTTTTACAATTCAAGTCCGGTAGAAAATCGGGGGAAAAGGTCCAAAAGCCCGACCAGAGCGGGAGCCGCCAAATGTGCGACTCACTCCTTCACAGCCGCCACCGGAAGTCCCATAAGTAAGCTTGCGTTAACATTGCAATGAAGTTACTGTGAAAAGCCCCTAGTCGCCACATTTCGGGTACACTGAGGGAGCATTCAGAATTCTCAGCTGGTACAGGAATTGAACCCGCGCTGCTGGCCTTGTTCTGCATCACAAACCAGCTGTGTGGCCCACTTGAGCTAAACCTGACCCTTTTTGCAGATGACACAAAGATTGGCTGGGTGGTTATCAGTGAGGCGGAGAATCTGGGGTTACAGGAAGATATAGACAGGATGGTCAAGTGGGCAGAAAAGTGGCAGATAGAATTTAACCCTGAAAAGTGTGAGGTGATACACTTTGGAAGGAGCAATTTGACAAGGGAATATTCAATGAATGGCACCACACTGGAAAGTCCTGAAGAACAAAGGGACCTTGGCGTGTTTGTAAATAGATCTCTGAAGGCAGCAGGGCAGGTTAATCGGGCGGTGAAAAAGGCATATGGTACACTTGCCATTATCAATCGGTGCATCGATTACAGAAGCAGGACGGTCATGTTGGGGTTGTATAGAACTTTGGTGAGGCCACAGCTGGAGCACTGGGTGCAATTCTGGTCACCACATTATAGGATGTGACTGCACTGGAGGGGGTGCAGAGGAGATTCACCAGGATGTTGCTGGGATGGAACATTTTAGTTATGAAGAGAGGTTGGATAGGCTTGGGCTGTTTTCACTGGAACAGAGAAGACTGAGGGGCGGCCTGATCGAGGTGAACCAGATTATGAGGGGCATGATTGTTAATTTAGAATATTAAATATCTTGAACTCCTTCTCTATTTTTATTTTGTTTGCAACTTATGAATTTCACCTAGTCTCTGACTGCCCTCTCACTTGTGTACTGAGAGCATTTTCATTGTTTTAGTCTTATCCCCTGTGATTTTTCACAGTCCCCGGAGAATCTTATTTGAAATTGTTTCTAACTCTTGTTCAGAGCAGTTAGGCCTTCCCCGCCACCCCTTCCATCTGGACCTGTGAGGTCATTTTTTTCTTTAACTTTTTTAATGAATCCAGTTGGTCATATTTTAAATTTTTGGTGTTAATCCTGAATACATGCGAGAAGATCAAATTCCAGATATCAGTCCGAAATTTAACCGTTTACTAATTTGAACCTGCATTTCTCTGTCCCGCAATCTGCACATCACGTACGTTAAAGAGGCATTGAAAACCCCCAAATTAATCCAGTCTTTCCTAATCGTGGAGACCTCCCAAGTCGCGAGATTAGCCTATTTACTTGTCTCTGCACTGCCTCCAATGTGTCTCTCCCAGAATTTTAAGTGATCAGAACTGGCCACCGGATTCGAGATGTGGTCGGCCCAGAGTGCTGGAAGATTCTAACATGACTTTGTCCAATTGGATTCTGCTCTTCTGGTGCTGCAGTTCAACACTCTACTGGTTGCAGCTTTGGACATGGTGCTATATCAAGACCATTGAGACTGTCAATCTTGGCTGTTCCAGCTCCATTCTTAAAAGAATGAAATGAAAATCGCTTATTGTCCCAAGTAGGCTTCAATGAAGTTACTATGAAAAGCCCCTAGTCGCCACATTCCGGCACCTGTTCGGGGAGGCTGGTGCGGGAATTGAACCGTGCTGCTGGCCTGCCTTGGTTTGCTTTCAAAGCCAGCGATTTAGCCCTGTGCTTTGCTGTTGTTCTGCTTCGCTCTTGCTGTCAAACTGTACATGAACTTGTATCTTGGACATTGCTTGTTATTTTGCTTCATGCTAAACAATGATCCCGCCCTTTTATTGTAATTATAGTCATAGAACAAAGCATTAAAGATGAAGACGATGAGAACCAGGGTTCAGTAAATTTAAGAATACGCAAAACGCAGGTACAGTACCATGCTCATGTTATTCCTAGTGCCAGAAGAATCTGTCAAATGATGCTTTTTCATTTATTTGTTACAAAAGTGCAGGAATTCTGGACATGCATCCACTAATTCCTGGTTACGTTTTATTTAGACACTGAAGAAATTGCAGTTCATTGAATATTAAGACTTGGGCAAGTCACCTTATCGAGCTGCAAGTTTGCATAGCCCTTAGTCTCCAAACATGTCCTATTGAGATGGTTGTAAAGATCTGTAATAACTGTTAAAACACTTGGACTAGCTGCCCTTTCTAGTGCGAACCTGTTACTGTGTGACAGCAGCCGAATCCATCAGCTCCGAATCTGTGACTGCGTAAAAAGTATTTTATCTTCCTGTTTGATTCCACCTCAGTGCAGAGTTGGCTGTTCCTGAACTGGGTTGCCACAGTTACCTCACTGTCTCGGTTGAGAATGTAAAGAATTTCCCTTTTTAAAAATCTTTATTGTCACAAGTAGGCTTACATTAACACTGCAATGAAGTTATTGTGAAAAACCCCTAGTCGCCACATTCCGGCGCCTGTTCGGGTACACAGAGCGAGAATTCAGAATGTCCAAATTGCTTTGTTATACAAAGCAATTGGCTGGCAAGGCAATTAGGTGTGCTTGCAATGTACCTACAGTCAAATAGCCATCTGACCCACTCTGGTGCCCCCCCACACAGGAAGCTGATATATTGTGGGACTAGAGATTGTTCCCATCGGGATGAGATTGAAAGATCAGAGAAGCAAGTGGTTTTCAACAGCGTAAGGGCTGTGTGGTAATTGGGAAGATGGAGAGAATTTTGTTAGTGGGGCATTTCTCAGCCAAAGTTGTTAGTTCTGATAACTACAATTGTATTTACTAAAAGTATCAACTGCAATTCACTTGAGACGAATACAATGTTCCATAAACTTTAAGCTGTGTTAGAACCGGGATGGGAGGAGTGCACAGCTGGAGCAGCACCACTACTCCATGGATCGCACCATTAGCTTAAAAACTTGATTCATTCACCAAAATGGCCAGATTTTTACCATTGTTGCTGTTACCCAGTCAGAGACCTAACCAGCTTCTTTCAATAAATAACATTTTATTATAAAACCAGTCTTGTCAAATAGACGGGCAAAGATTATTAACATACAATATGAAAGTATACCGATTACTTTATCGAGGTACCCCACGTCTGTCTCACACACAGCAAATACAAAGAGGAATTCTGACAAAGCTTAAAAGTCGCTGGTTTAAAGGAAAAGAAAAGAAGGTGGAGTCCTTGAAATGGTGTCTGGGTTATATCATAGATTATCCTAGAATTTACAGTGCAGAAGGAGGCCATTCGGCCCATCGAGTCTGCACCGGCTCTTGGAAAGAGCACCCTACCCAAGGTCAATACCTCCACCCAAAGAACAAACAAAGAACAAAGAAATGTACAGCACAGGAACAGGCCCTTCGGCCCTCCAAGCCCGTGCCGACCATGCTGCCCGACTAAACTACAATCTTCTACACTTCCTGGACACTTCCGTATCCTTCTATTCCCATCCTATTCATATATTTGTCAAGATGCCCCTTAAATGTCCCTATCGTCCCTGCTTCCACTACGGTAGCGAGTTCCAGGCACCCACAACCCTCTGCGTAAAAAACTTGCCTCGTACATCTACTCTAAACCTTGCCCCTCTCACCTTAAACCTGTGCCCCCTAGTAATTGACCCCTCTACCCTGGGGAAAAGCCTCTGACTATCCACTCTGTCTATGCCCCTCATAATTTTGTATACCTCTATCAGGTCTCCCCTCAACCTCCTTCGTTCCAGTGAGAACAAACCGAGTTTATTCAACCGCTCCTCATAGGTAATGCCCTCCATACCAGGCAACATTCTGGTAAATCTCTTCTGCACTCTCTCTAAAGCCTCCACATCCTTCTGGTAGTGTGGCGACCAGAATTGAACACTATACTCCCAAGTGTGGCCTAACTAAGGTTCTATACAGCTGCAACATGACTTGCCAATTCTTATACTCAATGCCCCGGCCAATGAAGGCAAGCATGCCGTATGCCTTCTTGACTACCTTCTCCACCTGTGTTGCCCCTTTCAATGACCTGTGGACCTGTACTCCTAGATCTCTTTGACTTTCAATACTCTTGAGGGTTCTACCATTCACTGTATATTCCCTACCTGCATTAGACCTTCCAAAATGCATTACCTCACATTTGTCCGGATTAAACTCCATCTGCCATCTCTCCGCCCAAGTCTCCAGACAATCTAAATCCTGCTGTATCCTCCGACAGTCCTCATCGCTATCCGCAATTCCACCAACCTTTGTGTCGTCTGCAAACTTACTAATCAGACCGGTTACATTTTCCTCCAAATCATTTATATATACTACAAAGATCCCTGTGGAACACCACTGGTCACAGCCCTCCAATTAGAAAAGCATCCCTCCATTGCTACTCTCTGCCTTCTATGGCCTAGCCAGTTCTGTATCCACCTTGCCAGCTCACCCCTGATCCCGTGTGACTTCACCTTTTGTAATAGTCTACCATGAGGGACCTTGTCAAAGGCCTTACTGAAGTCCATATAGACAACATCTACTGCCCTACCTGCATCAATCATCTTAGTGACCTCCTCGAAAAACTCTATCAAGTTAGTGAGACACGACCTCCCCTTCACAAAACTGTGCTGCCTCTCACTAATACGTCCATTTGCTTCCAAATGGGAGTAGATCCTGTCTCGAAGAATTCTCTCCAGTAATTTCCCTACCACTGAAGTAAGGCTCACCGGCCTGTAGTTCCCGGGATTATCCTTGCTACCCTTCTTAAACAGAGGAACAACATTGGCTATTCTCCAGTCCTCCGGGACATCCCCTGAAGACAGCGAGGATCCAAAGATTTCTGTCAAGGCCTCAGCAATTTCCTCTCCAGCCTCCTTCAGTATTCTGGGGTAGATCCCATCAGGCCCTGGGGACTTATCTACCTTAATATTTTTTAAGACACCCAACACCTCGTCTTTTTGGATCACAATGTGACCCAGGCTATCTACACCCCCTTCTCCAGACTCAACATCTACCAATTCCTTCTCTTTGGTGAATACTGAGGCAAAGTATTCATTTAGTACCTCGCCCATTTCCTCTGGCTCCACACATAGATTCCCTTGCCTATCCTTCAGTGGGCCAACCCTTTCCCTGGCTACCCTCTTGCTTTTTATATACGTGTAAAAAGCCTTGGGATTTTCCTTAACCCTATTTGCCAATGACTTTTCGTGACCCCTTCTAGTCCTCCTGACTCCTTGCTTAAGTTCCTTCCTACTTTCCTTATATTCCACGCTAACTTCGTCTGTTCCCAGCCTTTTAGCCCTGACAAATGCCTCCTTTTTCTTTTTGACGAGGCCTACAAAATCACTCGTCATCCAAGGTTCCCGAAAATTGCCGTATTTATCTTTCTTCCTCACAGGAACATGCCGGTCCTGTATTCCTTTCAACTGCCACTTGAAAACCTCCCACATGTCAGATGTTGATTTGCCCTCAAACATCCGCCCCCAATCTATGTTCTTCAGTTCCCGCCTGATATTGTTATAATTAGCCTTCCCCCAATTTAGCACATTCATCCTCGGACCACTCTTATCCTTGTCCACCAGTACTTTAAAACTTACTGAATTGTGGTCACTGTTACCGAAATGCTCCCCTACTGAAACATCTACCACCTGGCCGGGCTCGTTCCCCAATACCAGGTCCAGTACCGCCCCTTCCTTAGTTGGACTGTCTACATATTGTTTTAAGAAGCCCTCCTGGATGCTCCTTACAAACTCCGCCCCGTCTAAGCCCCTGGCACTAAGTGAGTCCCAGTCAATATTGGGGAAGTTGAAGTCTCCCATCACCACAACCCTGTTGTTTTTACTCTTTTCCAAAATCTGTCTACCTATCTGCTCCTCTATCTCCTGCTGGCTGTTGGGAGGCCTGTAGTATACCCCCAACATTGTGACTGCACCCTTCTTATTCCTGATCTCTACCCATATAGCCTCACTGCCCTCTGAGGTGTCCTCTCGCAGTACAGCTGTGATATTCTCCCGAACAAGTTGCGCAACTCCACCTCCCCTTTTACATCCCCCTCTATCCCGCCTGAAACATCTAAATCCTGGAACGTTTAGCTGCCAATCCTGCCCTTCCCTCAACCAGGTCTCTGTAATGGCAACAACATCATAGTTCCAAGTACTAATCCAAGCTCTAAGTTCATCTGCCTTACCCGTAATGCTCCTTGCATTAAAACATATGCACTTCAGGCCACCAGACCCGCTGTGTTCAGCAACTTCTCCCTGTCTGCTCTGCCTCAGAGCCACACTGTCCCTATTCCCTAGTTCTCCCTCAATGCTCTCACCTTCTGACCTATTGCTCCCGTGCCCACCCCCCTGCCATACTAGTTTAAACCCTCCCGTGTGACACTAGCAAACCTCGCGGCCAGGATATTTATGCCTCTCCGGTTTAGATGCAACCCGTCCTTCTTATACAGGTCACACCTGCCCCGGAAGAGCTCCCAGTGGTCCAGATAATGGAAACCCTCCCTCCTACACCAGCTGTTTAGCCACGTGTTTAGCTGCTCTATCTTCCTATTTCTAGCCTCGCTGGCACGTGGCACAGGGAGTAATCCCGAGATTACAACCCTCGAGGTCCTGTCTTTTAACTTTCTGCCTAGCTCCCTGAACTCCTGCTGCAGGACCTCATGCCCCTTCCTGCCTATGTCGTTAGTACCAATATGTACAACGACCTCTGCCTGTTTGCCCTCCCCCTTCAGGATGCCCTCTACCTGTTCAGAGACATCCTGGACCCTGGCACCAGGGAGGCAACATACCATCCTGGAGTCTCTTTCACGTCCACAGAAGCGCCTATCTGTGCCCCTGACTATAGAGTCCCCTATTACTATTACTCTTCTGCGCTTTGACCCTCCCTTCTGAACATCAGAGCCAGCCGTGGTGCCACTGCTCTGGCTGCTGCTGATTTCCCCTGATAGGCTATCCCCCCCGACAGTATCCAAAGGGGTATATCTGTTCGAGAGGGGGACAACCACAGGGGATTCCTGCACTGACTGCCTGTCCTTTCTGGTGGTCACCCATTTCTCTGCCTGCACCTTGGGTGTGACCACATTTACATAACTGCGATCTATGACGCTTTCCGCCACCTGCATGCTCCTAAGTGCATCCAACTGCCACTCCAACTGAACCATGCGGTCTGTGAGGAGCTCCAGTTGGGTGCACTTTCTGCAGATGAAGCCACCCGGGACGCTGGAAGCCTCCCGGACCTGCCACATCTCACACCCAATCCCCATAACCCAGTAACCCCACCCAACACTAAGGGCAATTTTGGACACTAAGGGCAATTTATCATGGCCAATCCACCTAACCTGCACATCTTTGGACTGTGGGAGGAAACCGGAGCACCCGGAGGAAACCCACGCACACACTGGGAGGATGTGCAGACTCCGCACAGACAGTGACCCAAGCCGGAATCGAACCTGGGACCCTGGAGCGGTGAAGCAATTGTGCTATCCACAATGTTACCATGCTGCCCCCAGATGGTGGTTCTTGGTGCTGATCTGGGAAACGATCACTGGTTTGCACCGACCCTCTGGAACAACACCCCACCCAGGCCCAATCTCTCACCCTATCGTAGTAACCTCACCGTCTGCACATCCTTGGGGCAATTTTAGCATGGCCAATCCACCTAATCGGCACATCTTTGGACTGTGGGCGCACCCGGAGGAAACCCACCAAGACACGGGAACAACGTGCAGACTCCACACAGACAGTGACCCAAGGCTGGAATTGAACCAGGGCTCCTGGTGCTGAGACAACAGTTCTCACCACTGTGCCACTGCGCCACCCTCCTTGAAACAGTTTTCCAAGCATGGTCTCTTTCTGATCCATCAGCTACAACGCGATCCCCTTTGTACACAAGTCTACCAGGGTCGAGACGTTCCCAGCTTCTTTAGAACTGCTTCATTACCTTATCTTGAAAGGATGTCTCTTCCAGAGTTCGGTGATAACCATGAGCTGATCAGTCGCACACGAGGTGGCTCCTACTTGGAGGCTTTGGTTTTGGCCCTTTCTGCCCAATTAATGGGCACTTTTGTTGGAGATTGTGTAAAATAATTGGTGGGGTTGAATTCTCCGGAGTAGAGGTTTTCGCTTTATTGAATAAGGCGGAGGATCTGCGTGGCGCAATAACGGAAAGCATGGCGGAATCAAGAGCGTCATCGTCGGCCACCCCACTGTTTGTGGAGCGGTTGATGGTGTTGATCAAGGGGGAGCTCTGGCAGCATCGGCTGGAGATGCAAAAGGACTGGTCCAAGGCGCTTTGAGGGAGCAGTAACCCCTCTTCAGGGCTTTGGAGCGGGTGTGCAAGCGCCCGGAGCTGGGGAGACACTGCGGGCATGATACATTGAGATGGGCGAGGACAACGCGAGACTGCAATTAGGAGGGTCAGTGGATCCAAATATATCGGGTCATTGGAACCGACAGGCCAACTAGCGGGTGGGTTTTAACCGGCCAAAGTGGTGCTTGTTTGGAATAAGTTCCAGTTTGGGGTGTTGTACCTGACCAAACTCTAGGTGACTTTTAAAGGGAAGGAAGACTATTTTACAATGCCAGATGAGGCAAATTAATTTATTTAGGAGAATGGTTTGGAGGAGGGTTAATAATGGGATGGTTGGCCAGTTAGTTTGGGGGAGGTGGGGGGGCTGGGGGGTGCAGGGAGTGCGCTGGTGACTCAGGTTGCTGGTTGGGTAGAGGTTGGGGAGAGAGGAGTGAGTGGCCATTTTGAGTATACCAGGACAAGAAAGGGATAGCTTTGTATGCATTGGGATGGCGGACCCAAATGGGGGGGGGTTCTGAAACCCCCAATGACTTAGAATGTGGGGAGGGTGAATGGTTCGGTGAGGCGATTGCAGGTGTTGCGCACCTGAAAAGTTTAAATGCGGGTGTTTCTTCTGCAGGAGATTTGCGGGTGAAGGATCCGGTGATGTTGAGGGAAGGGGGTGGGTGGGGCAGACTCTTCATTGGGCTTTGATTCCAAGTCGAGAGGGGTTGCGATCCTATTCCGTAAAATAGTGGCGTTTGTGGTGGTCAGTGAGGTGTGCGAGCCGGGGAGTCAATACGTGATAGTGAGCGGGGTTTTGGACAGAGCACCAGTTGTGTTGGTAGGCATGGTAGCACAGTATTAGCACTGTTGCTTCGCAGTGGCAGGGACCTGGCGGCTTTGGAGAGAGAGCAGAAGAGGTTAACCAGGACGTTGCCTGATATGGAGGGTATTAGCCATGAGGAGAGATTGAATAAACTGGGATTGTTCTCCCTAGACAGACGGAGGCTAAGGGGCGACCTGATAGAAGTTTATAAAATTGAGGGGTATAGATAGGGTAAACAATTGGGAGGCTTTTTCCCAGGGCATTAATGACAATGACAAGGGGGCACAAGTTCAAGGTGAAGGGGGAAAGGTTCAGTGGAGATGTACAGGGAAGTGTTTTACACAGAGGGTGGTTGTGGCCTGGAATGTACTGCCAAGTGAGGTGGATGTACGGGGAAGTTTTTTGCATCAGGCATCGGTTTCTGTAATCCCAAAGAGTGTGTGTGTGTGTGTAGCCACTGCCTGGCGACAAATCCGACTGGGGTGGAGGTCAGTGGAACCAGCCCACTGACCCCCACAGCTATCTGGACTACAGCTCTTCGCACCCTACACCCTGTAAGGACTCCATCCCTTTCTCTCGACTGCTTCGCCTCCGTTGCATTTGTTCCGATGGTGCCACTTTCCAAAATGGTGCTTCAAAAAGTTGTAGACAGGGCCCTCAACAGTGTGCGGTCCATCTCCCGCACCACTACCCTCGCCCCCTCCACTCCCTCCCAGAACAAGGATCGAGTCCCCCTCGTTCTCACATTTCATCCCACCAGCCTCCAAATCCTCCGCCATTTTCGCCACCCCCAGCGTGATGCCATCACCAAACACATCTTTCCTTCACTCCCTCTGTCAGCATTCCGCAGAGACCGTTCCCTCCGAGACAATCTAGTCCACTCCTCCACCATACCCAGTACCTCTCCCATCACCCATGGCACCTTCCCATGCAATCGCAGAAGGTGTAACGCCTGCCCCATTACCTCTTCCATGCTTAACATCCCAGGCCCAAAACACTCATTGCAGGTTAAGCAGCGTTTCACTTGCATCTCTTCCAATCTGGTCTATTGCATTCGCTGCTCCCAATGTGGTCTCCTCCATATCGGAGAGACCAAACGCAGACTGGGTGATCGCTTTGCTGAGCATCTTCGGTCTGTGCGCATTCAGGACCCTGACCTTCCTGTTGCTTGCTATTTTAACACAAGACCCTGCTCCCATGCCCACGTGTCTGTTCTTGGCCTGCTGCCATGTTCCAGTGAAGCTCAACGCAAACTGGAGGAACAACACCTCATCTTCCAGTCTCAACATCAAATTCAACAACTTCAGATCAGCTCTACCCCACCTCGACCCATTTGTTTTCATTTCATTTTAACTGTCTTTTACCCTTTCTTTCTTTCTTAATATACAGTTAAATCCCCCTCCCCCCCCAATCTTAGCCACCTTTCCTTCACCTGTCTCCTCTTTGTTCCCCTCCCACTCCCCCCACATCTACAGTTCACCCTCTGATGTTAGTTTCTCTGCTGTTTGGCCTTTCACACCTTTTGTCCTCTCTGGGGACTGCCATTAGCACTCTTTCCCCTTGGTTTCTGTGGCCATTAGCGCTCTTTCCCCGTGGTTTCTGTGGCCATTAGCACCCGGCTTCCCTGGGTTTCTGTGGCTATGACTCATCTTTCATTCTCACTCCACAGTATAAATATTTCCCACTTTCTCTGTCTGTTAGCTTTGACAAAGAGTCATCGGACTCGAAACGTTAGCTCTTTTCTCTCCCTGCAGATGCTGCCAGACCTGCTGAGATTTTCCAGCATTTTCTCTTCCGTTGAGGATTATTATATCAGATCAGTTGTATCCTCGTTGAATGGCAGAACAAACTCAGTGGGCTGAATGGCCTCCTTTTGTTCTTGCATTTTATGCTCTTATTTTCTGTGATTGTGTTCATGAGAACTCCAAGATAGAATTGAATTGATGTGAAGGATGGGGTGTACAAACAATATATTTTGAGATTTCGATTGATTTTTTTTCGATGTATGTAGGATTGGTTTTTTTTTTTTGTTGTCAATATCGAAGCAGGACTCGGGACATATCAGTGAGTAACACATTGTGGGCATGTCTGACTGTACAGGGATTATGTGAGGTGAATGGTCTCTGAACCCTGTGACAGGCTGAGACATTGTTCCCCAATGTGAGGGGTTAATTCACTGGTGAAGTTGAACATGATCCGAGTTGGTGAAGAGCTGTCAATCCAGATAGGGCAGCACGGTAGCATTGTGGATATCACAATTTCTTCACAGCTCCAGAGTCCCAGGTTCGATTCCAGCTTGGGTCACTGTCTGTGCGGAGTCTGCACATCCTCCCAGTGTGTGCATAGGTTTCCTCCGGGTGTTCCGGTTTCCTCCCACAGTCCAAAGATGTGCAGGTTAGGTTAGGTGGATTGGCCGTGATAAATTGCCCTTAGTGTTGGGTGAGGTTATGGGGATAGGGTGGAGGTGTTGACCTTGGATAGGGTGCTCTTTCCAAGAACCGATGCAGACTCGATGGGCCGAAGGGCCTCCTTCTGCAGTGTAAATTCTATGAGAATCTATGAGATAGGATGTTTCCGGAAAGAAAACTGTTCTCCATGTAGTTTCCATGGGTTTAGGCTCACCACCAGACGCTGCGTGTGTTAAAGCAGTCTGGAATATTCTGAACAATTCTCTGAATGATGTCTCTCTTAATAAAACAATACGAAGTCTTACAACACCAGGTTAAAGTCCAACAGGTTTGTTTCGATGTCACTAGCTTTCGGAGCGCTGCTCCTTCCTCAGGTGAATGAAGAGGTCTGTTCCAGAGACACATATATAGACAAATTCAAAGATGCCAAACAATGCTTGGAATGCGAGCATTAGCAGGTGATTAAATCTTTACAGATCCAGAGATGGGGTAACCCCAGGTTAAAGAGGTGTGAATTGTATCAAGCCAGGACAGTTGGTAGGATTTCACAGGCCAGATGGTGGGGAATGAATGTAATGCGACATGAATCCCAGGTCCCGGTTGAGGTCACCACACAACCCTGTCATGGCAATCTCTGCAAGACGTGCCAGATCATCGACATGGATACCACTATTACACGTGAGAACACCACCCACCAGGTACGCGGTACATACTCGTGCGACTCGGCCAACGTTGTCTACCTCATACGCTGCAGGAAAGGATGTCCCGAAGCGTGGTACATTGGCGAGACCATGCAGACGCTGCGACAACGAATGAATGGACATCGCGCAACAATCACCAGGCAGGAATGTTCCCTTCCAGTCGGGGAACACTTCAGCAGTCAAGGGCATTCAGCCTCTGATCTCCGGGTAAGCGTTCTCCAAGGCGGCCTTCAGGACCCGCGACAACGCAGAATCGCCGAGCAGAAACTTATAGCCAAGTTCCGCACACGTGAGTGCGGCCTCAACCGGGACCTGGGATTCATGTCGCATTACATTCATCCCCCACCATCTGGCCTGCGAAATCCTACCAACTGTCCTGGCTTGAGACAATTCACACCTCTTTAACCTGGGGTTACCCCATCTCTGGATCTGTAAAGATTTAATCACCTGCTAATGCTCGCATTCCAAGCATTGTTTGGCATCTTTGAACTTGTCTATATATGTGTCTCTGGAACAGACCTCTTCATTCACCTGAGGAAGGAGCAGCGCTCCGAAAGCTAGTGACATTGAAACAAACCTGTTGGACTTTAACCTGGTGTTGTAAGACTTCGTACTGTGCTCACCCCAGTCCAACGCCGGCATCTCCACATCATTAATAAAACAAAACTAGGCTTCCCAGCGTGAATACAAGTTAGAATTCCATGTGCGCACATACATCACAACACACATACATGAGTGCACACAGCTCTTGCTCATGTATTTGCTTTGTTGGCCCTTGCTCCGCACTGTAACCAATCACTATTTGTTGATGCACTTTTTTGATTATTATTTTTGTCTACTGTGTACGTTCCCTTGGCCGCCGAAAAATGCTTTTCACGGTACTTCGGTACATGTGACAATAAATAAATCAATCAAATCAAACACACAATTGCAACCTGCAGGAAAATCAGTTCTGTTGATGTAATTTATGTTATAATTATACCCAGAGTGGTAACAGAACAGGAGACAATTATGCCCAAGGTTTAACATTTGTGTGGGGATTCAGAAGCCTTGTCTATATGTCACATCAGTTTCTCATTTTTCCTGCTGATCATTTTCCATTTACATCATTCAATGGCATCTGTATTCACAAATACGCAGATCTGAAGTCCGATTCTTTGCTTCCAATAAAGAATTTTCCTCCTTTGCATTTCAGCATTCGACTCTGTCCCGGAAATTTGCAAATGTTATGACCGAGTACAACGAGATTCAGATCATCTTCAGAGAGCGCAGCAAAGGACGAATTCAACGGCAACTTGAGATCAGTGAGTGAATCTTAATGAGGTGTCTACTCTTTGCATTGAGTAGATACAAACCGCAGCCCTACATTAGACCTGGTTTTCCTGAATCCCTTGAGTATGGTCGTTTTATTCACTTACAATGAATGGAACTGAGGGCAAGTGGAACCTGGTGTTTGGCGAAGCTTTGTGTGATGTTGGAATTCAAACATGTGGAAGTTATGCTCTAGTTGCCCAGATCCTTGATCAGAAATCCAGTTGATGTTGTTGGGTTACATAGAATTTACAGCACAACAGGCCATATAACTCAAACAGCCCATGCCGATGTTTATCATAGAATCAGAGAATTTACAGTGCAGAAGGAGACCATTTTGGCCCTTTGAATCTGCACCGGCCCTTGGAAAGGGCACCCTACCTAACCCCACACCTCCACCCTCAGTAACCCCACCTAACATTTTTTTGGACACTTGAGGGCAATTTAGCATGGCCAATCCACCTAACCTGCACATCTTTGGACTGTGGGAGGAAACCGGAGCACCCGGAGGAAACCCACGCAGGACACGGGGAGAACGCGCAGACTCCGCACAGACAGTGACCCAAGCCGGGAATCGAACCTGGGATCCTGGCGCTTTGAAGCAACTGTGCTAACCACTGTGCTACCATGCCGCCGCCTGCCCCCCCCCCCCCCCCCCCCCCCCCCCCGTCGTTTCTCCTGTAAATCTGCCATTGTAATACATTCATTTCAGGGCATTGCGTCTCATGAAAAATATTATTGGCCCTGGAATGGGAAGACCGCTTCCAACCGAATAATGGGATTAAAGAGTTAAACTGTGACAGGTCACGTGGGCAATGCTTATATATCCTTGAAAATATGAACAAAATCCTGGAAATCGGCAGCATCTGTTGGAGAGAAAGAGTTAACGTTTCAGGAAAATTATCTCATCGGCAAAACAAAATTCCCTTGAGGATTGCAGGTTGAGGAATGATCTGAAGTGTTTAAAATGGTGAAAAGGTTCGGCAGAGTGGAGAGAAATTATCCCTCCTGATGGGGGGGTGGGGGGGGGGAAGGGGGAGTTCAGAAGGGGGTATGAGCAGGGGAGGGGGAAAGAGTTCAGAAGGGGGTAAGAGCAGGGGGGGAGTTCAGAAGGGGGGATGTTCAGAAGGGGGGATGGGAGGGGGAGTTCAGAAGGTGGTATTGGGGGGGGGGGAAGAGTTTAGAAGGGGGTATGGGGGGGGAGTTTAGAAGGGTATGTGGGGGAGTTTAGATGGGGGGGGGGGAGTTTAGAAGGGGGTATGGGGGGGAGTTTAGAAGGGGGTATGGGGGCGTGAGTTTAGAAGGGGGTATGGGGGGGGAGTTTAGAAGGGTATGGGGGGAGTTTAGAAGGGGGTATGGGGGGAGTTTAGAAGGGGGTATGGGGGGGGAGTTCAGAAGGGGGTATGAGCAGGCGGGGGGGGGAGAGTTCAGAAGGGGGTATGGGCAGGGGGGATGTTCAGAAGGGGGTAGGGGTGGGGGGCGGAGTTCAGAAGTGGGTATGGGGTGGGGAGTTCAGAAGGGGGTATGGGCAGAGGGGGGGTTCAGAAGGGGGCATGGGGTGGGGAGTTCAGAAGGGTATGGGGGGGGGTGGGGAGTTCAGAAGGGGGTATGGGCAGGGGGGATGTTCAGAAGGGGGTATGGGAGGGGGAGTTCAGAAGGTGGTATGGGGGGGGGGGAGTTTAGAAGGGGGTATGGGGGGGGAGTTTAGAAGGGTATGTGGGGGAGTTTAGATGGGGGGTACGGGGGGGGGAGTTTAGAAGGGGGTATGGGGGCGTGAGTTTAGAAGGGGGTATGGGGGGGAGTTTAGAAGGGTATGGGGGGAGTTTAGAAGGGGGTATGGGGGGGGAGTTTAGAAGGGGGTATGGGGGGGGAGTTTAGAAGGGGGTATGGGGGGGGTGAGTTCAGAAGGGGGTATGAGCAGGCGGGGGGGGGGGGGAGTTCAGAAGGGGGTATGGGCAGGGGGGATGTTCAGAAGGGGGTAGGGGTGGGGGGCGGAGTTCAGAAGTGGGTATGGGGTGGGGAGTACAGAAGGGGGTATGGGCGGAGGGGGGGTTCAGAAGGGGGCATGGGGTGGGGAGTTCAGAAGGGGGTATGGGGGGGGTGGGGAGTTCAAAAGGGGGTATGGGCAGGGGGGATGTTCAGAAGGGGGTTTAGGAGGGGGGGTTCAGAGGGTGGTATTGGGGGGGGTGAGTTTAGAAGGGGGTATGGGGGGGGAGAGTTTAGAAGGGTATGGAGGGGAGTTTAGATGGGGGGGAGTTTAGAAGGGGGTACGGGGGGGGGTTTAGAAGGGGGTATGGGGGCGTGAGTTTAGAAGGGGGTATGGGGGGAGTTTAGAAGGGTATGGGGGGAATTCAGAAGGGGGTATGGGGGGGCGGGGAGTTCAGAAGGGGGTATGGGCAGGGGGATGTTCACAAGGGGGTAGGGGTGGGGGGGGCGGAGTTCAGAAGTGGGTATGGGGTGGGGAGTTCAGAAGGGGGTATGGGTGCGGGGGGGTTTCAGAAGGGGGCATGGGGTGGGGAGTTCAGAAGGGGGTATGGGGGCGCGGGGGGGGGGGGGGAGTTCAGAAGGGGGTATGGGCAGGCGGGATGTTCAGAAGGGGGTATGGGAGCGGGAGTTCAGAAGGTGGTATTGGGGGGGGGGAAGTTTAGAAGGGGGTATGGGGGGGGGAGTTTAAAAGGGTATGGGGGGGGAGTTTAGAAGGTTATGGGGGGAGTTTAGAAGGGGGTATGGGGGGGATTTAGAAGGGGGTATGGGGGGGGGAGTTCAGAAGGGGGTATGAGCAGGGGGGGAAGAGTTCAGAAGGGGGTATGAGCAGGCGGGGGGGGTAGTTCAGAAGGGGGTAGGGGTGGGGGGCGGAGTTCAGAAGTGGGTATGGGCAGGGGGGATGTTCAGAAGGGGGTAGTGGTGGGGGGGGGAGGATGTTCAGAAGGGGTATGGGGGACGAAGTTCAGAAGGGGGTATGGGGTGGGGAGTTCAGAAGGGGGTATGGGCGGGGGTGGGAGTGCAGAAGGGGGTATGGGGGGAGTTTAGAAGGGGGTATGTGCGAGGGGGGAGTTCAGAAGAGGGCATGGTGGGGGGGAGGGGAGTTCAGAAGGGGGTATGGGCGGGGGGGGGGGGGGGAGAGTTGAGAGGGTGTATGGGTGGGCCGAGTTCAGAAGGGGGTATGGGGTGGGGAGTTCAGAAGGCGGTATGGGTGGGGAGTTCAGAAGTGGGTATGGGAGGCGGAGTTCAGAAGGGGGTATGGGAGGGGGAGTTCAGAAGGTTGTATTGGGTGGGGGGGGAGTTTAGAAGGGGGTATGGGGGGGTGGGTTTAGAAGGGGGCATGGGGGGGGAGGTTAGAAGGGGGTATGGGCGAGGGGGAGTTCAGAAGAGGGCATGGTGGGGGGGAGGGGAGTTCAGAAGGGGGTATGGGGGGGGGTGTTGAGAGGGTGTATGGGGGGGCCAAGTTCAGAAGGGGGTATGGGGTGGGGAGTTTAGAAGGGGGTATGGGGGGGGAGTTTAGAAGGGGGTATGTGGGGTGAGTTTAGAAAGGGGTATGGGGTGGAGTTTAGGGGGTATGGGGGGTGAGTTTAGAATGGGGTATGGGGGGAGTTTAGAAGGGGGATGGGGGTGTGTTTAGAAGGGGGCATGGGGGGAGTTTAGAAGGGGGTATGGTGGGGGGGAGTTTAGAAAGGGGTATGGGGGGGAGATTTGATGGGGGGTGTTTAGAAGGGGGCATGGGGGGGGGAGTTTAGAAGGGGGTATGGTGGGGGGGGGAGTTTAGAAGGGGGTATGGTGGGGGGGGAGTTTAGAAAGGGGTATGGGGGGAGATTAGAAGGGGGTATGGGGGGGAGTTTAGAAGGGGGTATGGGTGGGGGGGGGAGTTTAGAAGGGGGTTTGTTGGGGTGGGGAGTTTAGAAGGGGGCATGGGGAATGGAGTTTAGAAGGGGGTATGGGGGGGGGGGGAGTTCAGAAGGGGGTATGGGGGGTAGGGTGTTCAGAAGGGGGTATAAGGTTTCAGGTTTGGGCCCACAATTGTTCACAATTTACATAGATGATTTGGAGTTGGGGATCAAAGGGCAATGTGTCCAAGTTTGCAGACGACACTAAGATGAGTGGTATAGCAAAAAGTGCAGAGGATACCGGAGCTCTACAGAGGGATTTGGATAGGTTAAGTGAATGGGCTAGGGTCTGGCAGATGGAATACAGTGTTGACAAATGTGAGGTTATCCATTTTGGTAGGAATAATAGCAAAAGGGATTATTATTTTAATAAAATATTAAAACCTGCTGCTGTGCAGAGAGACCTGGGTGTGCTAGTGCATGAGTCCCAAAAAGTTGGTTTACAGGTGCAACAGGTGATTAAGAAGGCAAATGGAATTTTGTCCTTCATTGCTAGAGGGGTGGAGTTTAAGACTAGGGAGGTTATGCTGCAATTGTATAAGGTGTTAGTGAGGCCACACCTGAAGTATTGTGTTCAGTTTTGGTCTCCTTACTTGAGAAAGGACGTACTGGCACTTGAGGGTGTGCAGAGGAGATTCACTAGGTTAATCCCAGAGCTGAAGGGGTTGGATTACGAGGAGAGGTTGAGTAGACTGGGACTGTACTCGTTGGAATTTAGAAGGATGAGGGGGATCTTATAGAAACATATAAAATTATGAAGGGAATAGATAGGATAGATGCGGGCAGGTTGTTTCCATTGGCGGGTGAATGCAGAACTAGGGGGCATAGCCTCAAAATAAGGGGAAGTAGATTTAGGACTGAATTTGGGAGGAACTTCTTCACCCAAAGGGTTGTTAATCTATGGAATTCCTTGCCCAGTGAAGCAGTTGAGGCTCCTTCATTAAATGTTTTTAAGATAAAGATGGATAGTTTTTTTGAAGAATAAAGGGATTAAGGGTTATGGTGTTCGGGCCGGAAAGTGGAGCTGAGTCCACAAAAGATCAGCCATGATCTCATTGAATGGCGGAGCAGGCTCAAGGGGCCAGATGGCCTACTCCTAGTTCTTATGTTCTTATGAGGGTGGGGGGTGTTCAGAAGGGGGTGGGGGGTGTTCAGAAGGGGGTGGGGGGTGTTCAGAAGGGGGTATGAGGGGGTGGGAAAGAGTTCAGAAGGGGGGATGAGGATGGGGGGGGGGGGGGGGTGGAGATGAGTTCAGAAGGGCGTATGACCTTAACACACTTTCCCAAAGATTGTATGTTAGGAGTTCAGTGTGAAGACTGAGGCTAGTGTGCTATTGTTGCTTAGGTTTGTGGAACCAAGGTGAGTGGACTAGGTTAAGATTCAGATCAGCCAGCATCTAATTGAATAGAGCAAATAGAGGGGCTGAACGGTCACCAAATGTTTAGGTTTCAAAGCACTTATCAATTTGGAGTGGTTCCAAATGTAGCTGTAAGGACTTTGATTGAGAAATGTCTGCGAAGAGGCTAGTAATAGTCTTCTAATTTTGGTTTACAATTTGATACCTGTTCCCAGAGACATTACTTCAGAACGCTCTCTATTTCCCATTGCATTGTATGATTACAGAGATTACAATGTGTGGAAAAAGGTGCAACTGGATAAGCGTTACCACCAGAGGCAACTGTTTCCTGTTATTTGAACCGTAACCTCCACAAATAGTCATCAATGATTCAAAGTCTGAGTTGCCTTTGGACAGCAATCTGTGTTCTCACAATGGAATGGAATGTTCTTCCTGACTTTTTAGGAATAATTTCAAATACATTTTTTTCAAATCATTGCCAGAGGTTATTTTTAGGAGCCCCACTGAGTGCATTTGAGCTGCAGAATGAACGTTTCGATGAAATTCCTGATGTGACAAGCCGATGCGGCTTGTTTCATCATTCGAAGATGAACAAGCTAATCAAGCCGACATAAGACATGGTGTTACAATAAGCTGCCTCCTGTGGTTTCCTACTCGAGGGAATTGGAGATTGGAGTGCAGTTATCAGAGTTCAGATGGAAAGGTTGTCCTGAGCTCTTTGGTTTCTAAATAGACAAGGTAAGTCAGGAATTCACTAACCTAGGAAGAGGTGTAGAACATTCAGCCTGTAGAGCCGGCACCACCACTCAATTAGATCATTGCTGATCTGCATCTTAACCTCCACCTCAACACCACTTTCCCGTAATATCGCCACATCCATTTGTGTTGTTATTCTCCAGAAATCTATCAGTTTCTATCTTGAACATGCTTCAGTGATTCCACAGCCCTCTGGATTCAAGAATTCCAAAGATTCACCACTCTGAGTGAAAACAATTCCTCCTCCTCTGTATTAAACGGCCTGTCCCTTATTCTGCAACTGTGTCCCCTGGTTACACTCACTGGCCAGGGGAAATATCCTGACATCCATCCTGTCACTCCCAGTAAGAATTTGGTAAGTTTTGATTAGATCATCTCCCGTTCTTCAGTCGAGAATACAGACCCAGTTTCTCCAACCTCCTAAAACAGCCCTGCCATCTTTTGATGCACTTCCTTAGATAAGGCAACCAAAACTGTACGCGATACTTCAGGTGAGGTCTCACCAAGGCTCCCCACAATTGCAGCAAGGACATTGTTACTTCTGTCCCCTTGCAATGAAGGCTGGCATACCATTTGTCTTCCTAATTGCTGTAGCTGCCGATGGCTTTTAGTGAAATTAAAATAGCTTATTGTCACAAGTAGGCTTCAAATTAAGTTACTGTGAAAAGCCCCTAGTCGCCACATTCCGGCGCCTGTTCGGGGAGGCCGGTATGGGAATTGAACAGTGCTGCTGGCCTGCCTTGGTCTGCTTTCAAAGCCAGCGATTTAGCTCTGTGCTAAACCAGTCCCATGTGTTCACAGACGAGGACACCCAGGTCCCTCTGGGCGCCAGCACTTCGCAAACTCACGTTATTTAAGAAATATTCTGGCTTAGCTTCACATTATTCCCATTCTATTCCCATTGTCTGAATGGTTCCAGGGATGAAGGATAGTTACTGGGATAGATGGGAGAAAGAAGCTGTGCTCCGAAGGCAGTGAAGGCTAAGAGGAGGTTTAAAAGATGTTCAACATCTGAGTTTAGATAAAGAAACGGTTTCTAATGGCTGGAAGGTCACTAACCAAATTGCATCGCTTTAAGGTGATTGGCAAAGGAACCAAAGGTGGCAGGAAGAACATTTTTTTGTTTTACGCAACACGGTTTGAATTTGAATTTACTGCACGACTGGGTGAAGGGAGTGATTGAATATGTGGCCTTTAAAAGAGAATTGGATAAATACTTCAAGGAGAGAATTTCCAAGAACTGCAGGGATATGAGGAAAAGGTGGAGGGCAGTGTAGCCACCTAAAATGGCGAATTCCTGAGTAAAATGGTCAAACCCCGATCTAAAATGGCGAACGAAAGAGGCTGATGGGAAAATCAGCCAACAGGACGCAAACGGACAGCTGCAGGCAAAACAGTGTATTCGGCTCTGGGGAAGTCGGCCCAGACCGATGCCTGCAACCATTAATAGCACATCAACCCAGCCATCTGCATACTAAGCGGCCATCCCCGGGAACAATTGCTACACATTAGCAACATAAAGCCGATTCAGACTTTTCGGCGCCAGCAGTGGCTGAGACAAAGAAAGGTGGACGACCACCCCCCGATCAAGAAATCGCCCATTATTGGAGCATATCGAACCCAGTGATTGGGAGCAAGTCCAATCACTTGGAACCAGGGTCAAGGTCCGCCCCGAGAGACGGGAAGCCCCTGGGAACTATAAAAATAATGGGCCAAGTTCAGATCGGCCCCCCTTCTCCTGCTCGCAACCTTCGAGACCCTTCAACGAAAGAACAATTAAATGTTACTCCAGCGATCGCTACCAGATAGGTGCTCCAGACTATCGACCCGTACCAGCCTTTTTGAATCCCGCAGGCCAGACCCAATTCAATAGACCATTCGTTTCCCTGACCTGGTGGGCCATCACCAAAGTCAAGTATTGGCCTTTAGTGGTAGGTAATAGTCTAGAAGTAGGATTATTGTATAAGTATTTATTGCTGCATATAATAAATGATCGTTGATTTAACTTTTACTAAGCGGTGTGCTGCATTATTAATCATTACTTGAGCTTGAACCACGTAGCGGTATCGGAAAGATACCTGGCGACTCTTGAGCAAATGTGACAGAATTAGAGCTAATAAAACTAAGGCTAATAAGAGCAACAGCAATGGCACTAACTGGATTGTTCTGGAAAGAATTGATGCAGGCTGAATGGCCTCCTGACCTGTAGCATTTTGATTTTGTGGACAAATGCATCGCTCTTCGCTGGTCGCACCCTCGCACGGTCGCACACTCCACGCCCGCACCCTTGCAGCTCCCGCTGAAGATCATTGTCCCAAGCAATATCTTCACTCAAGCTAATTAATGGTTAAATTATTACAATATGGAATTGAGTGAAGAAAAAGATGGTATGACCTCAAGTGCTAAGGCAATTTGTTGTTCCTTTTGGCAGATTGCTAGTGTAAGGAGAATTGTTCAAAAAAACTGGAGAATACATGCATGTTAATTTCAGTCATCCCCCACATTAGTTTTTCACTGTTTGGAACTTGGCTCAGTAACGGTCAGCTGTGATTCAGCATGTAGCAATCTTGCACAAAGCTTGTGGGTTCAAACCCCAGCCCAATGGCATGAGGCTGACTCTCCAGGGTAGTGCTGAAGGAGTGCTGCACTGTTGGAGGTGTTGTCGGTCAAAATGACTTGTTAAGCGAGGTCTGGTCTACCACTGACATAGTTAACATGTTCCGAGGTAAATCAATAGAAGTACAGATGTCTCAGACGTTTGTGGGGGCTGGAGGAGATTGCAGAGCAAGGGAGGGATTATTTACATCTTTACGCTGAATACATTTCTGAACATCATATTGCTCAACATGTACTAGTTTATGACAGAGTTGTGTTTTTTAATGCACCCACCTAGATTGCATCAATAGCTCATTCATGAACTCCAACAGGGCAATTAGCTTTCACATTCCGAATGCATTGGCGTGTGCTTGCTGTGGACTGTGGGTATTTAACATCCAATTCTGAAATCCTGTAACAGACTGCACTTGAGAGAGAGTGAAACAATGAAGCATTCGCATCAACGCCCAATGTTTATTGAAATAATTCCTCACTCATTGTGCAGCCTCTGATCTCATCTGATGTGGAATGTGTGAAGTCAGGTTTTCTCTAACTCGCCTGGCCTATCCAGCCGCCAATTACTAAGTATTTTCATCTCCCATTTCCTCCCTATCCATCGAGTAATAAAATATTTTACAGCAAAATAGAAATTTTATGTTTTGGATTAAGTGTAATGGAAATAATTTTTAAGCCAATTCCTTGCGTAGAAATGCTTGTTGACTTCTTCCCTCAGCTATTTTAATCGATCAGATATTGGTAACAAACTCTGTTCCCTCATATTTGACCCCAAGTTGAGCTTTCAACTCTGCACTGTCGCGGAGACCATAATTCCCACTTCCCAAATATCACGTGACTCTGGCACACTCTCAATTCCATCTACCAAAATCCTCATCCATGCCATTGCTACTTCCAGACTTGATTATTCCAATTCGTTCCTAGACGGCCTCTAACGTTTTACCCTCCATCATCTTGAGTTTCACTGCCTGAGTCTGACTTGCACCAAATTACCCTGTGTTCGATGTCCGACTGACTCCCAGTTAAATAATGCCTCTTGTTTCCAAATCCTTCCGTGGCCTGGCATTACCCAATATCTTTCCTCCTTCCCCTCCCACTTCTCCCTGCCTCCATACCTGGGGAAATCTCGCTCTCTCTCTCTCCACACATGCTGCACGACTGGTTGAATATTTCCAACATGCTGTTTATATTTCAGAGTTCCAGATTTTGGTCCAGTTATCTTCATGTCTCAATTGTACAACACCCAGTCATCTCTGAAAGGGGCAGACAAGGTAGAGAAAGAAAAGCTGTTTCTTATTAGCTGATTGTACAAAGACCAGAGGACACAGATTTAAAGTTTTTGCAAAAGCTGCAGGAGGGAACTTTTTATTAATTGACAGGATGTGTGAGTCACTGGCTCTTGTATCACCTGCCCTAATGTCTCCTTTTGGGGCTTAATGTCCTTGGGGAAAGTTTAATCAACATTCTGGCGATTATCATTGACCAGAAACTTAACGGGACTATCCATATACAGACTGTGGCTACAAGAGCAGGTCAGAGACTAGAATCATAGAATTTACAGTGCAGAAGGAGGCCATTCGGCCCATCGAATCTGCACCGGCCCTTGGAAAGAGCACCCTACCCAAGGTCAACACCTCCCCCCTATCCCCATAACCCAGTAACCCCACCCAACACTAAGGGCAATTTTGGACACTAAGGGCAATTCATCATGGCCAATCCACCTAACCTGCTCATCTTTGGGCTGAGGGAGGAAACCGGAGCACCCGGAGGAAACCCACGCACACACGGGGAGGATGTGCAGACTCCGCACAGACCGTGACCCAAGCCGGAATCGAACATGGGACCCTGGAGCTGTGAATTATTCCCAAAGCCTGACCACCATCTTCTACAAGGCACAAGTCAGGAGTGTGATGGAATGCTCACCACTTGCCTGGATGAGTGCAGCTCCAACAACACTCGAGCTTGACACCATCCAGGACAAAGTGGCCCGCTTGATTGGCACCCCTTCCACCACCTTAAACATTCACTCCACTGCTGTGACAGTGTGTACCATCTACAAGAAGCACTGCAGGAACTCGCCAAATCTCCTCAGACAGCACCTTCCAAACTCACCGCCTAGAAGGACGAGGGCAGCCGACACATGGGGAACAATATCACTTGGAAGTCACCATCCTGACTTGGAAATATATCGCTGTTCCTTCACTGTCACTGGGTCAAAATCCTGGAACTCCCTCCCTAACAACACGGTGGGTGTACCTACACTTCATGGGCTCTGTCGGTTCGAAAAGGAAGCTCCCCGCCACAGCTTCAATTTGGGGGTGGGAGGCAAATGCTGGCTGAGCCAGTGACTCACATCCTGTCAATTAATAAAAAGTTGCCTCCTGCAGCTTTTGCAAAAACTTTAAATCTGTGTCCTCTGGTCTTTGTACAATCAGCTAATAAGAAACAGCTTTTCTTTCTCTACCTTGTCTGCCCCTTTCAGAGATGACTGGGTGTTGTATAATTGAGACATGTAGATAACTGGAACAAAATCTGGAACTCTGAAATATAAACAGCATGTTGGAAATATTCAACCAGTCGGGCAGCATGTGTGGAGAGAGAGAGAGAGAGATTTCCCCAGGTATGGAGGCAGAGAGAAGTGGGAGGGGAAGGAGGAAAGAACAACAGAGAAGGTGTGTAATAGGATGGAAGATGGGAGAGAAAAATGACAAAGTGGATGATGAGACATATGGGGGTTGACAATGGGGGCAAGGAGAAAACCCAAGAGCTAGAAACGGCAACAGCAGGACATCAAACCTTTACTATTCCGGACTCCCCGAAGGGCAGTGCAAGCCAGCTGTAATGGAATGTGTTCACTTGTAACTTTACGTTCAGACACTCGTTCCCGCCTGTGAGTTGCCCATCTTATCTGATTTAAGAATTGCCCAGTTTGGCCCTCATGGCAAAAAGAGGAGGGGACTTCACTACCAATTTAGATTTCTGATGTTCCTCTGTTTCGTTTTAAAGTCCGTTTATATTGCTTTGTAACCTGCAGATTCAGTTTGGGAATTTGAATTACAGCACGTTGGAAATCTTTGAGTTAATTGTGTCTGCTTTCATTTGACAGCTGGTAAGACGACCACTGATGATGAACTGGAAGAAATGTTAGAAAGTGGCAACCCATCTATCTTCACATCTGATGTAAGCAAACATGGAACTTTCCTGATCAAAGTACTGTAGACAGTGGAAATCTAAATCGGTCACAGAAAATGCTCATCAGGTCAGGCAGCATGTGTGGAGAGTGAGTTAATATTTCAGTCCTAACCGACAATGGGTCATTGACATGAAACATTAACTCTTTCTCTTTCCGCAACTGCTCCCTGATCTTCTGAGTGTTCTTATAACAGTTTATAGAAAGCCACCACCCATTGCAGCTCAGTGATTTGAAGTCTCACCTCTGAATCACGATATTCTGATTCCGTGTTCAAGCCCCACGCCAGAGACGTATCTAATACCTCGGCCAACACTTCGATGCAGCACTGGAGGAATGCTGTCGGAGGTGTCCTCTTTCAGGTGAGGCATTAACCCAAAGTCTGCCCTCGCATGTCAGCACAGGAAGAGGGAATCCTCCCAGTTTACTGAGTGGCATTCATTTCCCAGTCTTCGATGGGCTGAAAAAGGAAGCCACGTACACCTTGGGAAATGATTGTCTAGATTGGGCAGAGGGATATGTGGATACAGATGCAGTAATGGCACAGGTTAATAATGCCATAAAAAAGCAAAAAGTATTAGAGTTCATTTCTAGAGCGATAGAATTAAAAAGCATAATAGATTTGTTGAGCTTATCAAGCCTTGGTTAGGACACAGAGTATTGCGTATGGTTCTGGTCTCCTTGTTATGAAAAGGATGTGGAGAAGATGCAAGAAAATATTTACAAGGATGGTACCATAAGACATAGGAGCAGAATTAGGCCACTCGGCCCATCGAGTCTGCTCCGCCATTCAATCATGGCTGATATTTTCTCATCCCCATTCTCCTGCCTTCTCCCCATAACCCCTGATCCCCTTATTAATCAAGAACCTATCTCTCTCTGTGTCTTAAAGACACTCTGACTTGGCTGAATGTTATAACAACCAGGAAAGACTCAACAAGTTGAGGCTCTTTTGTCTCGGAGATGATGAGGTGAGCTGAGGAGTTGGTAGGGTGGGTGTAAACTAGATGTTTGTTTGTTGTCAAGTCAAAGCCATAATTCAGGTAGTTACTAATAAACTCGATAGAAAATTCGGGGGGGGGAATTCTTTACCCAGCGAACAGCCAGAATGTGGAGCTCCAGCGCAGAGAGTGGTTGGGTGTCTAAATAGTTTTAATGTAATAATAATCGCTTATTGTCACAAGTAGGCTTCAATTAAGTTACTGTGAAAAGCCCCTAGTCGCCACATTCCAGTGCCTGTTCGGAGAGGCCGGTACGGGAATTGAACCCACGCTGCTGGCCTTGTTCTGCATTACAAGCCAGCTGTTTAGCCCACTGCTAAACCAACCCCATATCCAAACTGTTATTTCTTGATTAACCTTGGCAAACTATCTTAAAATGGTTTGTGACGAGTTGACTGCTTATTTGGGTATCTGTATCATCCCTGTGGAGGTTTTGATCGAGCTGTAGTGATTATCTGGGTGACCCAGTTTGAATGGTGAAGCGGAGTGTTTTCTTCCTCACTACCCTTCTGAGTGGGTTGCAGGAACAGCCTGGTGACCTTTTAAATCTGTATGAACACCAGAAGGAAGCAAATAGTTAAAATTCCCAAAGATTGCAGCAATCAGTTTCCTGATCTATTTCTTTACAGATCATATCAGACACTCAGATCACCAGGCAAGCTCTTAATGAAATTGAATCACGCCACAAAGACATTATCAAACTGGAAGCGAGCATTCGAGAGTTGCACGACATGTTTGTGGACATGGCCATGTTGGTGGAACAGCAGGTGAAGTGTCTGAAAGTTTCTGGATTTTTGATGTCTGTTTGGGATTTAACTATCAATTTTGAAGTTATTTTCACAGTGAAGTGAGTGAATGCCCACACCCAGCATGTTGTGGAGCAGCATACAGATGAATCATTTGATGCACATGGCTCTTGGGAATGTATACAGGGTGAGAAATCAACTCCTAAGCCAGCTGTTTCCTGATGTGCATTTTGTTTCCGCAATATGCATGTTTCTGTAATTAGTTGTGGAGGGGCAGATGGAAATGGTTGCTGCCTGGACAGTGCAGAGTGATAATCTTTATTGTCACAAGTAGGCCTCCATTAACACTGCAAAAGGTTACTGTGAAAAGCCCCTAGGTGAAGGTATATTAGATACCTCTGCACTGACTTCAATCACTGGCATCATTTTGGTGGTCCACTAGATGGTGACCACAAAAAACAAATGCCACTCACTGGCTGCACAAGTCACAAAGCTCCAGGTCTTTGTTGAAGGGCAGCAAAAAGATTGCTGCTAAGGAAAGCTTGTCCAGTGCAGTGCCAAAGCTAGTGACTGAATGTGAACACTCTGAACACAATCAGCTGGAAGTACTCAACAGGGTTAGGCAGGAACAGCTAATGCACCGTGTCTATGATTGTTCGTCACAACAAGGTGGTGCTAAAGGTGAGCAGTTTTAAATAAACACAGAACAATGGAAAGAGTTGCGGAGCGCGGTCCAAAAAAAAAAGGGATTGATTTGATTTGGGGTAGAGGCGGGCAGGAGCGTTTCGTTCACAAAGTGATGATAATCAGGCAAGGATAGAAAAAAAAAAAGATGACTCTCGATGGGTCCAAAGGAGGTGTAAATGGTTCCAGAATGTTGGAGAGTAAATTAAAGTGACAACCGGAAACTTTGGGGTCAGGCTTGCTGACTGAACCGAGGAATTCAGCAAAGCACTTGTCTCTTGCAGTTGTCCAACTTGCCAGCCTGTGCTATTGCTGTGTTTATCTCAACTGCATTGTGCAGGTCTGCTTCTGAAATATTTTGGGAAATATCGAGTTTACTTAACAGCATGAATATTGAAATAAAGGTCATATCAAAGGCTAGAAGACCAGAATGAAGATTCTTTTTAAACGGAATGATTTGACACAGCTCCAATTCTTTCCCCTATTGATTCATTCCCCTTTCCTCTCCTGCCACTCTTTAAAACAGTAGCTGCTATCTTGTAACTTCTTGAACTTCCAGCACTGCTTTATCCTAAGGATCGATCCAAACTATCTTGCATTTTTTAAACAATTGAAACACACAATCTTAAACCTTGCACCTTTCTCACACCGTTTGTGTGGACACATTCCTGTATAAATATGGAGGTGGAAAATTATAATGTGAATCTATAAAACAGGCTGAATTTAAGGTGTGTAACCTGGTCTAATTATTCCCTGCTCTCCACCCTGCTTTACCTAAAGACAACCAGTCTTCAATCCCATTTCTACAACATTTTGTTTCTTTACTTGAGATGTCTCTGGCAGGACCAGCATATTTGTTGCCCGTCTCTAATTACCTTTGAACTAAGTGGCTTGTCGGGGAGGAGGGAGGGAGGGAGGAGACAGAGATGTGGTCCAAATTGGAAGGAAGTAGTTGTTGGACAAGAGGGGAGGAGAAATAAAGTAAAGCATCAAGTATGTGTCCAATGCAGAATGGTGTCGAAAGGACAAGGTGAAGGGCGCTCTACCTGAATGTGTACATGGACGTCTCTAAATGGCTACAGGGCATTCTGAAACAGGTGGGTAAACGGGCAGATGTCATTGTCCACATTAGTACTAATGACATAGGCAGGAAGAGAATTTGGGGAGATAGGTCAGGAGCTAAAATGCAGGACCTCCAGGGCAATAATTTCAGGATTACTCCCCGTGCCTTGTGCTAGTGAGGTTTGGAACCGGGAGATAGTACAGTTGAACATGTGGCTAAAGAGCTGGTATAGGAGGGAGGGCTTTAGATATATGGGTCACTGGGATGTCTTCTGGGGAAGGTGGAACCTGTACAAGAAGGATGGGTTGCACCTGAACTGGAGGGGCACCAATATCCTGGGCGAGAGGCTTGCTAGTGCAGTTCGGGAGGGTTTAAACTAGTGTAGCAGGCGGGGTGAGCACTGGACCAGCAGGCCAGTAAGTGTAGAGACTGGGGGAAAAGTGAGACTGAGATAAACATGGCGCAGAGTAAGAGCAGGCGGAGGGAGGCCACAGGGCTCAGCGAGACTGCAGGTCTGGAGTGCCTTTGCTTCAATGCAAGAAGTATAACAGGTCAGACAGATGACCTGTGAGCCTGGATTACTACATGGAACTGTGATGTAATTGCAATTACGGGGACGCGGTTAAAGGACGGACAGGGCTGGCAGCTTAACGGGCCGGGATATCGTTGTTTTAGACGGGACAGAAGGGGAAACGAAAGAGGTGGGGGAGTGGCATTGCTGACCAGGGAGCAGATCACAGCTGTGTTGAGGGAGGACACATTGGAGGGATCTTGCAGTGAGGCATTATGGGTGGAGCTCAGGAATAAAAAGGGTGAAATCACAATGTTGGGAGTGTACTATATATCTCCCAGCAGCCCGCAGGAGACCGAGGAGCAGTTGTGTAGTCAGATACTGACAAGGTGTGAAAAAAGCAGGGTATTTGTGATGGGCGACTTTAACTCCCCCCATATTGACTGGGAATCCCTTACAGCCAGGGGCTCGGATGGAGAGCAATTTGTTAGATGTGTCCAGGAGGCCTTTTTGATCCAGTATGTCGACAATCCAACCAGGGAGGGGGCCAGACTTGGTATTGGGGAATGAGCCAGAGCAGGTGACTGATGTTTCAGTGGGGGAGCATTGTGGGCTTAGCGACCATAATTCCATAAGATTTTGAGTAGTCATGGATAAGGACAAGAGTGGCCCGTGAGTGAGGGAGCTGAATTGGGCGAGGGCCAATTACATCCAAATTAGACAGGAACTGGGGAATGTGGATTGGGAGCGGCTATTTGAGGGCAAATCCACGTCTGACGTGGGAGGCTTTTCAGGGCCAGTTGATTGAAGTGCAGGACAGACATGTCCCCTCAAAAATGAAGGATAGAAATGGCAGGATTTGGGAACCATGGATGACATGGGAAATTGTAAACTTAGTCAAGAAATGTGCAGGTTAGGTGGATTGGCCATGCTAAATTGTCCTTGGGTTAGGTGCAGGAATGGGATGGGATTAAGTAGGGTGCTCTTTTCAAGAGCTGGTGCAGACTCGATGGGCCGAATGGCCTCCTGCACTGTAAATTCTATGTAAAGGAAAAAGGAAGCATATGATCAGTCTAGGCATCTAAAATCTGCTCAAGCCCGATAGTGCAAGTAGGAAGGAACTTAAACATGGAATTAGGAGGGCCAAAAGGGACCATGAAATGTCTTATAATAATAGTCTTTATTGTCACAAGTAGGCTTGCGTCGCAATGAAGTTACTGTGAAAATCCCCGAGTCGCCACACTCCGGCCCCTGTTCGGGTACACAGAGGGAGAATTCAGAATGTCCAATTCACCTAACAGCACGTCTTTCGGGACTTGTGGGAGGAAATCGGAGCACCTGGAGGAAACCCACGCAGACACGGGGAGAACGTGCAGACTCCGCACAGACAGTGACCCACAGCCGGGAATCGAACCTGGGATAAACATAGAACATAGAAAATACAGCACAGAACAGGCCCTTCGGCCCACGATGTTGTGCCGAACCTTTGTCCTAGATTAATCATAGATTATCATTGAATTTACAGTGCAGAAGGAGGCCATTCGGCCCCCTGAGTCTGCACCGGCTCTTGGAAAGAGCACCCTACCCAAACTCAACACCTTCACCCAACACCAAGGGCAATTTGGACATTAAGGGCAATTTATCATTGGCCAATTCACCTAACCTGCACATCTTTGGATTGTGGGAGGAAACCGGAGCACCCGGAGGAAACCCACGCAGACACTGGGAGGACGTGCAGACTCCGCACAGTCAGTGACCCAAGCCGGAATCGAACCTGGGACCCTGGAGCTGTGAAGCAATTGTGCTATCCACAATGCTATCGTGCTGCCCTTGAGAACAAATAAATCTACACTATATCATTTAACCGTAATCCATGTACCTATCCAATAGCTGCTTGAAGGTCCCGAATGTTTCCGACTCAACTACTTCCACAGGCAGTGCATTCCATGCCCCCACTACTCTCTGGGTAAAGAACCTACCTCTGATATCCCTCCTATATCTTCCACCTTTCACCTTAAATTTATGTCCCCTTGTAATGGTTTGTTCCACCCGGGGAAAAAGTCTCTGACTGTCTACTCTATCTATTCCCCTGATCATCTTATAAACCTCTATCAAGTCGCCCCTCATCCTTCTCCGGTCTAATGAGAAAAGGCCTAGCACCCTCAACCTTTCCTCGTAAGACCTACTCTCCATTCCAGGCAACATCCTGGTAAATCTTCTTTGCACCTTTTCCAAAGCTTCCACATCCTTCCTAAAATGAGGCGACCAGAACTGTACACAGTACTCCAAATGTGGCCTTACCAAAGTTTTGTACAGCTGCATCATCACCTCACAGCTCTTAAATTCAATCCCTCTGTTAATGAACACGAGCACACCATAGGCCTTCTTCACAGCTCTATCCACTTGAGTGGCAACTTTCAAAGATGTATGAACATAGACCCCAAGATCTCTCTGCTCCTCCACATTGCCAAGAACTCTACCGTTAACCCTGTATTCCGCATTCATATTTGTCCTTCCAAAATGGACAACCTCACACTTTTCAGGGTTAAACTCCATCTGCCACTTCTCAGCCCAGCTCTGCATCCTATCTATGTCTCTTTGCAGCCGACAACAGCCCTCCTTACTATCCACAACTCCACCAATCTTCGTATCGTCTGCAAATTTACTGACCCACCCTTCAACTCCCTCATCCAAGTCATTAATGAAAATCACAAACAGCAGAGGACCCAGAACTGATCCCTGCGGTACGCCACTGGTAACTGGGATCCAGGCTGAATATTTGCCATCCACCACCACTCTCTGACTTCTATCGGTTAGCCAGTTCGTTATCCATCTGGCCAAATTTCCCACTATCCCATGCCTCCTTACTTTCTGCATAAGCCTACCATGGGGAACTTTATCAAATGCCTTACTAAAATCCATGTACACTACATCCACTGCTTTACCTTCATCCACATGCTTGGTCACCTCCTCAAAGAATTCAATAAGATTTGTAAGGCAAGACCTACCCCTCACAAATCCGTGCTGATCTGGCGTTGTGAAGCAACAGTGCTAACCCACTGTGCTACCGTGCCCCCCTAGCTGAAGCCTCATATCTTCATATCCTGTTTGACCACAGGCAAGGTTCCAGAGGACTGGAGAATAGCCAATGTTGTTCCCTTGTTTAAGAAAGGAAACCGGGATAATCCAGCAAATTATAGGCCGGTGAGCCTGACATCAATGGTGGGGAAGCTTTTGGAAAAGATACTGAGGGACGGAACATGGACACATTTGGAGGGAAATGGACTAGTTAGTGACGGGCAGCATGGTTTTGTACGGGGAAGGTCATGTCTCACCAACTTGATTGAGGTTTTTGAAGAGGTGACAAAGAAAAAGTGAAGAGCTGTGGATGTCATTTCTATGGACTTTAGTAAGGCGTTTGATAAGGTCCCACATTGCAGACTGGGACAAATTCTAAAATCACATGGGATTCGGGGTGAGCTGGTGAGATGGATACAGAACTGGCTTGGTTATAGAAGACAGCGTAGCAGTGAAAGGGTATTTTTCAGAATGGAGATCTGTAGCGAAAATTTGCAGAGTTGCTGATGGTGCCGAGAATTGTCAGAGGAAACAACAGGATATAGATAGGTGGATTGGAGACTTGGGCACAGAAATGGCAGATGGAGTTTAATCTGGACAAATGCGAGGTGATGCATTTTGGAGGATCAAATCTAGGTATGAATTATACTGTAAATGGCAGAAACCTTAGGAACATTAACATACAGAGGGATCTGGGCGTGTAGGTCCACAGTTCCCTAGAAGTGGCAACACAGGTGGCCAAGGTGATTCAGAAGGCATACAGCATGCGTGCCTTCATCAGCCGGGGCACTGAGTTCAGGAGTCGGGGAATCATGTAGCAGCTGTGTAAAACCTTGGTTAGGCCGCATTTGGAGTATTGCGTGCAGTTAAGGTCACCATTATGAGAAGGACGTGGAAACTTTGGGGAGAGTGTAAAGAAGGTTCACCAGGATGTTGCATTGTCTTGAGGGTGTTGGCTATGTGGAGAGGTTGAATAAACTCGGATTGTTTTCACTGGAAAGACGGAGGCTGAGAGGAGACCTGATAGAGGTCTATAAAATTGAGAGAGGCATAGACAGGTGGACAGTCAGAGGCTTTTTCCAAGGGTGGAAGTGTAAATTACACAGGGCACAGGTTCAGAGTGAGAGGGGAAAGTTTAAGGGAGATGTGCGGGGTAAGTTTTTCACACAGAGAGTGGTGGGTGCCTGGAACGCGCTGCCAGAGGATGTGATGGAAGCAGCACATTAGCAACATTTAAGAGGCATCTGGATGGGTCCATGAATAGGGAGGAAATAGAGGGACACGGACCGAGTCAGGGCAGAAGGTTTTTTTTTTTAGTTGGGGCATTGTGATTGGCACAGGGTTGGAGGGTCGAAGAGCCAATTACATGTGCTGTACCTTTCTTTATAACAAGGTAAATTACCTAAAGGTACAAATAGAGATAGATGGGAATGACATAATTGTCATTACGGAAACATGGGTGCATGGTGACCAAGACTTGGAGCTGAATTTTCGAGGATTTTCCATGTTTAGGTGGGGCAGACAAGGAAGGAAAGGAGGTGGAGTTGGACTGATAATGAAGGATGGGATCAGTGCAGTCGTAAGAGAGGATCTTTGATCGAATGAACAATATGTTAAATCTTTGAATGGAGCTAAGAAACAGCGACGGGCAGCAGACATTGCCTGGAGATGTTTATAGACCACTGAATAGCCATGGTAATGAGGCATGGTATTAATCAGGAGTTAAGAGAAGTATGTAGCATGGGCAAACTGATCATGGGTGACATCAATTTACACACAGACATACAAACCAAGTGAGCACTAATGCAGTGGAAGGCAAGTTTCTGGCGTGCTCGGGATGGGTTTCTAGAACAGGATGTTGTGGAGCCAGCGAGAGGACCGGCTATTCTAATCTAGTATTGTACAATGAGAAAGGGCGAATTAATCATCTTGTTGCAAAAGAAGCTTCAGGGATGAGTAACCACAATATGATAGAATTTTACATTGTTTGAAAGTTAAAAAAATTTAATCTCAAGCCAGGATGTTAAAGTTGAATGAAGGAATCTATCTATGAAGAAGGCACGAGGAATGTTTTTACACCGCGGATTGTGGATCTTTGGAATTCTCTGCTCCAGAGGGCTGGGAGGATCTGTATTGTGTTTTTAAAGCAAAGATTGATGGATATCTGATTAACAATAATGTGAAGGTTTATGGGCATAGTGGTTGAAGTGTCCAATCAGCCATCATTGTATTGAATGGAGCAACAGGCTTGACGGGCTGAATGGCCGCCTATAATTATCGCAATTCACATTCCACCAGCTGCCATGGTGGGATTTGAACCCTTGTCCCCAGAGCATTAGCCTGGACCTCTGGACTACTCGCCCAGTGATATAATCTCCCCAAATCTCTCAGGATTGACTAGTTGAAATTTATTTCTCCTCTAACACAATTTCTCATGCAAATTTACATTTGATGTGCAGCTTGTACTCGAGACCTGTCCAGTTACTCCTCTCAAATCAGCCTCTTGCATCCGTATTGATTTTCCAGTTCTCTTATCTAAAGCATTTCCACTGAGCGTTGACTAGGTGCCTGCGATGCAGCAGAGTTGCATCAAGCTAAGCTCCCTGAGTAAGCTTTTGTTGAGGTGTAATAAAATAAATGAGATTTCTCTTCTTTTGCTAATTGCTGCTGATGGGACAGTCACACAGGTAACCCAACAAATTCACATGATTCCATCCATTCCATCGATGGGCACATTGAATCACTGTGATGTTTATGTAGCATGTTGACCTCGATTCTGGAAGAAAATGTGAAGTTTCATCTGTTTTCAGACTTGAGCTTTCCACCCAGTCAATATAAGCAAACATGCACAGGATCAAAAATTAAATACTTATATTACAGCTGAAATTGCAGCGTCGATGATCTTGAAAAAACGCATTGTGCACCAATTTAGGATTGTTCTGGCCTCTACACTAGTTTTGTCTGCAGGTCTCCACAAGGTAGACAATGTGTATTGTGCTCTGCTGTATCTTTGCCAAACATACTGAGTAATATTTTGATTCCTGTGCCTGTTCCGCCTCATGGTTACTCGTTATGTACTTGTGCCATCGTTCTCTATTGTGTCTTCTCATCCTCCATGCTCCTTTATTGCATTGGCAAAACTCATTACTCCAGAGGTCTGACTTGAGAAAGCAAGATGCCTGTTTTATCAGTCATTTTTGCCACGACTAGGCCTACAGAATGGAAGGTGCAATTAATTAATAAACTATTAATTTACGGTGCAATTTCATTTTTCTATTCCCCTGACCTGTGCCGTGGTCAGTTAAATTAATCGAGTTGTTTAAGATGAGATTTGATAGGATCGATAGCGAGGAACTATTTCCTCTGGTGGGGAGCAAGGGGACAGAGCCTTGAAATTAGGGCCAGGCTGTTCAGGGTTGAAAGCAGGACGCAATGTTTCCCCAAGGGTAATGGAAATGTAGAACTCTTCAGTCTGCAGAAGGCTCTGGTGGCCAGTCGTCAGTTGCAGTAAGGTGTGCAGTGCCACCTCCTCTGATATACCAATGTTCTGATCTCCCTGGTGCTCCAAGCGAACAGCTGAGGGATCATAAGGAAATTCACAGGAAAGGCAAGACTACGACTTGTCAACTTCCTCTCCTGTCCAAGGAAAGATCTAAAAAGGGCCTGCACAGTTTTGGGATGTTGTCAGCAATGGACGTTTGTCAAGAAGCGAGTTTTGGGCTCAGAAGATCAAGGAGAAAGTTGATAGAAAGTTTGGAGATCAGGGAGGGTTCTCTAGAGTAAGGACTGATGGCTCTTCGCCAATCATATTGAAAAAGCAAGATTAATGCCTTAACGGGAAGATCAAAGTGTGAATTCTCAATCATGTTGAAGCAGAGTCCATGCATTCTGTTATACTGGAATTTAGATGGTTTATTGACACCGGAACATAACTGAGAGTATGCTGGGTAATTTGTGGGGCAAAAGCGGGCTACAGATTAGATGGGCTGAGTGTTTGAACATGAGGTTTCAGTGATTCTCTTCAGTGACCTCGCGAGTGAGAGTCTAGCTGACAGCAATCACCGTTTAGTGGTGGGCAAAGAAAATAAATAGCATAAGCGACACAAGGGGCAGGATATATTTTACAATGTTTCTTGAACTGACTTTGTTTTTCTCTTTTCTGAATGAAAAAGGGTGAAATGATTAACAACATCGAGACAAATGTGGTGAACGCGACTGAATATATTGAGCGGGCAAAAGAAGAGACTAAAAGAGCGGTTCGATACCAGAGCAAAGCAAGGCGGGTGAGTTTGTTATTTCCATGCTTACAGATTGTCATTCGTGGAATTATACAAACTTATAGCACAGGAGACCATTCAGGACATCATGCCAGTGCTAGCTCTGAGAATTAGCACTTTGCTTCGTCCTGCATCCCTATCTTTTATCTGTAACCTTGTTAACTTAATGCGAGGAGCATTTGTAATAAGGCTGATGAATTCACTGCGCTGACAATCATTAACGGATATGATGTAATTGGGATCACGGTGACCTGGCTCCAGGATGACCAAGGATGGCAACCCAACATCCAGGGATTTTCAATATTCAGGAAAGATGGAAGGAAAGGCAGGTGGGGGAGCGTTGCTGGTTAAAGAGATTAACGCAATAGTAAGGAAGGACATTAGCCTGGATGATGTGGAATCTGTATGGGTGGAGCTGCGGAACACCAAAGGGCAAAAACGTTAGTGGGAGTTGAGATTGGGGATGGCATCAAACAGGAAATTCGAGATGTGTGCAGTAAGCGTACAGCAGTTATTATGGGTGACTTCAATCTGCATATTGATTGGGATAGTCAAACTGGTCGCACTGCGATGGAGGAAGATTTCCTGAAATGCATAGGGATGGTTTCCTCAACCAATATGTTGAGGAACCAACTAGAGAGCAGGCCATCATCCTAGACTGGGTATTGTGCAATGAGAGAGGATTAATTAGCACTGTTGTTGTGTGAGATCCTTTAGGGAAGAGTGACCATAATATGATAGAATTCTTCATTAAGACGGAGAGTGACAGAGTTAAGTCTGAGTCTAGGGTCCTGGACTTAAAAGCTAACTTTGATGGTATGAGACGTGCATTGGCTAGGATAAGCTGGCAAAGATACTTAAGGGGTTGACTGTGGATAGGCAATGGCAGACATTTAAAGAATGCATGGATGAACGTCAACAATTGTACATCCCTGTCTGGTGCAAGAATAACACAGGGAAGGTGGCTCAACCATGCCTAACCAGGGAAATCAGGGATAGTGTTAAAGTCAAAGAGGAGGCATATAAATTGGCCAGAAAATCCAGCAAGCCTGAGGACTGTCACAGCGTGGGTTCAGTTCCCGTACCGGCCTCCCCGAACAGGCACCGGAATGTGGCGACTAGGGGCTTTTCACAGTAACTTCATTGAAGCCTACTCGTGACAGGCGATTATTCGTTTTCCCAACCTCTCCTCATGACTAAAGTCCCTCCCTCGCCCCAGTAGCACCCTGGTAAATCTCCTCTGTACCCTTTCTAAGGCCTTTCTTTGCTGAAGAGTGGTGCCCGGCATTGTCCATAATGCTCCAGTTGAAGCCTAAGCCATTATTTTTAAAGTTCTAGGATGATCTCTCTGCTTTTATATTCTGTCTCTCTATTTATAAATCCAAGTTAACCCATAGCTTTTTGATCCACCTCAACTTGCCCTGTCACCCACCTTTTGAGGATTTACGTTTATGGACAACAACCTTTCAAAATTGTTCCATTTATGATGTATTGTCTTTGTGTTATTCTCCCAAAGTGTCTCACTTCACAATTCTCCACATTGTACTCCATCTGGCCATTTCACCATGCTGGAACTGATGACCATCTTCATCACTGTCTACCACTTTGTCGAGTTTCATTTCATCTGCACGCTTGATGATGCTGATCCCCATATCCGAGACTGGATCATTTATAAAAGTTACAAAGAATAATGGACTCAAGACGGACCCATGTGAAAGACCACAGTCTGAAAAATACCCAGCAGCGCACTCTGCTCCCTGCCACAGAGAATTCTGTATCCATGCACCACTTTCCCCTTGATCCACGCAGCGTCCTCCGACGCTTGATCTCTGTGAAGTGATGTTTTAAGATTCCTGTCAGACTTTAATCCACTTGCCCTGTCGTGAAAGGTTTTTCTGGGAGAGTTTGGTAGTTTCCGTCATGAAGCAGAGGCTGTTGTAAGACCATAAAACATAGGAGCAGAATTGGGCCACTCGGCCCATCGAGCCTGCTCCGCCATCCAATCATGGTTGATATTTTTCTCATCCCCATTCTCCTGCCTTCTCCCCATAACCCCTGATCCCCTTATTAATCAAGAACCTATCTATCTCTGTCTTAAAGACACTCAGTGATTTGCCCCCACAGCCTTCTGCGGCAAAGAGTTCCACAGATTCACCACCCTCTGGCTGAAGAAATTCCTCCTCATCTCTGTTTTAAAGGATCGTCCCTTTAGTCTGAGATGGTGTCCTCTGGTTCTAGTTTTTCCTCCCAGTGGAAACATCCTTTCCACGTCCACTCTATCCAGGCCTTGCAGTGTCTAGTACGTTTCCTCCCCTCTCATCCTTCTAAACTCCAAAGAGTATAGACCCAGAGTCCTCAACCGTTCCTCACACGACAAGTTCTTCATTCCAGGGATCATTCTTGTGAACCTCCTCTGGACCTTTCCAAGGCCAGCACATCCTTCCTTAGATACGGTGCCCAAAACTGCTCACAATACTCCAAATGGGGTCTGACCAGAGCCATATACAGCCTCAGAAGTACATCCCAACTGCTGACTGAAGCTACACGTTAACCTTAGGAGAATCGTGAACAAGGACTCCCAAGTCCCTTTGTGCTTCTGATTTCCTAAGCATTTCCCCATTTAGAAAATTGTCTATGCCTAAATTCCTCTTTCCAAAATGCATAACCTCACACTTTTCCACATTGTATTTCATTTGCCATTTCATTGCTCACTCTCCTAGCTTGTCCAAGTCCTTCTGCAACCCCCTTGCTTCCTCAATACTACCTGTCCCTCTACAGATCTTTGTATCATCTGCGAACTTAGCAACAGAGCCTTCAGTTCCTTCTTCCAGATCATTAATGTATATTGTGAAAAGTTGTGGTCTCAGCACAGACCCCTGAGGCACACCACTAGTCACCGGCTGCCATCCTGAAAAAGACCCCTTTATCCCCACTCTCTGCCTTCTGCCAGTCAGCCAATCCTCTATCCATGCCAGGATCTTACCCTTAACACCATGGGCTCTTAACTTATTGAACAGTCTCCTATGCGGCACCTTGTCAAAGGCCTTCTGGAAATCTAAATAAATCACGTCCACTGGTTCTCCTTTGTCTAACTTCCTTGTTACTTCCTCAAAGAACTCTCCAAATTTGTCAGACACGACCTCCCTTTGACAAAGCCGTGCTGACTCAGTCCTATTTTACCATGTACTTCCAAGTACTTCGCTATCTCATCTTTAATAACGGACTCTATAATCTTACCAATGACCGAAGTCAGGCTAACCGGCCTATAATTTCCCGTCTTCTGCCTCCCTCCCGTCACCACCAATGCCTCCACAATCTCCTCAGCTATCTCTTTTAGGACGCTGGGGTGTAGTCCATCCGGTCCAGGTGACTCATCCACCTTCAGACCTTTCAGTTTCCCCAGGACCTTCTCCTAAGTAATGGTCACTTCTGCCCCCTGGTTCTCCTGGAGCTCTGACATCCCGCTGGTGTCTTCCACCGTGAAGACTCTTGCAAAGTAACTATTCAGTTCATCTGCCAATTCTTTGTTTCCTATTATTACTTCTCCAGCCACGTTTTCCAGTGGGCCATTGGCTATTTTTGCCTTTCTCTTACCTTTTATATATTGAAAAAACTCTTCCTATCTTCCTTTATATTACTAGCTAGCTTGCACTCATACTTCATCTTCTCCCCCCTTATTGCTTTTTTAGTTGTCCTCTGCTCGCTTTTAAAGGCTTCCCAATCCTCTGACTTCTCGATATTCCTCGCCACTCTGTATGCTTTTTCTTTTGCTTTTGCTTTTATGCTGTCCATGACTTCCCTCGTCAGCCATGGATGCCTTGTCCTCCCCTTAGCATGTTTCCTCCTCCTTGGGATTAATTTCTGTTGTTCCTCCCGAATAACCCCCCAAAACTCCTGCCATTGCTGTTCCACTGTCTTCCCTGCTCGATTCCTTTTCCAATCAACTCTGGCCAGCTCCTCCCTCATGTCTTTGTAGTTACCCTTATTTAATTGTAATACCGTTACATCTGATTGCAGCTTCTCCCTCTCAAACTGCAGGGTAAATTCTATCATATTGTGGTCACTGCTCCCTAAGGGTTCCTTCACCTTTAAGTTCCCTAATCAAGTCTGCCTCATTACACATCACCAAATTCAGAGTTGCCTGTTCCCGAGTGGGCTCTACCACAAGCTGCTCCAAAAAACCATCTCTTAGACATTCCACAAATTCATTTTTGTGGGATCCACTACCAACCTGATTTTCCCAGTCCACCTGCATATTGAAGTCCCCCATGATTATTGTGATATTGCCTTTTTTACTTGCCTTTTCTATCTCCTGATTTATTTTCTGCCCCACATCCTGACTACTGCTAGGGTTGTGTTGTTTTTGTTGTCCTCACCTGGATTGTCGCTCAGCGGCAGGTGTGGTGAGAGAGTTGCTAATTGGTTTTATGTTTGGTTCAGCACCTTACACAAGCGAGTGTCGATGACGCACATCAGAATCTGCCCACACGGCAAGAAGGAACTAAACTTTGCAGATCACCCACATGTTTCGGCTCCTCTCCAGACTTGAAATCAAAGAATGTTACAGCACAGACGGTGACCATTGATCCATCGCACCTCCTACTCCCCCAATCTGCAATTCTGCCTGATCCAGTGATGATCAGAAGCTCTGGGATTCAGTATCAGTAACAGATGAGTGATTAGGTGACTATGGAATCGGGACTAGTTTCACTTTCTATTGGCTGTTCAACCCTGTGACAGGCCCAAGAGCTGCAAATTGCCGCAGTGTGATCCAATTATAGAATCTGCTTCAGGAGGATTGACAAGAGTCTGTTTGTTTCCGAATTAGTGTCGGCAGGCAGGACATCACAAGGATTAATGTGTCAGGCGACCAATGTTGGGACGGGGGTGGGGGGGGCCAAAGATCATGTGATTAACCTTTCCGGAATGTGTCAACTGGAGTTTGAAACAGTGGTGGGGAGCAGGCGCCCATCACTCCTCCCCCTCAGAACGTGAGAGCAGAGGTTGGTCCGTGGTGACTTTCGAGACAGCCGATTATTTCTCGGGTTAAGGACTGTCAAACCATACGGAGCAGCAGTTTTCCCTGTGTGCTGTTTAAGACCAGGCTGACCACTGTGTCTAAGAGTTTAATTAAAATGGCCTGACTGTGCAGTGAAATGAAATGAAAATCGCTTATTGTCACAAGTAGGCTTCAAATGAAGTTACTGTGAAAAGCCCCTAGTCGCCACATTTCCGGCGCCTGTTCGGGGAGGCTGGTACGGGAATTGAACCATGCCGCTGGCCTGCCTTGGTCTGCTTTCAAAGCCAGCGATTTAGCCCTGTGCTAAACAGCCCCAGTGGTGGCCGCATTTACCTGTGGAATGCTCCAGCTTGCGTTACTCATCACTAATCAGAATGGATCGGACAAATACTGCCGTTTGGAAATCCGATCTGGAAGCTCTCAGCACATAGAACATAGAACATACAGTGCAGAAGGAGGCCATTCGGCCCATCGAATGGCCCATCTGGGACTACCTGTCGAGAGAAAACAAATCAATCTTTCAGCAGAATGCTGGATGTTCCTGATTTTGCAGCAATTTGATATGAGTGAGAACCCATGAGGTTATAGAGAGCAAGCAGCCAGCCTGATGCCCATTAGTTACTAACAACTTTCATTGATGTTGTTTGACTCGTGCCAACAGTCATGTATATAATGGGCCCATTTGGCTTCAAGTATTGCTGGTTTGAAATGTCAAATGTGATCAATATTGCTGCTTTTGCTTCACTATGGAACTCTTGGAATTGAACATGCAAACCCAAATACACCGCATTTCAATATAAAATATTTACAGCAAATAAGTGAAGACATTCAAAGTCTTAACTATTTACACTGCTTGAAGGGTGAGACTGTGGAACTGAAATGAGCACAAACATTATAATAAAGGTGAAGTTGAATGCTTGCTTTGTTCCAGGGTTAGTCAGACGGCTAACCTCTTCCCCCTCCTTTCTCTTATTCTGTCCCATACTGTTTTACCCTTGGCACAGTACTAAGGGAGTGCTGCATTGACACACATGCTGTCTTTTGGGTAAGACATTAAGCCAAGTCTGTCTGCTGGAGTGGACATGAAGGATCCCATGGTGCAGTGGCTCTGGTTATGTTTCTGGAGTAACCCAAATACTGGGACTGATATTCCAGTGAACTTCGGTCCAAATCCCACCATGGCGGTTTGAGAATTTGAATTGGGACTTGTCAAAGCAAACCGGTAGTAAAATAACTGACCAGAACGTTAATCTGGTGTCTGTGGTTAACTCAACGTTATCATTGCACAAAGATGGGTGGCAGGTCAGAAGGTTGGACTGATATTAAAAAAAAAAACAGCAAAGAAGGATTAAAAGAATAGTAAGGGGGGAATTAGAGTATGAGGGAAAGATAGCTCGTAATATAAAGACAGATAGTAAAGAGTTTCTACAGATGTTTTTTAAAGAAAAATGGTAAATGAGCGTTGGAAAGTGAATCTGGGCAGTTAATATATAAAAATAAGGAGATGACAGATGAATTAAACAATTATTTTGCATCGCTCTTCACTATCGAGGATACAAGTAACATCCCAGAAGCAGCTGTAAATCCAGAAATGGAGGAACTCGGGGACAATTCCAATCAGCAGAGAGGTGGTACTGAGCAAATGGTTGCAGCTGCGGGCCGACAAGTCCAGATGGCTTTCATCCTCGGGCCTTTAAAGAATCATAGAATCCCAACAGTGCACGGGGAGGTCATTCGGCCCATCCAGTGCACCAACCCCAGAAAGAGCACCCTATTGAGGCCCTACCCTCACAACCACACCTAACGGACATATCTTTGGACAGTGGGAGGAAACCGGAGCAACTGGAGGAAACCCACGCAGACACGGGGAGAATGTGCAGACTCCATACAGACAGTCACCCGAGGCCGGATTAGAACCCGGGTCCCTGACGCAATGAGGTGTGCCAGTGTGAGGCAGCATTGCTGACCACTGTGCCAGTGTGAGGCAGCATTGCTGACCACTGTGCCAGTGTGAGGCAGCATTGCTGACCACTGTGCCAGTGTGAGGCAGCATTGCTGACCACTGTGCCAGTGTGAGGCAGCATTGCTGACCACTGTGCCAGTGTGAGGCAGCATTGCTGACCACTGTGCCAGTGTGAGGCAGCAATGCTGACCACTGTGCCAGTGTGAGGCAGCATTGCTGACCACTGTGCCAGTGTGAGGCAGCATTGCTGACCACTGTGCCAGTGTGAGGCAGCATTGCTGACCACTGTGCCAGTGTGAGGCAGCATTGCTGACCACTGTGCCAGTGTGAGGCAGCATTGCTGACCACTGTGCCAGTGTGAGGCAGCATTGCTGACCACTGTGCCAGTGTGAGGCAGCAATGCTGACCACTGTGCCAGTGTGAGGCAGCAATGCTGACCACTGCCAGTGTGAGGCAGCATTGCTGACCACTGTGCCAGTGTGAGGCAGCATTGCTGACCACTGTGCCAGTGTGAGGCAGCATTGCTGACTACTGTGCCAGTGTGAGGCAGCATTGCTGACCACTGTGCCAGTGTGAGGCAGCATTGCTGACCACTGTGCCAGTGTGAGGCAGCATTGCTGACCACTGTGCCAGTGTGAGGTAGCATTGCTGACCACTGTGCCAATGGGGGCAGCATTGCTGACCGCTGTGCCGGGGTTGGGGGGGGGGGGGGCGCTGTGCCACCATGCTTAAGTGGCTAATGAGATAGTTGGTTGTTTTCCAAAATTCACTAAATTCCAGGAAGGTTCCATTAAGTTACACAATAACTTATCTAATTCCTTTATTCAAAAGGGGGGGAGACAAAAGAAGGAAACTTAGACCAGTTAGCTTAACATTTTTCACAGGAAACGTTGTTATTAAAGATGTTGCAGCAGGGCATTTAGATAAATTCAAGTTGCTCAGGCAGAGTCAACAAGAGAAATCATTTTTAACCAATTTACTGGAGTTCTTCATCACATGTGCTATGGATAAAGGGGAACTGGTGGATGTACTGTCCTTAGATTTCCAGAAGGCATTTGATAAGATGCTCCGTCAAAGGTTATTGTGGAAAATAAAAGCTCTTGATGTAGGGGTAACATTGGCATGGATGAAGATTGGCGAACTGACGGGAAACAGAGGCTTAAGTGGGTCTTTGTCCGGTTGGCAGGATAAGAACATAAGAACTAGGAGCAGGAGTAGGCCATCTGGCCCCTCGAGCCTGTTCCACCATTCAATGAGATCATGGCTGATCTTTTGTGGACTCAGAACAAAGAACAAAGAAATGTACAGCACAGGAACAGGCCCTTCGGCCCTCCAGGCCCGCGCCGACCATACTGCCCGACTAAACTACAATCTTCTACACTTCCTGGGTCCGTACCCTTCTATTCCCATCCTATTCATATATTTGTCAAGATGCCCCTTAAATGTCCCTATCGTCCCTGCTTCCACTACCTCCTCCGGTAGCGAGTTCCAGGTACTCACTACCCTCTGCGTAAAAAACTTGCCTCGTACATCTACTCTAAACCTTGCCCCTCTCACCTTAAACCTATGCCCCCTAGTAATTGACCCCTCTACCCTGGGGAAAAGCCTCTGACTATCCACTCTGTCTATGCCCCTCATAATTTTGTATACCTCTATCAGGTCGCCCCTCAACCTCCTTCGTTCCAGTGAGAACAAACCGAGTTTATTCAACCGAAATAACACTTTCCGGCCCGAACACCATAACCCTTAATCCCTTTATTCTTCAAAAAACTATTTATCTTTATCTTAAAAACATTTAATGAAGGAGCCTCTACTGCTTCACTGGGCAAGGAATTCCATAGATTCACAACCCTTTGGGTGAAGAAGTTCCTCCTAAACTCAGTCCTAAATCTACTTCCCCTTATTTTGAGACTATGCCCCCAGTTCTGCTTTCACCCGCCAGTGGAAACAACCTGCCCGCATCTATTCTATCTATTCCCTTCATAATTTTATATGTTTCTATAAGATCCCCCCTCATCCTTCTAAATTCCAACGAGTACAGTCCCAGTCTACTCAACCTCTCCTCGTAATCCAACCCCTTCAGCTCTGGGATTAACCTAGTGAATCTCCTCTGCACACCCTCCAGTGCTAGTACGTCCTTTCTCAAGTAAGGAGACCAAAACTGAACACAATACTCCAGGTGTGGCCTCACTAACACCTTATACAATTGCAGCATAACCTCCCTAGTCTTAAACTCCATCCCTCTCGCAATGAAGGACAAAATTCCATTTGCCTTCTTAATCACCTGTTGCACCTGAAAACCAACTTTCTGCGACTCATGCACTAGCACACCCAGGTCTCTCTGCACAGCAGCATGTTTTAATATTTTATCATTTAAATAATAATCCCTTTTGCTGTTATTCCTACCAAAATGGATAACCTCACATTTGTCAACATTGTATTCCATCTGCCAGACCCATTCACTTAGCCTATCCACATCCCTCTGCAGGGAGTGATTTCCACAGGGATCAGTGCTGGGGCCTCGACTGTTTACAATTTATATAAATGACTTTGATGACGGGACTGAAGCTCGGGTTGCTAAATTTACTGACGACACAAAGATAGTTCAGAAAAAGACACAAGGAGGCTACAAAGGAACATAGGTTAAGTAAGTGGGTAAAAATCTGGCAATGGACTATCATGTGGGAAATTGTGAAATTGTCCATTTGGCAGGAAGAATCAAAAAGCATATTATCTAAATGGTGAGAGATTGCAGAGCTCTGAGTTACAGGGGGATCTGCGTGTCCAAGTGCATGAATCACAGGCGGTTAGTATACAGTTACAGCGAGTAATTAAGAAAGCTAATAGAAAGTCGTCATTTATTGTGAGGGGAATTGATTACAGGAGTAGGCAGGTTATGCTTCAGTTGTACAGGACATTGGTGAGACCGCAGCTGGAGTATTGTGTACAGTGTTGGCCTCTTGATTTAGGAAAGCTGTAAATGAGTTAGAAGCAGCTGAGAGATTTTCTCGATTAATACCTGGAAGGGGCGGTTGTCTCGCGAGGAAAGGTTGGAGAGGTTATGTTTGTACCCGCTGGAGTTTAGAAGCGTCAGAGGCGACTTGGTTGAAACATGTCAGGGTGATTGTGCAGAGGACGTTTCCTCTTGTGGGATAATCCAGAACTCGGGATCACGGATTAAAAATGCAGGGTCACTCCCGCGAGGAAAAGAATTGAGGGCTGTGAGACTTTGGAATTCTGTTCCTCCAAAGGTGGTTTGAAGCAGATAATGATTGATGAGCAATCGGGGGGGTGGGCAGGAATGTGGGGCTGTGCTTCCAATCAGATCAGCCATGACCTTATTGAATGGTGGAACAGGCTCGAGGGGAGTGGCTTCCTCCTAATTTGGGTGTGCATGTCGTTACCCACTCTGCTCCTGTATGTGACTCATCATGGTTGATTTGTAAATGCTCTCTGACGTTGCCTAGTTATGGTACTCCATTCCTAACAATAGAAAACAAATAGCGGCTTTACCGTTATTCCCACGTCCCAGGAACAAATTCCCATTCGAAGAGAAGCAAGAATTTCCCCAAGATTCCTGGTCAACATTTTCCCCCCGCAAACTTTATGGGCGGCACGGTAGCACAGTGGTTAGCACAATTGCTTCACAGCTCCAGGGTCCCAGGTTCGATTCCCGGCTTGGGTCACTGTCTGTGTGGAGTCTGCACATCCTCCCCGTGTGTGCGTGGGTTTCCTCCGGGTGCTCCGGTTTCCTCCCACAGTCCAAAGATGTGCAGGTTAGGTGGATTGGCCATGATAAATTGCCCTTGGTGTCCAAAATTGCCCTTAGTGTTGGGTGGGGTTGCTGGGTTATGGGGGTAGGGTGGAGGTGTGGACCTTGCGTAGGCTGCTCTTTCCAAGAGCTGGTGCAGACTCGATGGGCCGAATGGCCTTTTTCTGCATTGTAAATTCTATATATAATTCTACGAAAAGAAAAAAAATCCTATGAAACTATTTTTTTAAATTGTGGCACAGGCTGGTTATTTCTTTTGTCACCTTGCTGTGAACAAATTGGGTGCCCCCCTGGGCTTGTGTAACGACTTCAAAAACAATGGATTCCCTGTAAAATGCTCTGGGTATTTGCTGCATCAATAAAAGTTCATCCCTCATTCAGTCCTCCTTTTAATTTTCACTTCATTTTTATCTATTAATTTTTGATGAGTGGTAATAATTCAGCTGAAACTGTCTCGGGGTTTTAATAAAGCAGAAAAAATTCCAAAATGTGATGCTTTTCCCTTTTTATCTCTTGCAGAAAATGTTCTACATCATGATTTGCGTTGTGGTCCTCTTGGTCATTATTGCGATTATCATAGGAGTAACTGTCCCATCCTAGCGAGCATTCCACCCTGGAACAAAGAGCAGGAAGGGACGTCTTGTCACAGGCCCCGACCGTGGCGGTGCCCAATGGAGCCAATTGTGCTCGCTGAGCCTTACAACATTTACTCTTCAATTTCCAAGTGATGGGATGGTGCAGGTGTAACAAGAACAAACAACAGTTGCTTGTGGAATGCAAAGCATTTACTGCCATTAATTGACCAGTTTGTAAAATACTTGACTTTTTATACCATATGAATGTTTATTTCTTTTTTAAGTTAACCATTTGCTTCGGAGACTGTTTACATAATAAAGATTCTGTTGATTAGTGTTTGATGATCTGCTATCTGCCATGAGAAGAGCAGGAACAATGTCATTTGCATCATCAATGTTGCTGATTAATGTTTAAAAATAATTCACTTTCTCCTCTTTCACCCCCCCCCCCCTCTCCCCACCCCATGGACAACCGGTGTTAACACTCCAGCAGTCAGGATCGTGCTCCACCCCACCCCACCCCACCACCCACACACACCCACACGTGTATTTTACAAGAAACATTATGTTGGGAAAACCAGAATCTAGAGAACGCATTGCCAATAACTGGAAATTAGTCGAGAGTGGCCTGAATGAATAACAGCTCAATGAACGTTTTGTTGTGTCCAGGGTCCACTATTAGAGGTGCTATGTTGTAATATTTTGCCATGTTGGGCCTTGGCCAGCGGTCAAAAGGCACTTCACTCCATGATCTGCATTCACGTCCCGCAATAATAGTTCATGAGTAAGCTGGGAGCTGAGTGTTTTGAGAGTTTAACCTCACAAATAAAACGTGCAATACCTCCTGGATCATTGAGGCTTGCTTGCACTTTTTTTTTTTATAAGTTTTAAAAAAAAGAAAATTGGAAACCTACAACTTGGCAAACTGATTGTACTCTTTAAATCCTGCTCCAGCCATGTTAACGCAGCTTGAAAAAGGTAAAAGCCATTATGACAGACACATTGCACAGTAATAGCTGTCATACGTGTGTTACCAGTAGACTAGGTGAATGTAAGAGTTTGGAAATGTCACTGATTTTTGATGCATCTCTATGCATCCACTCTGCCAAGATGGACACTAAACATTTAGATGCTTTATGCACAGGGTAATGGAGAGCAAACCAGACCGATTTGAGACGTTGAGAATATGTATACTTTTTGTTTTAAAGGAAAAACCCCAATGAGGATTGTTTCTTTTAGCAATCCTGTAAATATGACATTTACTGATTTTTAATCACTTTCTATTGTACCTTATTGTGTAACCTGAACACAGCATTCAATATCAGATTATTGTAGCAATATACTGGAAGTTATTGTCCCTATGCAATATTGCCTTAGATGTTGCACAGGTTATCACTGTTAATGGTCAGTTTTCAAAGTTGTTACGCCTTTTTAAAATATATACATTTTTCAAAAGTTGTGTAATCCCTTTTGAAAAGCAATACCCTTTCTTTCCGGTTGATGTAAAAACACTCAAACCTGAGCATTCTGTATTAGATCCTGTAGATATTTTGGGACTTAAATTAACTTTGTATTGCATTAGTATTTCGGTGTAAATTATGTTTTGTTAAATTTGAGAATAAATAATATCAAAGCCACAGCCTTGGCCTTGTGTAGAAAATGTTTTGTGTGATAGTTACTTCTGGTTGTATGGGGAGAGTGGAGGGGATGGCCTTGTTCTTCTTTCGAGCAGGGAAGGTTAGGGGGGAATTTAACAGAATTAAAATTATGACGGTTTTGATACTCAAGGAGAAACTGTTTCCAGCGGCAAGAGTGTCAGGAACCAGAGGACAGGGATTTCCGATCATTGGCAAAAGACCTAGGAGAAAGATTGAGAGGATTTTTTTTACACAGCAACAGCAGATTCAACAGTAACTCAAAAAGGAATTGGGTAAAGACTTGAAAAGAAGAATCTGGGGCAATGGGGAATAGAACTAATTGAATCACTCATTCAATAACCTGGTACAGATGATGGGCTGAGTGCCCTGTCCATGCTGCAAGATTCTATGAGTTAGCCTGAGGGAAGGGAGTGGAAAATGTTTCTCGGCGCATGTGCTCGGCAAAGAAATCTCCCCTGAGCTTCCTTTCAACAATCAACAATCCCAGTTTAAAATCAACAATCAACAATCCCAGTTTAAAATCAACAATCAACAATCCCAGTTTAAAATCAACAAGCTTGTCCAGAGCATCTTGTTCTGACTGGGGGGAATGAATTGAAAAGTGACAACACAGCAAGGCTGTGATTTAATTGGCTAATAGGCAATAAATTCACTTTAAATTACTGATTATAAATTGCTCTTACTGTAATAAGGAGATGCAATAAAAAAAATGTTTTAAACCAGATTAAAAACTAATTAAATAAAATAGAGATGTGGGAACTAGTGGGCCTATTGTGGTTCCCAGTGACCGCATCTGTAGTGAGTGTTGGTTGCTTGAGAACTCCGGCTCGGAGTTGAGCTGGATTCTGAGATTTGGACGCTGCGTCACATCAGGATGGGGGAGGGGGAGAGGTACCTGAAAACTGTTCCAGGAGGCAGTCACACCCCTTAGAATAACTAACTTAAATTCGGCCAGTGGTCAGGGACAGGAGGGTGCGGCTGCGAGTGAGGCAGGTGGAGGGATCTAGGAGGTAGGGTCGCAGGAACCTCGGCCCTTGTCCTTGTCCAACAGGTTTGAGATTCTTGCTCCCTGTGTGGACGGGAACGGGGACTGCAGGGAAGGTGAGCAAACTTGACCACAGCACTGTGGCACAGGGAGCCGTTCAAGTGGGGGGAGAGAAAAGAACTAGTCGTAATCGGGGGTGGTATAGTTAGGGGCATTGACACTGTTCTCCGTGACCAGGATCGAGAATCCTGAAGGTTGCTTTACCTGGTGCTTGGGTTCAGGATATCTCACCTGGGCTGCAGAGGAACCTGGAGGGTAACGCTCCAGTTGTAGTCGTCCACGTCGGTACCAATGACATAGGTAGAACAAGGACAGAGTTTCTGCTGAGGGAATATGAGTAGCTAGGAGCTAAATGAAAAAGCAGAACAAGAAAAGGTAGTAATCCAGAGATTACTACCTGAGCCACAAGCTAATTGGCGCAGGGTCAATAAGATTAAGGAGGTAAATATGTGGCTCAAAGATTGGTGTGGGAGGAATGGGTTTGACTTCATGGGACATTGGCACCCATACCCCCAGTACGGGGGCAGGATGGAGCTGTTCAATGGGAAGGTTTTCATCTGAATCAAGCCGAGACCAGAGTCTGAGTGAATGGGTAACTAGGGCTGTTGATAGGGGTTTAAACTAAATAAGGATGGGTGGGTTCAGTTGTAAGGGAAATTAGAAAACCCAATTTAAAGGAGGAGGTAAGAATGCAGGTTAGCAACGTGCTGGATGGTTACTAGAAAATAAAAGTGAGGGGACAGAACAAATGAATGTCTTTATGCACCAAGAAATTATAGAAGAGTAGGGAAATCTAACACCAAAACAAATTTAGAAGCTTTGTATCTCAATACAAGAAGCATTCATAACAAACAACAATGAGCTAATGGCGCAAATAGAAACAAAAGGTTATGACTTGGTGGGGATTACTGAAACATGGTTACAGGGAGACCAAGTCTGGGAATTGAATATCCAAGGGTACGCAGTATCTCGGAAAGATAGGGTGAAAGGAAATGGATGGGGTGTAGCCCTGCTGGTGAGGAAAGTGATCAGTGCAGAAATGACAAACATTGGAGATCAAGATGTCGAGTCAGTCTGGGTAGAAATAAAAAACAGCAAAGGGAAATAGTCCTTGGGAGGAGTAATCTTTGGGTCCCAAAACAGTAGTTTTGGGGCACAAAAAGCCAGATGGGCAGCACAGTGGCTAGCACCGTTGCTTCACAACTCCAGGGTCCCAGTTTCGATTCCGGCTCAGATCACTCTCTGTGCGGAGTCTGCACGTTCTCCCCGTGTCTGCGTGGGTTTCCTCCGGGTGCTCCGGTTTCCCCCCACAAATCCCAAAAGACTTGCTGTTAGGTAATTTGGACATTTTGAATTCTCCCTCTGTGTACCCAAACAGGCGCCGGAATGTGGCGACTAGGGAATTTTCACAGTAACTTCAATGCCGGGTTAATGTAAGCCTACTTGTGACAATAAAGATTACTTTATTAAAAAAAAAATACTGAGGGTTTGTAAGAAATGTACAGCAATAATAATGGGTGATTTTATGCACATGGACTGGAGGAATCAAATTGGCAAGGGTATCCTGGAGGGAGAGTTCATTGAATGCATTAGAGATTTGTTTCCTGGAACAATAGGTTTGGAACCAGCCAGGGAGGAGGCTACGCTTGATTTGATATTCCGTATTGCGGAGGAATTAATGACCTCCTGGTTAAGGATCCCCTTAAGGAGTAGTGACCATAGTATGGTAGAATTCCACATTCGGTTTCAGGCGAGAAAAAGTGAGTCCCACACTAGCGTTCTGGAATTAAACAAAGGAAATGACATAGGCTTAAGGACAGACAGATTTGGCCCGTATAGATTGGGCAGGAAGGCTAAAAGGTGGGACAGCTGATGAGCAGTGGCAGTTGTTTAAGGAAATATTCAATTCCTCACAACTAAAATATATCCCAGTGAGGAAGAGGGGTAAATATGGGCAGCACAGTGGTTAGCACTGTTGCTTCACCGCTCCAGGGTCCCAGGTTCAATTCCTGGCTTGGGTCACTGTGGAGTCTGCATGTCCGTTTCTCCCCCCCGCCCCGTGTCTGCGTGGGTTTCCTCCGGGTGCTCCGGTTTCCTACCACAAGCCCCGAAAGACGTGCTGTTAGGTGAATTGGACATTCTGAATTCTCCCTCAGTGTACCCGAACAGGCGCCGGAATGTGGCGACTAGGGGATTTTCACAGTAACTTCATTGCAGCGTTAATGTAAGCCTACTTGTGACTATAAAGATTACTTTAAAAGACATCCATGGCTAAACAAGGAGGTCAAGGACAATATAAAGACAAAAACTGTGGTATACGGTATTGCAAAGGCCAGCGGCAGGTTGGAAGATTGGGAAATTTTCAAACATAAACAAAGGGATACTAAAAATGTAATAAAAAAAAGCTGAGGTAAATTACAAAAGAAAACTAGCACAGAATATCAAAAAGGATGGCAAAAGCTTCTACAGACACACAAGGAGGAGAGTCACCAAGGTGAATGTTGGCCCCCTCGGAAGATGAAACTGATGAGTTAATAGTGGGGAATACAGAAAACAGATGCTAAATCAATACTTTGCCTCAGTTTTCACGGTGGAGGACACTAGTACTATTCCTTTAGGAACAGGCAATTCAAAGGTAATAGAAAGGGTGGAACATGGAACAATCAGTGTCAATAGGGAAATGGTACTCAACAAACTAATGGGGTTGAGGGCAGACAAGTCCCCAGGGCCTGGTGGCCTACATCCTAGGGTGTTAAAGGAAGTGGTATCAGAGATAGTGGATCCATTGGTTATAATATTCCAAAAAATAATCTTTATTAGTGTCACAAGTAGGCTTACATTAATACTGCAATGAAGTTACTGTGAAAATCCCCTCGTCGCCACACTCCAGCGCCTGTTCGGGTACACGGAGGGAGAATTCAGAACGTCCAATTCACCTAACAAGCTCGTCTTTCGGGACTTGTGGGAGGAAACCGGAGCACCCGGAGGAAACCCACGCAGACACGGGGGAGAACGTGCAGACTCCGCACAGACAGTGACCCAAGCCGGGAATCGAACCCAGGTCCCTGGCGCTGTGATGCAACAGTGCTAACCACTGTGCTACCGTGCTGCCCTTGATTACCGGGACACAAGAAAGGTTCTAGAGCATTGGAAAAAAGCTAACGTAATACCCTTATTCAAAAAGGGAGGGAGGCAGTATGTGTGAAATTACAGACCAGTTTAACATCAATTGTTGGAATCAATTATCAAGGATGTAATATCAGGATATTTGGAAAGTCAAAACGCAATCCATCTGAGTCGGCGTGGGTTTTGTGAAGGGCAAATCATGTTTGACCAATTTGCTAGACTTCTTCAAAGATGTATCAAGCAAAGTGGATAATGGGGATGCTGTAGATGTTGTATATCTGGACTTACGGAAGGTGTTTGATAAGGTGCCGCACAGAAGGTTAATACACAAGGTGAGATCACATGGGGTTTGGGGTAATTTATTCGCTCGGATAGAAGACTGGCTGACGGACGGAAGACAGAGTCGGGATAAATGGGCCATTTTCTGGATGGCGCGATGTAACTAGTGGGGTGTCACAGGGTTTGGTCCTCGAGTCCCACCTATTTACAATCTATTAATGACTTGGATACAGAGATCAAAGGTTCTATAGTCAAATTTGCAGATGACACAAAAATAGGTGGGACAGTAAATTGTAAAGAGGAAATAAGAACCTTACAAATGGATATAGATAGGTTAGGAGACTGGGCCAAAATGTGGCAGATGGAGTTTAATGTGGGTAAGTGTGAGTTCATACATTTTGGCCGGAAAATGGAAAGGCAACCTGTTATCTAAATGGGGCGAGACTTCGGGGAGCTCCGATGCAGAGGGACCTGGGTGTCCGTGTGCAGGAGTCACAGAAAACGAGCATGCTGGGGCAGCAGATAATAAGGAAAGCAAATGGAATGTTGGCATTTATAGCTAAAGGAATTGAGGATAAGGAAATGTTGTTGCAACGATACAAGGCATTGGTGAGACCACACCTGGAGTACTGCGCACAGATTTGGTCCCCTTATTTGAGGAGGGATGTAGTGGCATTGGAGGCACCTCAGAGGAGATTCACTAGATTGATTCCAGAGGTGAGGGGTTTGTCGTACGAGGAGAGATTGAACAGTTTAGGTCGATACTCTCTAGAGTTTAGAAGAATGAGGGGAGATCAAATTGAGGTGTCCAAAATGATAAAAGGTATGGTTAAAGTAGACATGGAGTGGATGTTTCCTCTTGTGGGACATTCCAGAACGAGAGGTCATAGTCCCAGGGTAAGAGGGAGCAAATTTAAAACCGAGATGAGGAGAAGCTACTTCTCCCAAAAGGTTGTGAATCTGTGGAATTCGCTACCCCAGAGTGCGGTGGATGCTGGGACAGTGAGTAAATTTAAGGAGGAGTTAGACAGATTTTTAATTGGTAATGGGTTGAAGGGTTATGGAGAACGGGCAGGGCGGTGGAGTTGAGGCCGGGATGAGATCGGCAATGATCCTATTGAGGGGTAGAACGGGCTCGAGGGGCTGAATTGCCGACTCCCGCTCCTAGGTCATGTGTTCTAAGAAATAACACTGACTGATTTCACCCGCCAGCTATGGGTCTGTAGCCCTGTAGATAACAGCACCTCAAGCACAAATCTGGAGTTCATGATCGATAAGGGATTTCTTGATTAATATAGAGATCAGGGCTTATGGGGAAAAGGCAGGAGAATGGGGATGAGGGACATATCAGCCATGATCAAATGGTGGAGCAGTCTCGATGGGCCGAATGGCCTAATTCTGTTCTTGTATCATATGGTCACTGTTCCCGAACTGCTCCCCTACTGAAACGTCGACCACCTGTCCGGGCTCATTCCCCAATACCAGGTCCAGTACAGCCCCTCCCCGAGTTGGACTATCTACATATTGCTTCAAGAAGCCCTCCTGGATACACCTTACAAACTCTGCCCCACCCAAGCCCCTGGCACAAGGTGAGTCCCAGTCAATATAGGGGAAGTTAAAATTTCCCACCACAACAACCCTGTTGCTTTTACATCTTTCCAAAATTTGGTGCAGTCAAAGAAGGCTAGGTGTTGGAATACATCATGTAAATAGTACACGCTATTACCACAGTGTGTCGATGGCGGGGAGAGGAGTTTTGAAGGTGGTGGAAGGGGTGCCATTCAAATGGGCTACTTTGCCCTGGATGGTGTCGAGCTTCTTGAGTGTTGTTGGAGCTGCGCTCATCCAGGCAAGTGGAGAGTATTCCATCTCACTCCTGACTTGTGCCTTGGAGATGGTGGACAGGCTTTGCGGGGGGTCAGGAGGTGAGTTACCCGCTGTAGAATTCCCAGCCTCTGAACTACTCTAGTAGCTCCAGTGCCTCGTGATCCTTTTTGTAATATGGAGACCAGAATAATGCACATTACTCCAAATGCTCGATTTCTGTTTATGGCTCCATTGCCAAATTTTTTGAATCACTTTGTCATTAGAGTAAATGTGCAGACAACGGCAGACTGCTCTTCAAGCCCCCGGTGCCTTGTTCAGCCTCCGCTCTCTGGGACAGTCTCCAGATAATTAATTGGAACCTTACGGTGGTAATATAATGAATAGCAAAGGCTGCCGTTATGCAATATTGCTTTTTTATAAAAATAAATCATGCTAATGAGCAATTAACCCGCGTGGAATGTCTGTCACGCTGGAGCTGAGCCATACACTCAGCGCATTTCGAACTTATTTGCAAGTCAGAAGAGATTCTTACCCATCTGTTTGAGTTGGATTCAGACCCATTTCTCAGCGAGAATCACAGCCTGACCCTGATTTCCTCGTGTCTGTTTTTCAATACAGGGTTTCAATGTTTTTGTTACTTAACAGTTTCCCCTTCCAAGATCAAAACAAATGGCATGATAGAGAAAAAAATGATTTCCTAACGTGGCTGAGTTAAAATCCTGGCTCTTCCTCCTGAACAGCACTATGGGCAACTCTTCACCACCCCGACTGTGGTGGGTCCAGAAAACAGCTCACCATCATCATCTCGAGGGCAATTAAGCATGCTCGTCTGTGACACTCGTCCCAGAACTCATCAGAAACAGTTTTGGCATGAAGCAGCAAGACGCTGCCAACTTTGACACATGCACTAGGATTGTTCATAGAATCTACAGTGCAGAAGGAGGCCATTCGGCCCATCGAGTCTGCACCGGCCCTTACAAAGAGCATCCTATTTAAGCCCACACCTCCACCCTATCTCCGTAACCCAGCAATTCCACCTAAAACTTTTTGGACGCTAAGGGGCAATTGAAATGAAATGAAAAGAAAATGGCTTATTGTCACAAGTAGGCTTCAATGAAGTTACTGTCAAAAGCTCCTAGTCGCCACATTTCGGCACCTGTTCAGGGAGGCTGTTACGGGAATTGAACCGTGCTGCTGGCTTACCTTAGTCTGCTTTCAAAGCCAGCGATTTAGCCCTGTGCTAAACAGTCCCTCCAATTTAGCATGGCCAATCCACCTGCACATCTTTGGACTGTGGGAGGAAACCGGAGCACCCGGAGGAAACCCACGCAAACACGGGGAGAACGTGCAGACTCCGCACAGACAGTGACCCAAGCTGGGAATCGAACCCGGGTCTCTGCGTACACTTGATGGTAGCTTCACTATGATTGGGGGTTGACTGGGAGCCAGTGTAGGGCAATGAGTACAGGAGGTGCTAGGGGAATGGGTCTTGCTGGGAGTTAAGACATGGGTGGCAGAGTTTTAGGTGGCGTCCTGTTCATTGGGGGTAGAATGTGGGAGAGCAGTAAGAAGTAACAATTCTGTGATTCTGAGGGAGTGTTAGAATCGTCAAGCCTCAAGGCAGTGAAAGCATGACTGAGGGTTTCAGCTCCAGATGTTGAGGTAGGGGTGGAGTTGGGCGCTGGTACAGGGGTTTCATTTGGAGACCGAGTCTCCTTCGTGGTTTCTGCCTTTTCTCCTTCCTCGGCTATGACACCCCTGTCAGCATCAACGGGGCCGAGGTGGAGATGGTTAGCAGTTTCAAATTCCTAGGGGTGCACATCTCCAAAAATCTGTCCTGGTCCACCCACGTCGACGCTACCACCAAGAAAGCACAACAGCCCCTATACTTCCTCAGGAAACTAAGGAAATTCGGCATGTCCACATTGACTCTTACCAACTTTTACAGATGCACCATAGAAACAAACAAAGAACAAAGAAATGTACAGCACAGGAACAGGCCCTTCGGCCCTCCAAGCCCGTGCTGCCCGACTAAACTACAATCTTCTACACTTCCTGGGTCCGTATCCTTCTATTCCCATCCTATTCATGTATTTGTCAAGATGCCCCTTAAATGTCACTATCGTCCCTGCTTCCACCACCTCCTCCGGTAGCGAGTTCCAGGCACCCACTACCCTCTGCGTAAAAAACTTGCCTCGTACATCTACTCTAAACCTTGCCCCTCTCACCTTAAACCTATGCCCCCTAGTAATTGACCCCTCTACCCTGGGGAAAAGCCTCTGACTATCCACTCTGTCTATGCCCCTCATAATTTTATATACCTCTATCAGGTCTCCCCTCAACCTCCTTCGTTCCAGTGAGAACAAACCGAGTTTATTCAATCGCTCCTCATAGCTAATGCCCTCCATACCAGGCAACATTCTGGTAAATCTCTTCTGCACCCTCTCTAAAGCCTCCACATCCTTCTGGTAGTGTGGCGACCAGAATTGAACACTATACTCCAAGTGTGGTGTGGCATCCTATCTGGATGAAAAGCATCCTATCTGGCTGCATCACAGCCTGGTATGGCAACTGCTCGGCCCAAGACCGCAAGACCGCAAGAAACTTCAGAGAGTCGTGAACACCGCCCAGTCCATCACACAAACCTGCCTCCCATCCATTGACTCCATTTACACCTCCCGCTGCCTGGGGAAAGCGGGCAGTATAATCAAAGACCCCTCCCACCCGGCTTACTCACTCTTCCAACTTCTTCCACCGGGCAGGAGATACAGAAGTCTGAGAACACGCACGAACAGACTCAAAAACAGCTTCTTCCCCACTGTCACCAGACTCCTAAATGACCCTCTTATGGACTGACCTCATTAACACTACACCCTGTATGCTTCATCCGATGCCGGTGTTTATGTAGTTACATTGTGTACCTTGTGTTGCCCTATTATGTATTTTCTTTCATTTCCTTTTCTTTTCATGTACTTAATGATCTGTTGAGCTGCTCGCAGAAAAGTACTTTTCACTGTACCTCGGTACACGTGACAATAAACAAAATCCAATCCAATCCAATCCAATTTGAGGGTTATTGAGCTGCTGACCGATCTCTACCCACCGATGCGAACCCTGCTGCCTCCTCATTTGGGATCTTAAAGTTAAATGAAGGCCTCGCTCATGTATGTGTATGTTATCCCAGGTCCCTATTGTGAAAAAGTGCAGGGGAATTCTTACCAGTGCCTCGGCCAACATTCATCCCTCAGCCAATATCACAAAAACAGGTTATCTACCAATTTATTGTGCTGCTGTTTGTGGGATCTTGCTCTGCACAAATTGCCTTCCACATTTCCCAATGTTACATCAGTTTCCGAACTTTTGAAACCTCGTGATTGGCTGTAAAGAGTGCAGGGACACCCTGAGGTCCTGGGAGGTGCCATAGAAATGTGAGTCCTTCCTGTGATAAACAACGATTACCACCTCTCTGCCACGATGGGTTTCGGGAAAAGCAAAGTTGGAGGGAGGAAATTAAAATTGAAAAGAAAGATCTATTTTTGATACGTCTATTTGCGAGTGAATATTCTGCGGAAACTGAGCCAACGAGGAAGATTCAGCAAGAATCAGTCAGTGAGGAGTTTGGAAAGACGGATGAATTCGCAGGTGCGGTGCTACAAGGCTCCGGAGATCTGGGCACTGGGCAGGGGGGTGATGTCTGTGAGTCAGAGAGCTACATTTCCTTCACTTGCTTCAATGGCTGGCAATGCTGTGGGCGTCTGTGTTAGTGGCATTGCTGCATTGCTTGCAGAGAGAGGGAAGTGTTAAGAACTGGATCATGTGTAACGTCGCTAACGCTGCACATGTCGGGCACAATCAACTGGCGGATACCCAAGGGGCCATCCATCATTTCAACAAAAATCCAGGTAGTGTGCTGGCAGTGAGAGGTCAAGAGAGGGAGGTTGAAGCTTTCTAAATACGTTTTACACAAATTCCGCTTATTATGCACAGGGGAGAGTGAGGCAAATGTTATTCTTTATACTCGTGTGGGCAGAGGAGGAGAATTGCCGCAGCTCCCTCGACTCTTCCCGTTCAGTGACAGACTTGTGTCTCTAAGGGTTGACGATGGGTTGATTTCCATTTGCTGATTTAATGTCTCAGGTCAGTGATTAACTTTAGCCTCGAGTTCAAAGTGAAATCTAATCGCCTGCTCCTGTTGGCATTTCAATTCATTTGTTGTTGCTTTTTTTGAATGTTACATGCTTCCAGAGTTAAGTTTTAATTTTACTGATTGAATTCCCCACGGTGGGTGGAAATGTTTAATGTTTGCTTGTCTGACGCTGAAGCGGCTCTGACACCTGACAGTTTAATTGTGAGGATCTCTCCTGGGATCCTGACGGGGGAGGTTTTTCCTCATCATGTTTCTGCTTCGTGTTTAGATGTGATTGATTGAAATGAAAATCGCTTATTGTCACCAGTAGGCTTCAAATGAAGTTACTGCGAAAAGCCCCTAGTCGCCACATTCCGGCGCCTGTTCGGGGAGGCCGGTGCGGGGATTGAACCGCGCTGCTGCCTTGTTCTGCATTACAAGCCAGCTGTTTAGCCCACTGTGCTAAACCAGTCCCAGATGTGGCTGGAACCTCACCCTTAAACAGAGTGACACATTCAACCCACACTCAATCTCTCCTTCTCACTCACCCCCTCCCCCATTACCAGAATACAACCCTGGCTCAAAAGATAACTTTGTTTTTTTTAATAAAACGTGGAGCAACAGAGTCACAGGAACTGCTAATTAGTTTCAACAAAAAGGGAAAAAAACACATTTATAATACAATTCTCCTTTACCCTCCCTCTCCCCCCCCCCCCCCCCTCACCTTACCTTACCAAATACATACAGATTTAAAGAATAACATGGATTACAAAGTGCATCTTAATCTACCATGGTCTCATTAACACAAACAGTCCCTTTTAAACACACAAACTGACTGTGGTCAAATACACTCTCCACGCTGAACCCAAGTTAGAGTCAGAGGTTTTCTCCTCAGAATCCCAGCCAATGAGAGTTTCCAAATTCCACTCCCAGACACACGCTTTAAAATCTTCTCTCATCGTCATGCTTCTCCTTGGCGGTTTGTGTTCCGAAACCCAGACCAGGTTTTACGGATGACACATTCAAACAAAGCATCCACTTCACTTTTAACAGCGAATCCAGTCCAGGATTTCACACCAACCCTTTTAGGATTTCTTGCTCTTAACAGCTGCGCAAACTGCTCACAATTCCCAGGCTGTATTAAAAGTACGTCAACCTTTTCCTATTCCTCTGAAGTCTGCTGTCCCACTTTAAATCTGGTTACTGCAATTGTCTCTTAAACTCAGAACACTTTGTTTACTCTTGCTTCAATTCTTCTGAACAATACATTGGTCTCCATTCATTTAACTCCAGACTTCTTCGACATTCTTTCTGTCGCAATTCCCTGGTTATCTGGACTGTATCTTGGGAGAATTCAGAATGTTCAAATTACCTAACAGCTCGTCTTTCGGGACTTGTGGGAGGAAACCGGAGCACCCGGAGGAAGCCCACGCAGACACGGGGAGAACATGCAGACTCCGCACAGACAGTGACCCAAGCCGGGAATCGAACCCTGGACCCTGGTGCTGTGAAGCAACAGTGCTAACCACTGTGCTACTGTGCCTGTTACGACACACTCACGCACTCTCGTTCACACAGACATGCACTCACAGAGACACACACTCACAGAAACACACACTCACAGAGACACACACACTCAGTCACATTCCCTCACTCACAGAGAACATAGAACATTACAGCGCAGTACAGGCCCTTTGGCCCTCGATGTTGCGCCGACCTGTGAAACCACTCTAAAGCCCATCTACACTATTCCCTTATCATCCATATGTCTATACAATGACCATTTGAATGCCCTTAGTGCTGGCGAGTCCTCTACTGTTGCAGGCAGGGCATTCCACGCCCTTACTACTCTCTGAGTAAAGAAAGTACCTCTGACATCTGTCTTATATCTATCTCCCCTCAATTTAAAGCTATGTCCCCTCGTGCTAGACATCACCATCCGAGGAAAAAGGCTCTCACTGTCCACCCTATCCAATCCTCTGATCATCTTGTATGCCTCAATTAAGTCACCTCTTAACCTTCTTCTCTCTAACGAAAACAACCTCAAGTCCCTCAGCCTTTCCTCATAAGATCTTTCCTCCATACCAGGCAACATTCTGGTAAATCTCCTCTGCACCCTTTCCAATGCTTCCACATCCTTCCTATAATGCGGCGACCAGAATTGCACGCAATACTCTAAATGCGGCCGCACCAGAATTTTGTACAGCTGCAACATGACCTCATGGCTCCGAAACTCAATCCCTCTACCAATAAAAGCTAACACACCATACGCCTTCTTAACAACCCTCTCAACCTGGGTGGCAACATTCAGGGATCTATGTACATGGACACCGAGATCTCTCTGCTGATCCACACTGCCAAGAATCTGACCATTAGCCCAGTACTCTGTCTTCCTGTTATTCCTTCCAAAATGAATCACCTCACACTTTTCTGCATTAAACTCCATTTGCCACCTCTCAGCCCAGTGCTGCAGCTAATCTATGTCCCTCTGTAACTTGTAACAGCCGTCCGCACTGTCCACAACTCCACCGACCTTAGTGTCATCTGCAAATTTACTCACCCATCCTTCTACGCCCTCCTCCTGGTCATTTATAAAGATGACAAACAGCAGTGGTCCCAAAACAGATCCTTGTGGTACACCACTAGTAACTGGACTCCAGTCTGAACACTTCCCATCAACCACCACCCTTTGTCTTCTTCCAGCTAGCCAATTTCTGATCCAAACTGCTAAATCACCCTGAATCCCATGCCTCCGTATTTTCTGCAGTAGCCTACCGTGGGACACACTCAGTCACATTCCCTCACTCACAAAGACACACCCTCAGACACACACACACAATCACACACACTATCACACTTACACTCTTGCACATACTGCACTCACATTCACTCTCACATTCACTTGCTCTCACACATACTCTGAAACTCACTCTCGTGCATACACTGCACACTCTCACATTCACTGTTGCACACACACACACTCATCTTTACACTCACCCTCGCACATACTGACTCACTCACTCTCTTTCACACTCACGCACACACACTTGCACACACACTGCACTCACTCTCACATTGACTCTCACTCAATGTCTTGCACACATTCACACACACAACTCTTCCTAGACAGTAAATAGTATTTATCGGTGAATCGGTGAAGATGACCCCATCGTAACAGGATTGGGGGGGGGTCACACCAGGGTCACTCCATCCCGTGTTCCGCCCGATTTCTCCTCAGGATGGTGGAGCCACAGGTTTCAATGGCTGACTGGTGTCTGCAGCTTGTGTGAATCAATATTGGCAAAGAGAGGAGAAACTGGTTTCAATAGTCTGGGGTCTGCGCTGAGTAATGTAGCAGGGCTGAGCTGGGAGTGTCAGCAATGTGACACGCACAGCTAGCTCCCCGGTTAACTCCATCCCGTGGTGCAGGTTACCAGGCAACGCTTTAAAGACTGTCCTCCGACAGGGAGGCAATTTGTCAGCACTGACCCTCTGACAGTGTGGCACTCCCTCAGTACTGACCCTCTGACAGTGCAGCACTCCCTCAGTACTGACCCTCTGACAGTGTGGCACTCCCTCAGTACTGACCCTCTGACAGTGCAGCACTCCCTCAGTACTGACCCTCTGACAGTGTGGCACTCCCTCAGTACTGACCCTCTGACAGTGCAGCGCTCCCTCAGTACTGACCCTCTGACAGTGCGGCACTCCCTCAGTACTGACCCTCTGACAGTGCGGCACTCCCTCAGTGCTGACCCTCTGACAGTGCAACACTCCCTCAGTACTGACCCTCTGACAGTGTGGCACTCCCTCAGTACTGACCCTCTGACAGTGCAGCACTCCCTCAGTACTGACCCTCTGACAGTGCGGCACTCCCTCAGTACTGACCCTCTGACAGTGCAGCACTCCCTCAGTACTGACCCTCTGACAGTGCAACACTCCCTCAGTACTGACCCTCTGACAGTGCGGCACTCCCTCAGTACTGACCCTCTGACAGTGCGGCACTCCCTCAGTACTGACCCTCTGACAGTGCAGCACTCCCTCAGTACTGACCCTCTGACAGTGCAGCACTCCCTCAGTACTGACCCTCTGACAGTGCAGCACTCCCTCAGTACTGACCCTCTGACAGTGCAGCACTCCCTCAGTACTGACCCTCTGACAGTGCAGCACTCCCTCAGTACTGACCCTCTGACAGTGCGGCACTCCCTCAGTACTGACCCTCTGACAGTGCAGCACTCCCTCAGTACTGACCCTCTGACAGTGCAACACTCCCTCAGTACTGACCCTCTGACAGTGCGGCACTCCCTCAGTACTGACGCTCAGACAGTGCAGCACTCCCTCAGCACTAACCCTCTGACAGTGCGGCACTCCCTCAGCACTGACCCTCTGACAGTGCAGCACTACCTCAGTACTGACCCTCAGACAGTGCAGCACTCCCTCGGCACTAACCCTCTGACAGTGCGGCACTCCCTCAGCACTGACCCTCTGACAGTGCAGCACTACCTCAGTACTGACCCTCTGACAGTGCGGAACTCCCTCAGTACTGACCCTCTGACAGTGCGGACTCCCTCAGTACTGACCCTCTGACAGTGCAGCACTCCGTGAGTACTGACCCTCTGACAGTGCAGCACTCCCTCAGTACTGACCCTCTGACAATGCAGCACTCTCTCAGTACTGACCATCTGACAGAGCAACACTCCCTCAGTACTGAACCTCTGACAGTGCAGCACTCCCTCAGTACTGACCCTCTGACAGTGCAGCACTCCCTCAGTACTGACCCTCTGACAGTGCAGCCCTCCCGCAGTACTGACCCTCAGACAGTGCGGCGCTCCGTCAGTACTGACCATCTGACAGAGCAGCACCCCCTAAGTGCTGACCCTCTGACAGTGCAGCACCGCCTCAGTACTGACCCTCTGACAGTGCAGCACTCCCTCAGTACTGACACTCTGACAGTGCAGCACTCCCTCAGTACTGACCCTCTGACAGTGCAGCACTCCCTCAGGACTGACCCTCTGACAGTGCAGCACTCCCTCAGTACTGATCATCCAACAGTGCAGCATTCCCTCAGTACTGACCCTCTGACAGTGCAGCACTCCCTCAGTACTAACCCTCTGACAGTGCGGCACTCCCTCAGCACTGACCCTCAGACAGTGCAGCACTCCCTCAGCACTAACCCTCTGACAGTGCGGCACTCCCTCAGCACTGACCCTCTGACAGTGCAGCACTCAATCAGTACTGACTCTCTAACAGTGCAGCACTCCCTCAGTAATGACCCTCTGACAGTGCAGCACTCCCTCAGTACTGACCCTCTGACAGTGCGGCACTCCCTCAGTACTGACCCTCTGACAGTGCAGCACTCCCTCAGTACTGACCCTCTGACAGTGCGGCACTCCCTCAGTACTGACCCTCTGACAGTGCAGCACTCCCACAGTACTGACCCTCTGACAGTGCAGAACTCCCTCATTACTGACCCTCAGACAGTACAGCACTCCCTCAGCACTAACCCTCTGACAGTGCGGCACTCCCTCAGCACTGACCCTCTGACAGTGCAGCACTCCCTCAGCACTAACCCTCTGACAGTGCGGCACTCCCTCAGCACTGACCCTCTGACAGTGCAGCACTACCTCAGTACTGACCCTCTGACAGTGCGGAACTCCCTCAGTACTGACCCTCTGACAGGGTGGCACTCCCTCAGTACTGACCCTCTGACAGTGCAGCACTCCCTCAGTACTGACCCTCTGACAGTGCAGCATTCCCTCAGTACTGACCCGCTGACAGTGCAGCACTCCCACAGTACTGACCCTCTGACAGTGCAGCACTCCTTCAGTACTGACCCTCTGACAGTGCGGCACTCCCTCAGTACTGACCCTCTGACAGTGCGGCACTCCCTCAGTACTGACCCTCTGACAGTGCAGCACTCCTTCAGTACTGACCCTCTGACAGTGCGGCACTCCCTCAGTACTGACCCTCTGACAGTGCGGCACTCCCTCAGTACTGACCCTCTGACAGTGCAGCACTCCTTCAATACTGACCCTCTGACAGTGCGGCACTCCCTCAGTACTGACCCTCTGACAGTGCGGCACTCCCTCAGTACTGACCCTCTGACAGTGCGGCACTCCCTCAGTACTGACCCTCTGACAGTGCAGCACTCCCTCAGTACTGACCCTCTGACAGGGCAGCACTCCCTCAGTACTCACCCTCTGACAGTGCAGCACTCCCTCAGCACTGACCCTCTGACAGTGCGGCGCTCCCTCAGTACTGACCCTCTGACAGTGCGGCACTCCCTCAGTACTGACCCTCTGACAGAGCAGCACTCCCTCAGTACTGACCCTCTGACAGTGCAGCACTCCCTCAGTACTGTCCCTCTGACAGTGCAGCACTCCCTCAGTACTGACCCTCTGACAGTGCAGCACTCACTCAGTACTGATCCTCTGACAGTGCGGCGCTCCCTCAGTACTGACCCTCTGACAGTGCGGCACTCCCTCAGTACTGAACCTCTGACAGTGCGGCACTCCCTCAGCACTGTCCCTCCGACAGTGCAGCACTCCCTTAGTATTGACCCTCTGACAGTGCGGCACTCCCTCAGTACTGTCCCTCTGACAGTGCAGCACTCCCTCAGTACTGACCCTCTGACAGTGTGGCACTCCCTCAGTACTGACCCTCTGACAGTGCAGCGCTCCCTCAGTACTGACCCTCTGACATTGCAGCACTCCCTCAGTACTGACCCTCTGACAGTGCAGCGCTCCCTCAGTACTGACCCTCTGACAGTGCAGCACTCTGTCAGTACTGACCCTCTGACAGTGCAGCACTCACTCAGTGCTGACCCTCTGACAGTGCTGCACTCCCTCAGAACTGACCCTCTGACAGTGCAGCACTCCCTCAGTACTGACCCTCTGACAGTGCGGCACTCCCTCAGTACTGACCCTGTGACAGTGCAGCACTCCCTCAGTACTGACCCTCTGACAGTGCAGCAATCCTTCAGTACTGACCCTCTGACAGTGGAGCACTCCCTCAGTACTGACCCTCTGACAGTGCAGCACTTCCTCAATACTGACTCTCTGACAGTGCGGCATTCCCTCAGTACTGACCCTCTGACAGTGCAGGACTCCCTCAGTACTGACCCTCTGACAGTGCAGCACTCCCTCAGTACTGACCCTCTGACAGTGCAGCACTCCCCCAGTACTGACCCTCTGACAGTGCGGCACTCCCTCAGTACTTTCCATCTGACAGTGCAGCACACCCTCAGCACTGACCCTCTGACAGTGCGGCACACCCTCAGTGCAGACCCTCCGACAGTGCAGCCCTCCCTCAGTACTGACTCGTCTGACAGTGCAGCACTCCTTCAGTACTGATCCTCTGACAGTGCAGCACTCCCCCAGTACTGACCCTCTGACAGTGCAGCACTCCCTCAGTACTGACCCTCTGACAGTGCGGCACTCCCTCAGTACTGAACCCTCTGGCAGTGCGGGACTCCCTCAGTACTGACTCTCTGACAGTGCAGCACTCCGTGAGTACTGACCCTCTGACAGTGCAGCACTCCCTCAGTACTGACCCCCTAACAGTGCAGCATTCCCTCAGTACTGACCATCTGACAGAGCACCACTCCCTCAGTACTGAACCTCTGACAGTGCAGCACTCCCTCAGTACTGACCCTCTGACAGTGCAGCACTCCCTCAGTACTGACCCTCTGACAGTGCAGCACTCCCGCAATACTGACCCTCAGACAGTGCGGCGCTCCCTCAGTACTGACCATCTGACAGAGCAGCACCCCCTAAGTGCTGACCCTCTGACAGTGCGGCACCGCCTCAGTACTGACCCTCTGACAGTGCAGCACTCCCTCAGTACTGACCCTCTGACATTGCAGCACTCCCTCAGTACTGACCCTCTGACAGTGCAGCGCTCCCTCAGTACTGACCCTCTGACAGTGCAGCACTCTGTCAGTACTGACCCTCTGACAGTGCAGCACTCACTCAGTGCTGACCCTCTGACAGTGCTGCACTCCCTCAGAACTGACCCTCTGACAGTGCAGCACTCCCTCAGTACTGACCCTCTGACAGTGCGGCACTCCCTCAGTACTGACCCTGTGACAGTGCAGCACTCCCTCAGTACTGACCCTCTGACAGTGCAGCAATCCTTCAGTACTGACCCTCTGACAGTGGAGCACTCCCTCAGTACTGACCCTCTGACAGTGCAGCACTCCCCCAGTACTGACCCTCTGACAGTGCGGCACTCCCTCAGTACTTTCCATCTGACAGTGCAGCACACCCTCAGCACTGACCCTCTGACAGTGCGGCACACCCTCAGTGCAGACCCTCCGACAGTGCAGCCCTCCCTCAGTACTGACTCGTCTGACAGTGCAGCACTCCTTCAGTACTGATCCTCTGACAGTGCAGCACTCCCCCAGTACTGACCCTCTGACAGTGCAGCACTCCCTCAGTACTAACCCTCTGACAGTGCGGCACTCCCTCAGTACTGAACCCTCTGGCAGTGCGGGACTCCCTCAGTGCTGACTCTCTGACAGTGCAGCACTCCGTGAGTACTGACCCTCTGACAGTGCAGCACTCCCTCAGTACTGACCCCCTAACAGTGCAGCATTCCCTCAGTACTGACCATCTGACAGAGCACCACTCCCTCAGTACTGAACCTCTGACAGTGCAGCACTCCCTCAGTACTGACCATCTGACAGAGCACCACTCCCTCAGTACTGAACCTCTGACAGTGCAGCACTCCCTCAGTACTGACCCTCTGACAGTGCAGCACTCCCTCAGTACTGACCCTCTGACAGTGCAGCACTCCCGCAATACTGACCCTCAGACAGTGCGGCGCTCCCTCAGTACTGACCATCTGACAGAGCAGCACCCCCTAAGTGCTGACCCTCTGACAGTGCGGCACCGCCTCAGTACTGACCCTCTGACAGTGCAGCACTCCCTCAGTACTGACCCTCTGACATTGCAGCACTCCCTCAGTACTGACCCTCTGACAGTGCAGCACTCCGTGAGTACTGACCCTCTGACAGTGCAGCACTCCCTCAGTACTGACCCCCTAACAGTGCAGCATTCCCTCAGTACTGACCATCTGACAGAGCACCACTCCCTCAGTACTGAACCTCTGACAGTGCAGCACTCCCTCAGTACTGACCCTCTGACAGTGCAGCACTCCCTCAGTACTGACCCTCTGACAGTGCAGCACTCCCGCAGTACTGACCCTCAGACAGTGCGGCGCTCCCTCAGTACTGACCATCTGACAGAGCAGCACCCCCTAAGTGCTGACCCTCTGACAGTGCAGCACCGCCTCAGTACTGACCCTCTGACAGTGCAGCACTCCCTCAGTACTGACACTCTGACAGTGCAGCACTCCCTCAGTACTGACCCTCTGACAGTGCAGCACTCCCTCAGGACTGAACCTCTGACAGTGCAGCACTCCCACAGTACTGATCATCCAACAGTGCAGCACTCCCTCAGTACTCACCCTCTGACAGTGCAGAACTCCCTCAGTACTAACCCTCTGACAGTGCGGCACTCCCTCAGCACTGACCCTCAGACAGTGCAGCACACCCTCAGCACTAACCCTCTGACAGTGCGGCACTCCCTCAGCACTGACCCTCTGACAGTACAGCACTCCCTCAGTACTGACTCTCTAACAGTGCAGCACTCCCTCAGTACTGACCCTCTGACAGTGCAGCACTCCCTCAGTACTGACCCTCTGACAGTGCGGCACTCCCTCAGTACTGACCCTCTGACAGTGCAGCACTCCCTCAGTACTGACCCTCTGACAGTGCAGAACTCCCTCATTACTGACCCTCAGACAGTACAGCACTCCCTCAGCACTAACCCTCTGACAGTGCGGCACTCCCTCAGCAGTGACCCTCTGACAGTGCAGCACTGCCTCGGCACTAACCCTCTGACAGTGCGGCACTCCCTCAGCACTGACCCTCTGACAGTGCAGCACTACCTCAGTACTGACCCTCTGACAGTGCGGAACTCCCTCAGTACTGACCCTCTGACAGGGTGGCACTCCCTCAGTACTGACCCTCTGACAGTGCAGCACTCCCTCAGTACTGACCCTCTGACAGTGCAGCATTCCCTCAGTACTGACCCGCTGACAGTGCAGCACTCCCACAGTACTGACCCTCTGACAGTGCAGCACTCCCTCAGTAATGACCCTCTGACAGTGCAGCACTCCCTCAGCACTGACCCTCTGACAGTGCAGCACTCCTTCAGTACTGACCCTCTGACAGTGCGGCACTCCCTCAGTACTGACCCTCTGATAATGCGGCACTCCCTCAGTACTGACCCTCTGACAGTGCAGCGCTCCCTCAGTACTGACCCTCTGACAGTGCAGCACTCCCTCAGTACTGACCCTCTGACAGTGCAGCACTCCCTCAGCACTGACCCTCTGATAGTGCAGCACACCTTCAGTACTGACCCTCTGACAGTGCGGCGCTCCCTCAGTACTGACCCTCTGACAGTGCGGCACTCCCTCAGTACTGACCCTCTGACAGAGCAGCACTCCCTCAGTACTGACCCTCTGACAGTGCAGCACTCCCTCAGTACTGTCCCTCTGACAGTGCAGCACTCCCTCAGTATTGACCCTGTGACAGTGCAGCACTCCTTCAGTACTGACCCTCTGACAGTGCGGCACTCCCTCAGTACTGACCCTCTGACAGTGTGGCACTCCCTCAGTACTGACCCTCTGACAGTGCGGCACTCCCTCAGTACTGACCCTCTGACAGTGCAGCACTCCCTCAGTACTGACCCTCTGACAGTGCAGCACTCCCTCAGTACTGACCCTCTGACAGTGCAGCACTCACTCAGCACTGACCCTCTGACAGTGCGGCGCTCCCTCAGTACTGACCCTCTGACAGTGCGGCACTCCCTCAGTACTGACCCTCTGACAGAGCAGCACTCCCTCAGTACTGACCCTCTGACAGTGCAGCACTCCCTCAGTACTGTCCCTCTGACAGTGCAGCACTCCCTCAGTACTGACCCTCTGACAGTGCAGCACTCACTCAGTACTGATCCTCTGACAGTGCGGCGCTCCCTCAGGACTGACCCTCTGACAGTGCGGCACTCCCTCAGTACTGACCCTCTGACAGTGCGGCACTCCCTCAGCACTGTCCCTCCGACAGTGCAGCACTCCCTTAGTATTGACCCTCTGACAGTGCGGCACTCCCTCAGTACTGTCCCTCTGACAGTGCAGCACTCGCTCAGTACTGACCCTCTGACAGTGTGGCACTCCCTCAGTACTGACCCTCTGACAGTGCAGCGCTCCCTCAGTACTGACGCTCTGACAGTGCAGCACTCTGTCAGTACTGACCCTCTGACAGTGCAGCACTCACTCAGTGCTGACCCTCTGACAGTGCTGCACTCCCTCAGAACTGACCCTCTGACAGTGCAGCACTCCCTCAGTACTGACCCTCTGACAGTGCAGCACTCCCTCAGTACTGACCCTCTGACAGTGCAGCACTCCCTCAGTACTGACCCTCTGACAGTGCAGCACTCCTTCAGTACTGACCCTCTGACAGTGCGGCACTCCCTCAGTACTGACCCTCTGACAGTGCGGCACTCCCTCAGTACTGACCCTCTGACAGTGCAGCACTTCCTCAATACTGACTCTCTGACAGTGCGGCATTCCCTCAGTACTGACCCTCTGACAGTGCAGCACTCCCTCAGTACTGACCCTCTGACAGTGCAGCACTCCCTCAGTACTGACCCTCTGACAGTGCAGCACTCCCTCAGTACTGACCCTCTGACAGTGCGGCACTCCCTCAGTACTTTCCATCTGAAAGTGCAGCACACCCTCAGCACTCACCCTCTGACAGTGCGGCACACCCTCAGTGCAGACCCTCCGACAGTACAGCCCTCCCTCAATACTGACTCGTCTGCCAGTGCAGCACTCCTTCAGTACTGATCCTCTGACAGTGCAGCACTCCCTCAGTACTGACCCTCTGACAGTGTGGCACTCCCTCAGTACTGTCCCTTTGACATTGCAGCACTCCCTCAGTACTGACCCTCTGACTGTGAAGCATCACCTCAGTACTGACCCTCTGACAGTGCAGCATTCCCTGAGTACTGACCCTCTGAAAGTGCAGCAGTCCCTCAGTACTGACCCTCTGACAGTGCAGAACTCCCTCAGTACTGACCCTCTGACAGTGCAGCACTCTGTCAGTACTGACCCTCTGACAGTGCAGCACTCCCTCAGTGCTGACCCTCTGTCAGTGCAGCACTCTGTCAGTACTGACCCCCTGACAGTGCAGCACTCCCTCAGTGCTGACCCTCTTACAGTGCAGCACCTCCCTCAGTTCTGACCCTCTGAGAGTGGGGCACTCCCTTAGTACTGACCCTCTGACAGTGCAGCACTCCCTCAGTACTGACCCTCCAACAGTGCAGCACTCCCTCAGTACTGAGCCTCTGACAGTGCGGCACTCCCTCAGTACTGACCCTCTGACAGTGCGGCACTCCCTCAGTACTGACCCTCTGACAGTGCAGCACTCCCTCAGTACTGACCTTCTGAAAGTGCAGCACTTACATAGGTCTGACCCTGTGACAGTGCAGCACTCCCTCAGTACTTCCCCTCTGACAGTGCAGCACTCCCTCAGCACTGACCCTCTGACAGTGCGGCACTCCTCAGTTCTGACCCTCTGACAGTGCAGCACTCCCTCAGTACTGACCCTCTGACAGTGCAGCACTCTCTCAGTACTGTCCCTCTGACAGTGCGGCACTCCCTCAGCACTGATCCTCTGACAGTGCAGCACTCCCTCAGTACTGACCCTCTGACAGTGCAGCATTTCTTCAGTACTGACCCTCTGACAGTGCAGCACTTCCTCAATACTGACTCTCTGAGAGTGCGGCACTCCCTCAGTACTTTCCATCTGACAGTGCAGCACTCCCTCAGTACTGACTCTCTGACATTACAGCAGTCCCTCAGTACTGACCCTCTGACAGTGCGGCACTCCCTCAGTACTGACCCTCTGACAGTGCAGCACTCCCTCAGTACTGACCCTCTGACAGTGCAGCACTCCCTCAGCACTGACCCTCTGACAGTGCGGCACACCCTCAGTGCAGAGTCTCCGACAGTACAGCCCTCCCTCAGTACTGACTCCTCTGACAGTGCAGCACTCCCTCAGTACTGTCCCTTTGACATTGCAGCATTCCCTCAGTGCTGACCCTCTGACAGTGCAGCACTCCCTCAGTACTGACCCTCTGTCAGTGCAGCACTCCCTCAGTACTGACCCTCTGACAGTGCAGCACTCCCTCAGTACTGACCCTCTGACAGTGCAGCACTCCCTCAGTACTGACCCTCTGACAGTGCAGCACTCCCTCAGTACTGACCCTCTGACAGTGCAGCACTTTTTTCAGTACTGACCCTCTGACAGTGCAGCACTCCCTCAGTACTGACCCTCTGACAGTGCAGCACTTTTTTCAGCACTGACCCTCTGACAGTGCTGCACTCCCTCAATACTGACCCTCTGACAGTGCAGCTCCCACAGTACTGACCCTCTGACAGTGCGGCACTCCCTCAGTACTGACCCTCTGACAGTGCAGCACTCCCTCAGTACTGACCCTCTGACAGTGCGGCACTCCCTCAGTACTGACCCTCTGACTGTGCAGCATTCCCTCAGCACTGACCCTCTGACAGTGCTGCACTCCCTCAGTACTGACCCTCTGACAATGCAGCACTCCCTCAGTACTGACCCTCTGACAGTGCAGCACTTCCTCAATACTGACTCTCTGACATTGCAGCAGTCTCTCAGTACTGACCCTCTGACAGTGCAGCACTCCCTCAGTACTGACCCTCTGACAGTGCAGCACTCCCTCAGCACTGACCCTCTGACAGTGCGGCACTCCCTCAGTACTGACCCTCTGACAGTGCAGCACTTCCTCAATACTGACTCTCTGACATTGCAGCAGTCCCTCAGTACTGACCCTCTGACAGTGCAGCACTCCCTCAGTACTGACCCTCTGATAGTGCAGCACTCCCTCAGCACTGACCCTCTGACAGTGCGGCACACCCTCAGTGCAGACCCTCTGACAGTACAGTCCTACCTCAGTACTGTCCCTCTGTCAGTGCAGCACTTCTTCAAGAATGTCTCGCTGACAGTGCAGCACTCCCTCAGTACTGACCCTCTGACAGTGCAGCACTCCCTCAGTACTGACACTCTGGCAGTGCAGCACTCCCTTAGTACTGATCGTCTGACAGTGCGGTGCTCCCTCAGTACTGACCCTCTGACAGTGCGGCGCTCCCTCAGTACTGACTCTCTGACAGTGCAGCACTCCCTCAGTACTGACCCTCTGACAGTGCGGCACTCCCTCAGTACAGACCCTCTGACAGTGCAGCACTCCCTCAGTACTGAAGCTCTGACAGTGTGGCACTCCCTCAGTACTGACCCTCTGACTGTGCAGCACCCCCTCAGTACTGACCCTCTGACAGTGCAGCATTCCCTTAGTATTGTCCCTCTGACAGTGCAGCACTCCCTCAGTACTGACCCTCTGACAATGCAGCACTCCCTCAGTACTGACCCTCTGACAGTGCAGCACTAACTCAGGACTGTCCCGCTGACAGTGCGGCACTCCCTCAGTACTGCCCCTCTGACAGTGTGACACTCCCACAGTACTGACCCTCTGACAGTGCAGCGCTCCCTCAGAACTGACCCTCTGACAGTGCAGCACCTCCCTCAGTACTGACCTTCTGAAAGTGCAGCACTCACTTAGTACTGACCCTGGGACAGTGCAGCACTGCTTCAGTACTTCCCCTCTGAATGTGCAGCACTCCCTCAGTACTGACCCTCTGACAGTGCAGCACTCCTTCAGTACTGACCCTCTGACAGTGCAGCACTCCCTCAGTACTGACCCTCTGACAGTGCAGCACTCACTCAGTACTGATCCTCTGACAGTGCGGCGCTGCCTCAGTACTGACCCTCTGACAGTGCGGCACTCACTCAGTACTGACCCTCTGACTGTGCGGCACTCCCTCAGCACTGTCCCTCCGACAGTGCAGCACTCCCTTAGTATTGACCCTCTGACAGTGCGGCACTCCCTCAGTACTGTCCCTCTGACAGTGCAGCACTCCCTCAGTACTGACCCTCTGACAGTGTGGCACTCCCTCAGTACTGACCCTCTGACAGTGCAGCGCTCCCTCAGTACTGACGCTCTGACAGTGCAGGACTCTGTCAGTACTGACCCTCTGACAGTGCAGCACTCACTTAGTGCTGACCCTCTGACAGTGCTGCACTCCCTCAGAACTGACCCTCTGACAGTGCAGCACTCCCTCAGTACTGACCCTCTGACAGTGCGGCACTCCCTCAGTACTGACCCTCTGGCAGTGCAGCACTCCCTCAGTACTGACCTTCTGACAGTGCGGCACTCCCTCAGTACTGACCCTCTGACAGTGCAGCACTTCCTCAATACTGACTCTCTGACAGTGCGGCACTCCCTCAGTACTGAGCCTCTGACAGTGCGGCACTCCCTCAGTACTGACCCTCTGACAGTGCGGCACTCCCTCAGTACTGACCCTCTGACAGTGCAGCACTCCCTCAGTACTGACCCTCTGACAGTGCAGCACTCCCTCAGTACTGAGCCTCTGACAGTGCGGCACTCCCTCAGTACTTACCCTCTGACAGTGCAGCACTCCCTCAGTACTGAGCCTCTGACAGTGCGGCACTCCCTCAGTACTGACCCTCTGACAGTGCGGCACTCCCTCAGTACTGACCCTCTGACAGTGCAGCACTCCCTCAGTACTGACCCTCTGACAGTGCAGCACTCCTTCAGTTCTGACCCTCTGACAGTGCATCACTTCCTCAATACTGACTCTCTGAGAGTGCGGCACTCCCTCAGTACTGACCCTCTGACAGTGCAGCACTCCCTCAGTACTGACCCTCTGACAGTGCAGCGCTCCCTCAGTACTGACCCTCTGACAGTGTGGCACTCCCTCAGTACTGTCCCTTTGACATTACAGCAGTCCCTCAGTACTGACCCTCTGACAGTGCAGCACTCCCTCAGCACTGATTCTCTGACAGTGCGGCACTCCCTCAGTACTGACCCTCTGACAGTGCAGCACTCCCTCAGTACTGTCCCTTTGACATTGCAGCACTCCCTCAGTACTGACCCTCTGACTGTGCAGCACCCCCTCAGTACTGACCCTCTGACAGTGCAGCATTCCCTTAGTACTTCCCCTCTGACAGTGCAGCACTCCCTCAGTACTGACCCTCTGACAGTGCAGCGCTCCCTCAGTACTGACCCTCTGACAGTGCAGCACTCTGTCAGGACTGACCCTCTGACAGTGCAGCACTCCCTCAGTGCTGACCCTCTGACAGTGCAGCACCTCCCTCAGTACTGACCCTCTGACAGTGCAGCACTCCCTCAGTACTGACCCTCTGACAGTGCAGCACTCCCTCAGTACTGACCCTCTGACAGTGCGGCACACCCTCAGTGCAGACCCTCCGACAGTACAGCCCTCCCTCAGTACTGACTCCTCTGACAGTGCGGCACTCCCTCAGTACTGTCCCTTTGACATTGCAGCACTTTTTTCAGTACTGACCCTCTGACAGTGCAGCACTCCCTCAGTACTGACCCTCTGACAGTGCAGCACTCCCTCAGTATTGACCCTCTGACAGTGCGGCACTCCCTCAGTACTGACCCTCTGACAGTGCAGCACTCACTCAGTGCTGACCCTCGGACAGTGCTGCACTCCCTCAGAACTGACCCTCTGACAGTGCAGCACTCCCTCAGTACTGACCCTCTGACAGTGCGGCACTCCCTCAGAACTGACCCTCTGGCAGTGCAGCACTCCCTCAGTACTGACCTTCTGACAGTGCGGCACTCCCTCAGTACTGACCCTCTGACAGTGCAGCACTTCCTCAATACTGACTCTCTGACAGTGCGGCACTCCCTCAGTACTGAGCCTCTGACAGTGCGGCACTCCCTCAGTACTGACCCTCTGACAGTGCGGCACTCCCTCAGTACTGACCCTCTGACAGTGCAGCACTCCCTCAGTACTGACCCTCTGACAGTGCAGCACTCCCTCAGTACTGAGCCTCTGACAGTGCGTCACTCCCTCAGTACTGACCCTCTGACAGTGCAGCACTCCCTCAGTACTGAGCCTCTGACAGTGCGGCACTCCCTCAGTACTGACCCTCTGACAGTGCGGCACTCCCTCAGTACTGACCCTCTGACAGTGCAGCACTCCCTCAGTACTGACCCTCTGACAGTGCAGCACTCCTTCAGTTCTCACCCTCTGACAGTGCATCACTTCCTCAATACTGACTCTCTGAGAGTGCGGCACTCCCTCAGTACTGACCCTCTGACAGTGCAGCACTCCCTCAGTACTGACCCTCTGACAGTGCAGCACTCCCTCAGCACTGATCCTCTGACAGTGCGGCACTCCCTCAGTACTGACCCTCTGACAGTGCAGCACTCCCTCAGTACTGTCCCTTTGACATTGCAGCACTCCCTCAGTACTGACCCTCTGACTGTGCAGCACCCCCTCAGTACTGATGCTCTGACAGTGCAGCATTCCCTTAGTACTTCCCCTCTGACAGTGCAGCACTCCCTCAGTACTGACCCTCTGACAGTGCAGCGCTCCCTCAGTACTGACCCTCTGACAGTGCAGCACTCCCTCAGCACTGACCCTCTGACAGTGCGGCACATCCTCAGTGCAGACCCTCCGACAGTACAGCCCTCCCTCAGTACTGACTCCTCTGACAGTGCAGCACTCCCTCAGTACTGTCCCTTTGACATTGCAGCACTCCCTCAGTACTGACCCTCTGACTGTGCAGCACCCCCTCAGTACTGACCCTCTGACAGTGCAGCATTCCCTTAGTACTTCCCCTCTGACAGTGCAGCACTCCCTCAGTACTGACCCTCTGACAGTGCGGCGCTCCCTCAGTACTGACCCTCTGACAGTGCAGCACTCTGTCAGGACTGACCCTCTGACAGTGCAGCACTCCCTCAGTGCTGACCCTCTGACAGTGCAGCACCTCCCTCAGTACTGACCCTCTGACAGTGCAGCACTCCCTCAGTACTGACCCTCTGACAGTGCAGCACTCCCTCAGTACTGACCCTCTGACAGTGCGGCACACCCTCAGTGCAGACCCTCCGACAGTACAGCCCTCCCTCAGTACTGACTCCTCTGACAGTGCGGCACTCCCTCAGTACTGTCCCTTTGACATTGCAGCACTTTTTTCAGTACTGACCCTCTGACAGTGCAGCACTCCCTCAGTACTGACCCTCTGACAGTGCAGCGCTCCCTCAGTACTGACCCTCTGTCAGTGCAGCATTCCGTCAGTACTGACCCTCTGACCGTGCGGCACTCCCTCAGTACTGACCCTCTGACTGTGCAGCATTCCCTCAGCACTGACCTTCTGTCAGTGCTGCACTCCCTCAATACTGACCCTCTGACAGTGCGGCACTCCCTCAGTACTGACCCTCTGACTGTGCAGCATTCCCTCAGCACTGACCCTCTGACAGTGCTGCACTCCCTCAGTACTGACCCTCTGACAATGCAGCACTCCCTCAGTACTGACCCTCTGACAGTGCAGCACTTCCTCAATACTGACTCTCTGACATTGCAGCAGTCCCTCAGTACTGACCCTCTGACAGTGCAGCACTCCCTCAGTACTGACCCTCTGACAGTGCAGCACTCCCTCAGCACTGACCCTTTGACAGTGCGGCACTCCCTCAGTACTGACCCTCTGACAGTGCAGCACACCCTCAGCACTGTCCCTCTGACAGTGCGGCACACCCTCAGTGCAAACCCTCTGACAGTACAGCCCTACCTCAGTACTGTCCCTCTGTCAGTGCAGCACTTCTTCAAGAATGTCTCGCTGACAGTGCAGCACTCCCTCAGTACTGACCCTCTGACTGTGCAGCACTCCTTAGGACTGACCCTCTGGCAGTGCAGCACTCCCTCAGTACTGATCCTCTGACAGTGCGGCGCTCCCTCAGTACTGACCCTCTGACAGTGCAGCACTCCCTCAGTACTGACCCTCTGACAGTGCGGCACTCCCTCAGTACTGACCCTCTGACAGTGCAGCACTCCCTCAGTACTGACCCTCTGACAGTGCGGCACTCCCTCAGTACTGACCCTCCGACTGTGCAGCACCCCGTCTGTACTGACCCTCTGACAGTGCTGCATTCCCTTAGTATTGACCCTCTGACAGTGCAGCACTCCCTCAGTACTGACCCTCTGACAGTGCAGCACTCCCTCAGTACTGACACTCTGGCAGTGCAGCACTCCCTCAGTACTGATCCTCTGACAGTGCGGTGCTCCCTCAGTACTGACCCTCTGACAGTGTGGCGCTCCCTCAGTACTGACTCTCTGACAGTGCAGCACTCCCTCAGTACTGACCCTCTGACAATGCGGCACTCCCTCAGTACTGACCCTCTGACAGTGCAGCACTCCCTCAGTACTGACGCTCTGACAGTGCGGCACTCCCTCAGTACTGACCCTCTGACTGTGCAGCACCCCCTCAGTACTGACCCTCTGACAGTGCAGCATTCCCTTAGTATTGACCCTCCGACAGTGCAGCACTCCCTCAGTACTGACCCTCTGACAATGCAGCACTCCCTCAGTACTGACCCTCTGACAGTGCAGCACTAACTCAGGACTGTCCCGCTGACAGTGCAGCACTCCCTCAGTACTGACCCTCTGACAGTGCGGCACTCACTCAGAACTGACCCTCTGACAGTGCAGCACCTCCCTCAGTACTGACCTTCTGAAAGTGCAGCACTCACTTAGTACTGACCCTGGGACAGTGCAGCACTGCTTCAGTACTTCCCCTCTGACAGTGCAGCACTCCCTCAGTACTGACCCTCTGACAGTGCAGCACTCCTTCAGTACTGACCCTCTGACAGTGCAGCACTTCCTCAATACTGACTCTCTGAGAGTGCGGCACTCCTTCAGTACTGACCCTCTGACAGTGCAGCACACCCTCAGTGCAGACCCTCCGACAGTACAGCCCTCCCTCAGTACTGACTCCTCTGACAGTGCGGCACTCCCTCAGTACTGACCCTCTGACAGTGCAGCATTCCATTAGTACTTCCCCTCTGACAGTGCAGCACTCCCTCAGTACTGACCCTCTGACAGTGCGGCGCTCCCTCAGTACTGACCCTCTGACAGTGCAGCACTCTGTCAGGACTGACCCTCTGACAGTGCAGCACTCCCTCAGTGCTGACCCTCTGACAGTGCAGCACCTCCCTCAGTACTGACCCTCTGACAGTGCAGCACTCCCTCAGTACTGACCCTCTGACAGTGCAGCACTCCCTCAGTACTGACCCTCTGACAGTGCGGCACACCCTCAGTGCAGACCCTCCGACAGTACAGCCCTCCCTCAGTACTGACTCCTCTGACAGTGCGGCACTCCCTCAGTACTGTCCCTTTGACATTGCAGCACTTTTTTCAGTACTGACCCTCTGACAGTGCAGCACTCCCTCAGTACTGACCCTCTGACAGTGCAGCACTCCCTCAGCACTGACCCTTTGACAGTGCGGCACTCCCTCAGTACTGACCCTCTGACAGTGCAGCACACCCTCAGCACTGTCCCTCTGACAGTGCGGCACACCCTCAGTGCAGACCCTCTGACAGTACAGCCCTACCTCAGTACTGTCCCTCTGTCAGTGCAGCACTTCTTCAAGAATGTCTCGCTGACAGTGCAGCACTCCCTCAGTACTGACCCTCTGACTGTGCAGCACTCCTTAGGACTGACCCTCTGGCAGTGCAGCACTCCCTCAGTACTGATCCTCTGACAGTGCGGCGCTCCCTCAGTACTGACCCTCTGACAGTGCAGCACTCCCTCAGTACTGACCCTCTGACAGTGCGGCACTCCCTCAGTACTGACCCTCTGACAGTGCAGCACTCCCTCAGTACTGACCCTCTGACAGTGCGGCACTCCCTCAGTACTGACCCTCCGACTGTGCAGCACCCCGTCTGTACTGACCCTCTGACAGTGCTGCATTCCCTTAGTATTGACCCTCTGACAGTGCAGCACTCCCTCAGTACTGACCCTCTGACAGTGCAGCACTCCCTCAGTACTGACACTCTGGCAGTGCAGCACTCCCTCAGTACTGATCCTCTGACAGTGCGGTGCTCCCTCAGTACTGACCCTCTGACAGTGTGGCGCTCCCTCAGTACTGACTCTCTGACAGTGCAGCACTCCCTCAGTACTGACCCTCTGACAATGCGGCACTCCCTCAGTACTGACCCTCTGACAGTGCAGCACTCCCTCAGTACTGACGCTCTGACAGTGCGGCACTCCCTCAGTACTGACCCTCTGACTGTGCAGCACCCCCTCAGTACTGACCCTCTGACAGTGCAGCATTCCCTTAGTATTGACCCTCCGACAGTGCAGCACTCCCTCAGTACTGACCCTCTGACAATGCAGCACTCCCTCAGTACTGACCCTCTGACAGTGCAGCACTAACTCAGGACTGTCCCGCTGACAGTGCAGCACTCCCTCAGTACTGACCCTCTGACAGTGCGGCACTCCCTCAGAACTGACCCTCTGACAGTGCAGCACCTCCCTCAGTACTGACCTTCTGAAAGTGCAGCACTCACTTAGTACTGACCCTGGGACAGTGCAGCACTGCTTCAGTACTTCCCCTCTGACAGTGCAGCACTCCCTCAGTACTGACCCTCTGACAGTGCAGCACTCCTTCAGTACTGACCCTCTGACAGTGCAGCACTTCCTCAATACTGACTCTCTGAGAGTGCGGCACTCCTTCAGTACTGACCCTCTGACAGTGCAGCACACCCTCAGTGCAGACCCTCCGACAGTACAGCCCTCCCTCAGTACTGACTCCTCTGACAGTGCGGCACTCCCTCAGTACTGACCCTCTGACAGTGCAGCATTCCATTAGTACTTCCCCTCTGACAGTGCAGCACTCCCTCAGTACTGACCCTCTGACAGTGCGGCGCTCCCTCAGTACTGACCCTCTGACAGTGCAGCACTCTGTCAGGACTGACCCTCTGACAGTGCAGCACTCCCTCAGTGCTGACCCTCTGACAGTGCAGCACCTCCCTCAGTACTGACCCTCTGACAGTGCAGCACTCCCTCAGTACTGACCCTCTGACAGTGCAGCACTCCCTCAGTACTGACCCTCTGACAGTGCGGCACACCCTCAGTGCAGACCCTCCGACAGTACAGCCCTCCCTCAGTACTGACTCCTCTGACAGTGCGGCACTCCCTCAGTACTGTCCCTTTGACATTGCAGCACTTTTTTCAGTACTGACCCTCTGACAGTGCAGCACTCCCTCAGTACTGACCCTCTGACAGTGCAGCGCTCCCTCAGTACTGACCCTCTGACAGTGCGGCACTCCCTCAGTACTGACCCTCTGACTGTGCAGCATTCCCTCAGCACTGACCCTCTGACAGTGCTGCACTCCCTCAGTACTGACCCTCTGACAATGCAGCACTCCCTCAGTACTGACCCTCTGACAGTGCAGCACTTCCTCAATACTGACTCTCTGACATTGCAGCAGTCCCTCAGTACTGACCCTCTGACAGTGCAGCACTCCCTCAGTACTGACCCTCTGACAGTGCAGCACTCCCTCAGCACTGACCCTCTGACAGTGCGGCACTCCCTCAGTACTGACCCTCTGACAGTGCAGCACACCCTCAGCACTGTCCCTCTGACAGTGCGGCACACCCTCAGTGCAGACCCTCTGACAGTACAGCCCTACCTCAGTACTGTCCCTCTGTCAGTGCAGCACTTCTTCAAGAATGTCTCGCTGACAGTGCAGCACTCCGTCAGTACTGACCCTCTGACAGTGCGGCACTCCCTCAGTACTGACCCTCTGACTGTGCAGCATTCCCTCAGCACTGACCTTCTGTCAGTGCTGCACTCCCTCAATACTGACCCTCTGACAGTGCGGCACTCCCTCAGTACTGACCCTCTGACTGTGCAGCATTCCCTCAGCACTGACCCTCTGACAGTGCTGCACTCCCTCAGTACTGACCCTCTGACAATGCAGCACTCCCTCAGTACTGACCCTCTGACAGTGCAGCACTTCCTCAATACTGACTCTCTGACATTGCAGCAGTCCCTCAGTACTGACCCTCTGACAGTGCAGCACTCCCTCAGTACTGACCCTCTGACAGTGCAGCACTCCCTCAGCACTGACCCTCTGACAGTGCGGCACTCCCTCAGTACTGACCCTCTGACAGTGCAGCACACCCTCAGCACTGTCCCTCTGACAGTGCGGCACACCCTCAGTGCAGACCCTCTGACAGTACAGCCCTACCTCAGTACTGTCCCTCTGTCAGTGCAGCACTTCTTCAAGAATGTCTCGCTGACAGTGCAGCACTCCCTCAGTACTGACCCTCTGACTGTGCAGCACTCCCTCAGGACTGACCCTCTGGCAGTGCAGCACTCCCTCAGTACTGATCCTCTGACAGTGCGGCGCTCCCTCAGTACTGACCCTCTGACAGTGCAGCACTCCCTCAGTACTGACCCTCTGACAGTGCGGCACTCCCTCAGTACTGACCCTCTGACAGTGCAGCACTCCCTCAGTACTGACCCTCTGACAGTGCGGCACTCCCTCAGTACTGACCCTCCGACTGTGCAGCACCCCGTCTGTACTGACCCTCTGACAGTGCTGCATTCCCTTAGTATTGACCCTCTGACAGTGCAGCACTCCCTCAGTACTGACCCTCTGACAGTGCAGTACTCCCTCAGTACTGACCCTCTGACAGTGCAGCACTCCTTCAGTACTGACCCTCTGACAGTGCAGCACTTCCTCAATACTGACTCTCTGAGAGTGCGGCACTCCCTCAGTACTGACCCTCTGACAGTGCAGCACTCCCTCAGTACTGACCCTCTGACAGTGCAGCGCTCCCTCAGTACTGACCCTCTGAATGTGCGGCACTCCCTCAGTACTGTCCCTTTGACATTACAGCACTCCCTCAGTACTGACCCTCTGACTGTGCAACACTTCTTCAAGAATGTCTCGCTGACAGTGCAGCACTCCCTCAGTACTGACCCTCTGACAGTGCAGCACTCCCTCAGTACTGACACTCTGGCAGTGCAGCACTCCCTCAGTACTGATCCTCTGACAGTGCGGTGCTCCCTCAGTACTGACCTTCTGACAGTGTGGCGCTCCCTCAGTACTGACTCTCTGACAGTGCAGCACTCCCTCAGTACTGACCCTCTGACAATGCGGCACTCCCTCAGTACTGACCCTCTGACAGTGCAGCACTCCCTCAGTACTGACGCTCTGACAGTGCGGCACTCCCTCAGTACTGACCCTCTGACTGTGCAGCACCCCCTCAGTACTGACCCTCTGACAGTGCAGCATTCCCTTAGTACTTCCCCTCTGACAGTGCAGCACTCCCTCAGTACTGACCCTCTGACAGTGCAGCGCTCCCTCAGTACTGACCCTCTGACAGTGCAGCACTCCCTCAGCACTGACCCTCTGACAGTGCGGCACATCCTCAGTGCAGACCCTCCGACAGTACAGCCCTCCCTCAGTACTGACTCCTCTGACAGTGCAGCACTCCCTCAGTACTGTCCCTTTGACATTGCAGCACTCCCTCAGTACTGACCCTCTGACTGTGCAGCACCCCCTCAGTACTGACCCTCTGACAGTGCAGCATTCCCTTCGTACTTCCCCTCTGACAGTGCAGCACTCCCTCAGTACTGACCCTCTGACAGTGCGGCGCTCCCTCAGTACTGACCCTCTGACAGTGCAGCACTCTGTCAGGACTGACCCTCTGACAGTGCAGCACTCCCTCAGTGCTGACCCTCTGACAGTGCAGCACCTCCCTCAGTACTGACCCTCTGACAGTGCAGCACTCCCTCAGTACTGACCCTCTGACAGTGCAGCACTCCCTCAGTACTGACCCTCTGACAGTGCGGCACACCCTCAGTGCAGACCCTCCGACAGTACAGCCCTCCCTCAGTACTGACTCCTCTGACAGTGCGGCACTCCCTCAGTACTGTCCCTTTGACATTGCAGCACTTTTTTCAGTACTGACCCTCTGACAGTGCAGCACTCCCTCAGTACTGACCCTCTGACAGTGCAGCGCTCCCTCAGTACTGACCCTCTGTCAGTGCAGCATTCCGTCAGTACTGACCCTCTGACAGTGCGGCACTCCCTCAGTACTGACCCTCTGACTGTGCAGCATTCCCTCAGCACTGACCTTCTGTCAGTGCTGCACTCCCTCAATACTGACCCTCTGACAGTGCGGCACTCCCTCAGTACTGACCCTCTGACTGTGCAGCATTCCCTCAGCACTGACCCTCTGACAGTGCTGCACTCCCTCAGTACTGACCCTCTGACAATGCAGCACTCCCTCAGTACTGACCCTCTGACAGTGCAGCACTTCCTCAATACTGACTCTCTGACATTGCAGCAGTCCCTCAGTACTGACCCTCTGACAGTGCAGCACTCCCTCAGTACTGACCCTCTGACAGTGCAGCACTCCCTCAGCACTGACCCTCTGACAGTGCGGCACTCCCTCAGTACTGACCCTCTGACAGTGCAGCACACCCTCAGCACTGTCCCTCTGACAGTGCGGCACACCCTCAGTGCAGACCCTCTGACAGTACAGCCCTACCTCAGTACTGTCCCTCTGTCAGTGCAGCACTTCTTCAAGAATGTCTCGCTGACAGTGCAGCACTCCCTCAGTACTGACCCTCTGACTGTGCAGCACTCCTTAGGACTGACCCTCTGGCAGTGCAGCACTCCCTCAGTACTGATCCTCTGACAGTGCGGCGCTCCCTCAGTACTGACCCTCTGACAGTGCAGCACTCCCTCAGTACTGACCCTCTGACAGTGCGGCACTCCCTCAGTACTGACCCTCTGACAGTGCAGCACTCCCTCAGTACTGACCCTCTGACAGTGCGGCACTCCCTCAGTACTGACCCTCCGACTGTGCAGCACCCCGTCTGTACTGACCCTCTGACAGTGCTGCATTCCCTTAGTATTGACCCTCTGACAGTGCAGCACTCCCTCAGTACTGACCCTCTGACAGTGCAGCACTCCCTCAGTACTGACACTCTGGCAGTGCAGCACTCCCTCAGTACTGATCCTCTGACAGTGCGGTGCTCCCTCAGTACTGACCCTCTGACAGTGTGGCGCTCCCTCAGTACTGACTCTCTGACAGTGCAGCACTCCCTCAGTACTGACCCTCTGACAATGCGGCACTCCCTCAGTACTGACCCTCTGACAGTGCAGCACTCCCTCAGTACTGACGCTCTGACAGTGCGGCACTCCCTCAGTACTGACCCTCTGACTGTGCAGCACCCCCTCAGTACTGACCCTCTGACAGTGCAGCATTCCCTTAGTATTGACCCTCCGACAGTGCAGCACTCCCTCAGTACTGACCCTCTGACAATGCAGCACTCCCTCAGTACTGACCCTCTGACAGTGCAGCACTAACTCAGGACTGTCCCGCTGACAGTGCAGCACTCCCTCAGTACTGACCCTCTGACAGTGCGGCACTCCCTCAGAACTGACCCTCTGACAGTGCAGCACCTCCCTCAGTACTGACCTTCTGAAAGTGCAGCACTCACTTAGTACTGACCCTGGGACAGTGCAGCACTGCTTCAGTACTTCCCCTCTGACAGTGCAGCACTCCCTCAGTACTGACCCTCTGACAGTGCAGCACTCCTTCAGTACTGACCCTCTGACAGTGCAGCACTTCCTCAATACTGACTCTCTGAGAGTGCGGCACTCCTTCAGTACTGACCCTCTGACAGTGCAGCACACCCTCAGTGCAGACCCTCCGACAGTACAGCCCTCCCTCAGTACTGACTCCTCTGACAGTGCGGCACTCCCTCAGTACTGACCCTCTGACAGTGCAGCATTCCATTAGTACTTCCCCTCTGACAGTGCAGCACTCCCTCAGTACTGACCCTCTGACAGTGCGGCGCTCCCTCAGTACTGACCCTCTGACAGTGCAGCACTCTGTCAGGACTGACCCTCTGACAGTGCAGCACTCCCTCAGTGCTGACCCTCTGACAGTGCAGCACCTCCGTCAGTACTGACCCTCTGACAGTGCAGCACTCCCTCAGTACTGACCCTCTGACAGTGCAGCACTCCCTCAGTACTGACCCTCTGACAGTGCGGCACACCCTCAGTGCAGACCCTCCGACAGTACAGCCCTCCCTCAGTACTGACTCCTCTGACAGTGCGGCACTCCCTCAGTACTGTCCCTTTGACATTGCAGCACTTTTTTCAGTACTGACCCTCTGACAGTGCAGCACTCCCTCAGTACTGACCCTCTGACAGTGCAGCGCCCCCTCAGTACTGACCCTCTGACAGTGCGGCACTCCCTCAGTACTGACCCTCTGACTGTGCAGCATTCCCTCAGCACTGACCCTCTGACAGTGCTGCACTCCCTCAGAACTGACCCTCTGACAATGCAGCACTCCCTCAGTACTGACCCTCTGACAGTGCAGCACTTCCTCAATACTGACTCTCTGACATTGCAGCAGTCCCTCAGTACTGACCCTCTGACAGTGCAGCACTCCCTCAGTACTGACCCTCTGACAGTGCAGCACTCCCTCAGCACTGACCCTCTGACAGTGCGGCACTCCCTCAGTACTGACCCTCTGACAGTGCAGCACACCCTCAGCACTGTCCCTCTGACAGTGCGGCACACCCTCAGTGCAGACCCTCTGACAGTACAGCCCTACCTCAGTACTGTCCCTCTGTCAGTGCAGCACTTCTTCAAGAATGTCCCGCTGACAGTGCAGCACTCCGTCAGTACTGACCCTCTGACAGTGCGGCACTCCCTCAGTACTGACCCTCTGACTGTGCAGCATTCCCTCAGCACTGACCTTCTGTCAGTGCTGCACTCCCTCAATACTGACCCTCTGACAGTGCGGCACTCCCTCAGTACTGACCCTCTGACTGTGCAGCATTCCCTCAGCACTGACCCTCTGACAGTGCTGCACTCCCTCAGTACTGACCCTCTGACAATGCAGCACTCCCTCAGTACTGACCCTCTGACAGTGCAGCACTTCCTCAATACTGACTCTCTGACATTGCAGCAGTCCCTCAGTACTGACCCTCTGACAGTGCAGCACTCCCTCAGTACTGACCCTCTGACAGTGCAGCACTCCCTCAGCACTGACCCTCTGACAGTGCGGCACTCCCTCAGTACTGACCCTCTGACAGTGCAGCACACCCTCAGCACTGTCCCTCTGACAGTGCGGCACACCCTCAGTGCAGACCCTCTGACAGTACAGCCCTACCTCAGTACTGTCCCTCTGTCAGTGCAGCACTTCTTCAAGAATGTCTCGCTGACAGTGCAGCACTCCCTCAGTACTGACCCTCTGACTGTGCAGCACTCCCTCAGGACTGACCCTCTGGCAGTGCAGCACTCCCTCAGTACTGATCCTCTGACAGTGCGGCGCTCCCTCAGTACTGACCCTCTGACAGTGCAGCACTCCCTCAGTACTGACCCTCTGACAGTGCGGCACTCCCTCAGTACTGACCCTCTGACAGTGCAGCACTCCCTCAGTACTGACCCTCTGACAGTGCGGCACTCCCTCAGTACTGACCCTCCGACTGTGCAGCACCCCGTCTGTACTGACCCTCTGACAGTGCTGCATTCCCTTAGTATTGACCCTCTGACAGTGCAGCACTCCCTCAGTACTGACCCTCTGACAGTGCAGTACTCCCTCAGTACTGACCCTCTGACAGTGCAGCACTCCTTCAGTACTGACCCTCTGACAGTGCAGCACTTCCTCAATACTGACTCTCTGAGAGTGCGGCACTCCCTCAGTACTGACCCTCTGACAGTGCAGCACTCCCTCAGTACTGACCCTCTGACAGTGCAGCGCTCCCTCAGTACTGACCCTCTGAATGTGCGGCACTCCCTCAGTACTGTCCCTTTGACATTACAGCACTCCCTCAGTACTGACCCTCTGACTGTGCAACACTTCTTCAAGAATGTCTCGCTGACAGTGCAGCACTCCCTCAGTACTGACCCTCTGACAGTGCAGCACTCCCTCAGTACTGACACTCTGGCAGTGCAGCACTCCCTCAGTACTGATCCTCTGACAGTGCGGTGCTCCCTCAGTACTGACCCTTTGACAGTGTGGCGCTCCCTCAGTACTGACTCTCTGACAGTGCAGCACTCCCTCAGTACTGACCCTCTGACAATGCGGCACTCCCTCAGTACTGACCCTCTGACAGTGCAGCACTCCCTCAGTACTGACGCTCTGACAGTGCGGCACTCCCTCAGTACTGACCCTCTGACTGTGCAGCACCCCCTCAGTACTGACCCTCTGACAGTGCAGCATTCCCTTAGTATTGACCCTCCGACAGTGCAGCACTCCCTCAGTACTGACCCTCTGACAATGCAGCACTCCCTCAGTACTGACCCTCTGACAGTGCAGCACTAACTCAGGACTGTCCCGCTGACAGTGCAGCACTCCCTCAGTACTGACCCTCTGACAGTGCGGCACTCCCTCAGAACTGACCCTCTGACAGTGCAGCACCTCCCTCAGTACTGACCTTCTGAAAGTGCAGCACTCACTTAGTACTGACCCTGGGACAGTGCAGCACTGCTTCAGTACTTCCCCTCTGACAGTGCAGCACTCCCTCAGTACTGACCCTCTGACAGTGCAGCACTCCTTCAGTACTGACCCTCTGACAGTGCAGCACTTCCTCAATACTGACTCTCTGAGAGTGCGGCACTCCTTCAGTACTGACCCTCTGACAGTGCAGCACACCCTCAGTGCAGACCCTCTGACAGTGCAGCACTCACTCAGTACTGATCCTCTGACAGTGCGGCACATCCTCAGTGCAGACCCTCCGACAGTACAGCCCTCCCTCAGTACTGACTCCTCTGACAGTGCAGCACTCCCTCAGTACTGTCCCTTTGACATTGCAGCACTCCCTCAGTACTGACCCTTTGACTGTGCAGCACCCCCTCAGTACTGACCCTCTAACAGTGCAGCATTCCCTTAGTACTTCCCCTCTGACAGTGCAGCACTCCCTCAGTACTGACGCTCTGACAGTGCAGCGCTCCCTCAGTACTGACCCTCTGACAGTGCAGCACTCCCTCAGTACTGTCCCTTTGACATTACAGCAGTCCCTCAGTACTGACCCTCTGACAGTGCAGCACTCCCTCAGCACTGACCCTCTGACAGTGCGGCACTCCCTCAGTACTGACCCTCTGACAGTGCAGCACTTCCTCAATACTGACTCTCTGACATTGCAGCAGTCCCTCAGTACTGACCCTCTGACAGTGCAGCACTCCCTCAGTACTGACGCTCTGATAGTGCAGCACTCCCTCAGCACTGACCCTCTGACAGTGCGGCACACCCTCAGTGCAGACCCTCTGACAGAACAGCCCTACCTCAGTACTGTCCCTCTGTCAGTGCAGCACTTCTTCAAGAATGTCTCGCTGACAGTGCAGCACTCCCTCAGTACTGACCCTCTGACAGTGCAGCACTCCCTCAGTACTGACACTCTGGCAGTGCAGCACTCCCTCAGTACTGATCCTCTGACAGTGCGGTGCTCCCTCAGTACTGACCCTCTGACAGTGTGGCGCGCCCTCAGTACTGACTCTCTGACAGTGCAGCACTCCCTCAGTACTGACCCTCTGACAGTGCGGCACTCCCTCAGTACTGACCCTCTGACAGTGCAGCACTTCCTCAATACTGACTCTCTGACATTGCAGCAGTCCCTCAGTGCTGACCCTCTGACAGTGCAGCACTCCCTCAGTACTGACCCTCTGATAGTGCAGCACTCCCTCAGCACTGAACCTCTGACAGTGCGGCACACCCTCAGTGCAGACCCTCTGACAGAACAGCCCTACCTCAGTACTGTCCCTCTGTCAGTGCAGCACTTCTTCAAGAATGTCTCGCTGACAGTGCAGCACTCCCTCAGTACTGACCCTCTGACAGTGCAGCACTCCCTCAGTACTGACACTCTGGCAGTGCAGCACTCCCTCAGTACTGACCCTCTGACAGTGTGGCGCTCCCTCAGTACTGACTCTCTGACAGTGCAGCACTCCCTCAGTACTGACCCTCTGACAGTGCGGCACTCCCTCAGTACTGACCCTCTGACAGTGCAGCACTCCCTCAGTACTGACGCTCTGACAGTGCGGCACTCCCACAGTACTGACCCTCTGACAGTGCAGCGCTCCCTCAGAACTGACCCTCTGACAGTGCAGCACCTCCCTCAGTACTGACCTTCTGACAGTGCGGCACTCACTTAGTACTCACCCTGGGACAGTGCAGCAGTGCTTCAGTACTTCCCCTCTGACAGTGCAGCACTCCCTCAGTACTGACCCTCTGACAGTGCAGCACTCCTTCAGTACTGACCCTCTGACAGTGCAGCACTTCCTCAAAACTGACTCTCTGAGAGTGCGGCACTCCCTCAGCACTGATCCTCTGACAGTGCAGCACTCCCTCAGTACTGACCCTCTGACAGTGCAGCATTTCTTCAGTACTGACCCTCTGACAGTGCAGCACTTCCTCAATACTGACTCTCTGACATTACAGCACTCCCTCAGTACTGTCCCTTTGACATTGCAGCGTTCCCTCAGTACTGACCCTCTGACAGTGCAGCACTCCCTCAGCACTGACCCTCTGACAGTGCAGCACTCCCTCAATACTGACTCTCTGACATTACAGCAGTCCCTCAGTACTGACCCTCTGACAGTGCAGCACTCCCTCAGTACTGACCCTCTGACAGTGCAGCACTCCCTCAGCACTGACACTCTGACAGTGCGGCACACCCTCAGTGCAGACCCTCCGACAGGACAGCCCTCCCTCAGTACTGACTCCTTTGACAGTGCAGCACTCCCTCAGTACTGTCCCTTTGACATTGCAGCATTCCCTCAGTACTGACCCTCTGACAGTGCAGCACTCCCTCAGTACTGACCCTCTGACAGTGCAGCACTCCCTCAGTACTGACCCTCTGACAGTGCAGCACTCCCTCAATACTGACCCTCTGACAGTGCAGCTCCCTCAGTACTGACCCTCTGACAGTGCGGCACTCCCTCAGTACTGACCCTCTGACAGTGAAGCACTCCCTCAGCACTGACCCTCTGACAGTGCGGCACTCCCTCAGTACTGACCCTCTGACTGTGCAGCATTCCCTCAGCACTGACCCTCTGACAGTGCTGCACTCCCTCAGTACTGACCCTGTGACAATGCAGCACTCCCTCAGTACTGACCCTCTGACAGTGCAGCACTTCCTCAATACTGACTCTCTGACATTGCAGCAGTCTCTCAGTACTGACCCTCTGACAGTGCAGCACTCCCTCAGTACTGACCCTCTGACAGTGCAGCACTCCCTCAGCACTGACCCTCTGACAGTGCGAAACTCCCTCAGTACTGACCCTCTGACAGTGCAGCACTTCCTCAATACTGACTCTCTGACATTGCAGCGCTCCCTCAGCACTGACCCTCTGACAGTGCAGCACTCCCTCAGTACTGACCCTCTGACAGTGCAGCACTCCCTCAGTACTGACCCTCTGACAGTGCAGCACTCCCTCAGTACTGACCCTCTGACAGTGCAGCACTCCCTCAGCACTGACCCTCTGACAGTGCAGCACTCCCTCAATACTGACTCTCTGACATTACAGCAGTCCCTCAGTACTGACCCTCTGAAAGTGCAGCACTCCCTCAGTACTGTCCCTCTGACAGTGCAGCACTCCCTCAGCACTGACACTCTGACAGTGCGGCACACCCTCAGTGCAGACCCTCCGACAGTACAGCCCTCCCTCAGTACTGACTCCTCTGACAGTGCAGCACTCCCTCAGTACTGTCCCTTTGACATTGCAGCATTCCCTCAGTACTGACCCTCTGACAGTGCAGCACTCCCTCAGTACTGACCCTCTGACAGTGCAGCACTCCCTCAGTACTGACCCTCTGACAGTGCAGCACTCCCTCAGTACTGACCCTCTGACTGTGCAGCATTCCCTCAGCACTGACCCCCTGACAGTGCTGCACTCCCTCAATACTGACCCTCTGACAGTGCAGCTCCCTCAGTACTGACCCTCTGACAGTGCGGCACTCCCTCAGTACTGACCCTCTGACAGTGCAGCACTCCCTCAGCACTGACCCTCTGACAGTGCGGCACTCCCTCAGTACTGACCCTCTGACTGTGCAGCATTCCCTCAGCACTGACCCTCTGACAGTGCTGCACTCCCTCAGTACTGACCCTGTGACAATGCAGCACTCCCTCAGTACTGACCCTCTGACAGTGCAGCACTTCCTCAATACTGACTCTCTGACATTGCAGCAGTCTCTCAGTACTGACCCTCTGACAGTGCAGCACTCCCTCAGTACTGACCCTCTGACAGTGCAGCACTCCCTCAGCACTGACCCTCTGACAGTGCGAAACTCCCTCAGTACTGACCCTCTGACAGTGCAGCACTTCCTCAATACTGACTCTCTGACATTGCAGCAGTCCCTCAGTACTGACCCTCTGACAGTGCAGCACTCCCTCAGTACTGACCCTCTGATAGTGCAGCACTCCCTCAGCACTGACCCTCTGACAGTGCGGCACACCCTCAGTGCAGACCCTCTGACAGTACAGCCCTACCTCAGTACTGTCCCTCTGTCAGTGCAGCACTTCTTCAAGAATGTCTCGCTGACAGTGCAGCACTCCCTCAGTACTGACTCTCTGACAGTGCAGCACTCCCTCAGTACTGACACTCTGGCAGTGCAGCACTCCCTCAGTACTGATCCTCTGACAGTGCGGTGCTCCCTCAGTACTGACCCTCTGACAGTGTGGCGCTCCCTCAGTACTGACTCTCTGACAGTGCAGCACTCCCTCAGTACTGACCCTCTGACAGTGCGGCACTCCCTCAGTACTGACCCTCTGACAGTGCAGCACTCCCTCAGTACTGACCCTCTGACAATGCAGCACTCCCTCAGTACTGACCCTCTGACAGTGCAGCACTAACTCAGGACTGTCCCGCTGACAGTGCAGCACTCCCTCAGTACTGACCCTCTGACAGTGTGGCACTCCCACAGTACTGACCCTCTGACAGTGCAGCGCTCCCTCAGAACTGACCCTCTGACAGTGCAGCACCTCCCTCAGTACTGACCTTCTGAAAGTGCAGCACTCACTTAGTACTGACCCTGGGACAGTGCAGCACTGCTTCAGTACTTCCCCTCTGACAGTGCAGCACTCCCTCAGCACTGATCCTCTGACAGTGCGGCACATCCTCAGTGCAGACCCTCCGACAGTACAGCCCTCCCTCAGTACTGACTCCTCTGACAGTGCAGCACTCCTTCAGTACTGTCCCTTTGACATTGCAGCAGTCCCTCAGTACTGACCCTCTGACTGTGCAGCACCCCCTCAGTACTGACCCTCTGACAGTGCAGCATTCCCTTAGTACATCCCCTCTGACAGTGCAGCACTCCCTCAGTATTGACCCTCTGACAGTGCAGCGCTCCCTCAGTACTGACCCTCTGACAGTGCGGCACTCCCTCAGTACTGACTCTCTGACAGTGCAGCACTTCCTCAATACTGACTCTCTGAGAGTGCGGCACTCCCTCAGCACTGATCCTCTGACAGTGCAGCACTCCCTCAGTACTGACCCTCTGACAGTGCAGCATTTCTTCAGTCCTGACCCTCTGACAGTGCTGCACTCCCTCAGTACTGACCCTGTGACAATGCAGCACTCCCTCAGTACTGACCCTCTGACAGTGCAGCACTTCCTCAATACTGACTCTCTGACATTGCAGCAGTCCCTCAGTACTGACCCTCTGACAGTGCAGCACTCCCTCAGTACTGACCCTCTGACAGTGCGGCACACCCTCAGTGCAGACCCTCTGACAGTACAGCCCTACCTCAGTACTGTCCCTCTGTCAGTGCAGCACTTCTTCAAGAATGTCTCGCTGACAGTGCAGCACTCCCTCAGTACTGACCCTCTGACAGTGCAGCACTCCCTCAGTACTGACACTCTGGCAGTGCAGCACTCCCTCAGTACTGATCCTCTGACAGTGCGGTGCTCCCTCAGTACTGACCCTCTGACAGTGTGGCGCTCCCTCAGTACTGACTCTCTGACAGTGCAGCACTCCCTCAGTACTGACCCTCTGACAGTGCGGCACTCCCTCAGTACTGACCCTCTGACAGTGCAGCACTCCCTCAGTACTGACCCTCTGACAATGCAGCACTCCCTCAGTACTGACCCTCTGACAGTGCAGCACTAACTCAGGACTGTCCCGCTGACAGTGCAGCACTCCCTCAGTACTGACCCTCTGACAGTGTGGCACTCCCACAGTACTGACCCTCTGACAGTGCAGCGCTCCCTCAGAACTGACCCTCTGACAGTGCAGCACCTCCCTCAGTACTGACCTTCTGAAAGTGCAGCACTCACTTAGTACTGACCCTGGGACAGTGCAGCACTGCTTCAGTACTTCCCCTCTGACAGTGCAGCACTCCCTCAGTACTGACTCCTCTGACAGTGCAGCACTCCCTCAGTACTGTCCCTTTGACATTGCAGCAGTCCCTCAGTACTGACCCTCTGACTGTGCAGCACCCCCTCAGTACTGACCCTCTGACAGTGCAGCATTCCCTTAGTACTTCCCCTCTGACAGTGCAGCACTCCCTCAGTACTGACCCTCTGACAGTGCGGCGCTCCCTCAGTACTGACCCTCTGACAGTTCGGCACTCCCTCAGTACTGACCCTCTGACAATGCAGCACTCCCTCAGTACTGACCCTCTGACAGTGCAGCATTCCCTCAGTACTGACCCTCTGACAGTGCAGCATTCCCTCAGTACTGACTCTCTGACAGTGCAGCACTTCCTCAATACTGACCCTCTGACAGTGCAGCATTCCCTCAGTACTGACCCTCTGACAGTGCAGCATTCCCTCAGTACTGACCCTCTGACAGTGCGGCACTCCCTCAGTACTGACCCTCTGACAGTGCAGCATTCCCTCAGTACTGACTCTCTGACAGTGCAGCACTTCCTCAATACTGACTCTCTGAGAGTGCGGCACTCCCTCAGCACTGATCCTCTGACAGTGCGGCACATCCTCAGTGCAGACCCTCCGACAGTACAGCCCTCCCTCAGTACTGACTCCTCTGACAGTGCAGCACTCCCTCAGTACTGTCCCTTTGACATTGCAGCAGTCCCTCAGTACTGACCCTCTGACTGTGCAGCACCCCCTCAGTACTGACCCTCTGACAGTGCAGCATTCCCTTAGTACTTCCCCTCTGACAGTGCAGCACTCCCTCAGTATTGACCCTCTGACAGTGCAGCGCTCCCTCAGTACTGACCCTCTGACAGTGCGGCACTCCCTCAGTACTGACTCTCTGACAGTGCAGCACTTCCTCAATACTGACTCTCTGAGAGTGCGGCACTCCCTCAGCACTGATCCTCTGACAGTGCAGCACTCCCTCAGTACTGACCCTCTGACAGTGCAGCATTTCTTCAGTCCTGACCCTCTGACAGTGCAGCACTCCTTCAGTACTGACCCTCTGACAGTGCAGCACTTCCTCAATACTGACTCTCTGACAGTGCGGCACTCCCTCAGCACTGATCCTCTGACAGTGCAGCACTCCCTCAGTACTGACCCTCTGACAGTGCAGCATTTCTTCAGTCCTGACCCTCTGACAGTGCAGCACTCCCTCAGTACTGACCCTCTGACAGTGCGGCACTCCCTCAGTACTTTCCATCTGACAGTGCAGCACTCCCTCAATACTGACTCTCTGACATTACAGCAGTCCCTCAGTACTGACCCTCTGACAGTGCAGCACTCCCTCAGCACTGACCCTCTGACAGTGCAGCACTCCCTCAATACTGACTCTCTGACATTACAGCAGTCCCTCAGTACTGACCCTCTGACAGTGCAGCACTCCCTCAGTACTTTCCATCTGACAGTGCAGCACTCCCTCAATACTGACTCTCTGACATTACAGCAGTCCCTCGTGTACTGACCCTCTGACAGTGCAGCACTCCCTCAGTACTGACCCTCTGACAGTGCAGCACTCCCTCAGTACTGACCCTCTGACAGTGCAGCACTCCCTCAGTACTGACCCTCTGACAGTGCAGCATTTCTTCAGTCCTGACCCTCTGACAGTGCAGCACTTCCTCAATACTGACTCTCTGAGAGTGCGGCACTCCCTCAGTACTTTCCATCTGACAGTGCAGCACTCCCTCAATACTGACTCTCTGACATTACAGCAGTCCCTCAGTACTGACCCTCTGACAGTGCGGCACTCCCTCAGCACTGACCCTCTGACAGTTCAGCACTCCCTCAATACTGACTCTCTGACATTACAGCAGTCCCTCAGTACTGACCCTCTGACAGTGCAGCACTCCCTCAGTACTGACCCTCTGACAGTGCAGCACTCCCTCAGCACTGACCCTCTGACAGTGCGAAACTCCCTCAGTACTGACCCTCTGACAGTGCAGCACTTCCTCAATACTGACTCTCTGACATTGCAGCAGTCCCTCAGTACTGACCCTCTGACAGTGCAGCACTCCCTCAGTACTGACCCTCTGATAGTGCAGCACTCCCTCAGCACTGACCCTCTGACAGTGCGGCACACCCTCAGTGCAGACCCTCTGACAGTACAGCCCTACCTCAGTACTGTCCCTCTGTCAGTGCAGCACTTCTTCAAGAATGTCTCGCTGACAGTGCAGCACTCCCTCAGTACTGACCCTCTGACAGTGCAGCACTCCCTCAGTACTGACACTCTGGCAGTGCAGCACTCCCTCAGTACTGATCCTCTGACAGTGCGGTGCTCCCTCAGTACTGACCCTCTGACAGTGTGGCGCTCCCTCAGTACTGACTCTCTGACAGTGCAGCACTCCCTCAGTACTGACCCTCTGACAGTGCGGCACTCCCTCAGTACTGACCCTCTGACAGTGCAGCACTCCCTCAGTACTGACCCTCTGACAATGCAGCACTCCCTCAGTACTGACCCTCTGACAGTGCAGCACTAACTCAGGACTGTCCCGCTGACAGTGCAGCACTCCCTCAGTACTGACCCTCTGACAGTGTGGCACTCCCACAGTACTGACCCTCTGACAGTGCAGCACTCCCTCAGTACTGACCCTCTGACAGTGCAGCACTCCCTCAGTACTGACCCTCTGACAGTGCAGCACTCCCTCAGTACTGACCCTCTGACAGTGCAGCATTTCTTCAGTCCTGACCCTCTGACAGTGCAGCACTTCCTCAATACTGACTCTCTGAGAGTGCGGCACTCCCTCAGTACTTTCCATCTGACAGTGCAGCACTCCCTCAATACTGACTCTCTGACATTACAGCAGTCCCTCAGTACTGACCCTCTGACAGTGCGGCACTCCCTCAGCACTGACCCTCTGACAGTGCAGCACTCCCTCAATACTGACTCTCTGACATTACAGCAGTCCCTCAGTACTGACCCTCTGACAGTGCAGCACTCCCTCAGTACTTTCCATCTGACAGTGCAGCACTCCCTCAATACTGACTCTCTGACATTACAGCAGTCCCTCAGTACTGACCCTCTGACAGTGCAGCACTCCCTCAGTACTGACCCTCTGACAGTGCAGCACTTCCTCAATACTGACTCTCTGACATTGCAGCAGTCCCTCAGTACTGACCCTCTGACAGTGCAGCACTCCCTCAGTACTGACCCTCTGACAGTGCAGCACTCCCTCAGCACTGACCCTCTGACAGTGCAGCACTCCCTCAATACTGACTCTCTGACATTACAGCAGTCCCTCAGTACTGACCCTCTGACAGTGCAGCACTCCCTCAGTACTGACCCACTGACAGTGCAGCACTCCCTCAGCACTGACACTCTGACAGTGCGGCACACCCTCAGTGCAGACCCTCCGACAGTACAGCCCTCCCTCAGTACTGACTCCTCTGACAGTGCAGCACTCCCTCAGTACTGTCCCTTTGACATTGCAGCATTCCCTCAGTACTGACCCTCTGACAGTGCAGCACTCCCTCAGTACTGACCCTCTGACAGTGCAGCACTCCCTCAGTACTGACCCTCTGACAGTGCAGCACTCCCTCAGTACTGACCCTCTGACTGTGCAGCATTCCCTCAGCACTGACCCCCTGACAGTGCTGCACTCCCTCAATACTGACCCTCTGACAGTGCAGCTCCCTCAGTACTGACCCTCTGACAGTGCGGCACTCCCTCAGTACTGACCCTCTGACAGTGCAGCACTCCCTCAGCACTGACCCTCTGACAGTGCGGCACTCCCTCAGTACTGACCCTCTGACTGTGCAGCATTCCCTCAGCACTGACCCTCTGACAGTGCTGCACTCCCTCAGTACTGACCCTGTGACAATGCAGCACTCCCTCAGTACTGACCCTCTGACAGTGCAGCACTTCCTCAATACTGACTCTCTGACATTGCAGCAGTCTCTCAGTACTGACCCTCTGACAGTGCAGCACTCCCTCAGTACTGACCCTCTGACAGTGCAGCACTCCCTCAGCACTGACCCTCTGACAGTGCGAAACTCCCTCAGTACTGACCATCTGACAGTGCAGCACTTCCTCAATACTGACTCTCTGACATTGCAGCAGTCCCTCAGTACTGACCCTCTGACAGTGCAGCACTCCCTCAGTACTGACCCTCTGACAGTGCAGCACTCCCTCAGCACTGACCCTCTGACTGTGCAGCACTCCCTCAATACAGACTCTCTGACATTACAGCAGTCCCTCAGTACTGACCCTCTGACAGTGCAGCACTCCCTCAGTACTGACCCTCTGACAGTGCAGCACTCCCTCAGCACTGACACTCTGACAGTGCGGCACACCCTCAGTGCAGACCCTCCGACAGTACAGCCCTCCCTCAGTACTGACTCCTCTGACAGTGCAGCACTCCCTCAGTACTGTCCCTTTGACATTGCAGCATTCCCTCAGTACTGACCCTCTGACAGTGCAGCACTCCCTCAGTACTGACCCTCTGACAGTGCAGCACTCCCTCAGTACTGACCCTCTGACAGTGCAGCACTCCCTCAGTACTGACCCTCTGACTGTGCAGCATTCCCTCAGCACTGACCCCCTGACAGTGCTGCACTCCCTCAATACTGACCCTCTGACAGTGCAGCTCCCTCAGTACTGACCCTCTGACAGTGCGGCACTCCCTCAGTACTGACCCTCTGACAGTGCAGCACTCCCTCAGCACTGACCCTCTGACAGTGCGGCACTCCCTCAGTACTGACCCTCTGACTGTGCAGCATTCCCTCAGCACTGACCCTCTGACAGTGCTGCACTCCCTCAGTACTGACCCTGTGACAATGCAGCACTCCCTCAGTACTGACCCTCTGACAGTGCAGCACTTCCTCAATACTGACTCTCTGACATTGCAGCAGTCTCTCAGTACTGACCCTCTGACAGTGCAGCACTCCCTCAGTACTGACCCTCTGACAGTGCAGCACTCCCTCAGCACTGACTCTCTGACATTGCAGCAGTCCCTCAGTACTGACCCTCTGACAGTGCGGCGCTCCCTCAGTACTGACCCTCTGACAGTTCGGCACTCCCTCAGTACTGACTCTCTGACAGTGCAGCACTTCCTCAATACTGACTCTCTGAGAGTGCGGCACTCCCTCAGCACTGATCCTCTGACAGTGCGGCACATCCTCAGTGCAGACCCTCCGACAGTACAGCCCTCCCTCAGTACTGACTCCTCTGACAGTGCAGCACTCCCTCAGTACTGTCCCTTTGACATTGCAGCAGTCCCTCAGTACTGACCCTCTGACTGTGCAGCACCCCCTCAGTACTGACCCTCTGACAGTGCAGCATTCCCTTAGTACTTCCCCTCTGACAGTGCAGCACTCCCTCAGTATTGACCCTATGACAGTGCAGCGCTCCCTCAGTACTGACCCTCTGACAGTGCAGCACTCCCTCAGTACTGACTCTCTGACAGTGCAGCACTTCCTCAATACTGACTCTCTGAGAGTGCGGCACTCCCTCAGCACTGATCCTCTGACAGTGCAGCACTCCCTCAGTACTGACCCTCTGACAGTGCAGCATTTCTTCAGTCCTGACCCTCTGACAGTGCAGCACTCCTTCAGTACTGACCCTCTGACAGTGCAGCACTTCCTCAATACTGACTCTCTGAGAGTGCGGCACTCCCTCAGCACTGATCCTCTGACAGTGCAGCACTCCCTCAGTACTGACCCTCTGACAGTGCAGCATTTCTTCAGTCCTGACCCTCTGACAGTGCAGCACTCCCTCAGTACTGACCCTCTGACAGTGCGGCACTCCCTCAGTACTTTCCATCTGACAGTGCAGCACTCCCTCAATACTGACTCTCTGACATTACAGCAGTCCCTCAGTACTGACCCTCTGACAGTGCAGCACTCCCTCAGCACTGACCCTCTGACAGTGCAGCACTCCCTCAATACTGACTCTCTGACATTACAGCAGTCCCTCAGTACTGACCCTCTGACAGTGCAGCACTCCCTCAGTACTTTCCATCTGACAGTGCAGCACTCCCTCAATACTGACTCTCTGACATTACAGCAGTCCCTCGTGTACTGACCCTCTGACAGTGCAGCACTCCCTCAGTACTGACCCTCTGACAGTGCAGCACTCCCTCAGTACTGACCCTCTGACAGTGCAGCACTCCCTCAGTACTGACCCTCTGACAGTGCAGCATTTCTTCAGTCCTGACCCTCTGACAGTGCAGCACTTCCTCAATACTGACTCTCTGAGAGTGCGGCACTCCCTCAGTACTTTCCATCTGACAGTGCAGCACTCCCTCAATACTGACTCTCTGACATTACAGCAGTCCCTCAGTACTGACCCTCTGACAGTGCGGCACTCCCTCAGCACTGACCCTCTGACAGTGCAGCACTCCCTCAATACTGACTCTCTGACATTACAGCAGTCCCTCAGTACTGACCCTCTGACAGTGCAGCACTCCCTCAGTACTTTCCATCTGACAGTGCAGCACTCCCTCAATACTGACTCTCTGACATTACAGCAGTCCCTCAGTACTGACCCTCTGACAGTGCAGCACTCCCTCAGTACTGACCCTCTGACAGTGCAGCACTCCCTCAGCACTGACCCTCTGACAGTGCGGCACACCCTCAGTGCAGACCCTCCGACAGTACAGCCCTCCCTCAGTACCGACTCCTCTGACAGTGCAGCACTCCCTCAGTACTGTCCCTTTGACATTGCAGCATTCCCTCAGTACTGACCCTCTGACAGTGCAGCACTCCCTCAGTACTGACCCTCTGACAGTGCAGCACTCCCTCAGTACTGACCCTCTGACAGTGCAGCACTCCCTCAGTACTGACCCTCTGACTGTGCAGCATTCCCTCAGCACTGACCCTCTGACAGTGCTGCACTCCCTCAATACTGACCCTCTGACAGTGCAGCTCCCTCAGTACTGACCCTCTGACAGTGCGGCACTCCCTCAGTACTGACCCTCTGACAGTGCAGCACTCCCTCAGCACTGATCCTCTGACAGTGCGGCACTCCCTCAGCACTGACACTCTGACAGTGCGGCACACCCTCAGTGCAGACCCTCCGACAGTACAGCCCTCCCTCAGTACTGACTCCTCTGACAGTGCAGCACTCCCTCAGTACTGTCCCTTTGACATTGCAGCATTCCCTCAGTACTGACCCTCTGACAGTGCAGCACTCCCTCAGTACTGACCCTCTGACAGTGCAGCACTCCCTCAGTACTGACCCTCTGACAGTGCAGCACTCCCTCAGTACTGACCCTCTGACTGTGCAGCATTCCCTCAGCACTGACCCCCTGACAGTGCTGCACTCCCTCAATACTGACCCTCTGACAGTGCAGCTCCCTCAGTACTGACCCTCTGACAGTGCGGCACTCCCTCAGTATTGACCCTCTGACAGTGCAGCACTCCCTCAGCACTGACCCTCTGACAGTGCGGCACTCCCTCAGTACTGACCCTCTGACTGTGCAGCATTCCCTCAGCACTGACCCTCTGACAGTGCTGCACTCCCTCAGTACTGACCCTGTGACAATGCAGCACTCCCTCAGTACTGACCCTCTGACAGTGCAGCACTTCCTCAATACTGACTCTCTGACATTGCAGCAGTCTCTCAGTACTGACCCTCTGACAGTGCAGCACTCCCTCAGTACTGACCCTCTGACAGTGCAGCACTCCCTCAGCACTGACCCTCTGACAGTGCGAAACTCCCTCAGTACTGACCCTCTGACAGTGCAGCACTTCCTCAATACTGACTCTCTGACATTGCAGCAGTCCCTCAGTACTGACCCTCTGACAGTGCAGCACTCCCTCAGTACTGACCCTCTGACAGTGCAGCACTCCCTCAGCACTGACCCTCTGACAGTGCAGCACTCCCTCAATACTGACTCTCTGACATTACAGCAGTCCCTCAGTACTGACCCTCTGACAGTGCAGCACTCCCTCAGTACTGACCCTCTGACAGTGCAGCACTCCCTCAGCACTGACACTCTGACAGTGCGGCACACGCTCAGTGCAGACCCTCCGACAGTACAGCCCTCCCTCAGTACTGACTCCTCTGACAGTGCAGCACTCCCTCAGTACTGTCCCTTTGACATTGAAGCATTCCCTCAGTACTGACCCTCTGACAGTGCAGCACTCCCTCAGTACTGACCCTCTGACAGTGCAGCACTCCCTCAGTACTGACCCTCTGACAGTGCAGCACTCCCTCAGTACTGACCCTCTGACTGTGCAGCATTCCCTCAGCACTGACCCCCTGACAGTGCTGCACTCCCTCAATACTGACCCTCTGACAGTGCAGCTCCCTCAGTACTGACCCTCTGACAGTGCGGCACTCCCTCAGTACTGACCCTCTGACAGTGCAGCACTCCCTCAGCACTGACCCTCTGACAGTGCGGCACTCCCTCAGTACTGACCCTCTGACTGTGCAGCATTCCCTCAGCACTGACCCTCTGACAGTGCTGCACTCCCTCAGTACTGACCCTGTGACAATGCAGCACTCCCTCAGTACTGACCCTCTGACAGTGCAGCACTTCCTCAATACTGACTCTCTGACATTGCAGCAGTCTCTCAGTACTGACCCTCTGACAGTGCAGCACTCCCTCAGTACTGACCCTCTGACAGTGCAGCACTCCCTCAGCACTGACCCTCTGACAGTGCGAAACTCCCTCAGTACTGACCCTCTGACAGTGCAGCACTTCCTCAATACTGACTCTCTGACATTGCAGCAGTCCCTCAGTACTGACCCTCTGACAGTGCAGCACTCCCTCAGTACTGACCCTCTGATAGTGCAGCACTCCCTCAGCACTGACCCTCTGACAGTGCGGCACACCCTCAGTGCAGACCCTCTGACAGTACAGCCCTACCTCAGTACTGTCCCTCTGTCAGTGCAGCACTTCTTCAAGAATGTCTCGCTGACAGTGCAGCACTCCCTCAGTACTGACCCTCTGACAGTGCAGCACTCCCTCAGTACTGACACTCTGGCAGTGCAGCACTCCCTCAGTACTGATCCTCTGACAGTGCGGTGCTCCCTCAGTACTGACCCTCTGACAGTGTGGCGCTCCCTCAGTACTGACTCTCTGACAGTGCAGCACTCCCTCAGTACTGACCCTCTGACAGTGCGGCACTCCCTCAGTACTGACCCTCTGACAGTGCAGCACTCCCTCAGTACTGACCCTCTGACAATGCAGCACTCCATCAGTACTGACCCTCTGACAGTGCAGCACTAACTCAGGACTGTCCCGCTGACAGTGCAGCACTCCCTCAGTACTGACCCTCTGACAGTGTGGCACTCCCACAGTACTGACCCTCTGACAGTGCAGCACTCCCTCAGTACTGACCCTCTGACAGTGCAGCACTCCCTCAGTACTGACCCTCTGACAGTGCAGCACTCCCTCAGTACTGACCCTCTGACAGTGCAGCATTTCTTCAGTCCTGACCCTCTGACAGTGCAGCACTTCCTCAATACTGACTCTCTGAGAGTGCGGCACTCCCTCAGTACTTTCCATCTGACAGTGCAGCACTCCCTCAATACTGACTCTCTGACATTACAGCAGTCCCTCAGTACTGACCCTCTGACAGTGCGGCACTCCCTCAGCACTGACCCTCTGACAGTGCAGCACTCCCTCAATACTTACTCTCTGACATTACAGCAGTCCCTCAGTACTGACCCTCTGACAGTGCAGCACTCCCTCAGTACTTTCCATCTGACAGTGCAGCACTCCCTCAATACTGACTCTCTGACATTACAGCAGTCCCTCAGTACTGACCCTCTGACAGTGCAGCACTCCCTCAGTACTGACCCTCTGACAGTGCAGCACTCCCTCAGCACTGACCCTCTGACAGTGCGGCACACCCTCAGTGCAGACCCTCCGACAGTACAGCCCTCCCTCAGTACCGACTCCTCTGACAGTGCAGCACTCCCTCAGTACTGTCCCTTTGACATTGCAGCATTCCCTCAGTACTGACCCTCTGACAGTGCAGCACTCCCTCAGTACTGACCCTCTGACAGTGCAGCACTCCCTCAGTACTGACCCTCTGACAGTGCAGCACTCCCTCAGTACTGACCCTCTGACTGTGCAGCATTCCCTCAGCACTGACCCTCTGACAGTGCTGCACTCCCTCAATACTGACCCTCTGACAGTGCAGCTCCCTCAGTACTGACCCTCTGACAGTGCGGCACTCCCTCAGTACTGACCCTCTGACAGTGCAGCACTCCCTCAGCACTGATCCTCTGACAGTGCGGCACTCCCTCAGCACTGACACTCTGACAGTGCGGACACCCTCAGTGCAGACCCTCCGACAGTACAGCCCTCCCTCAGTACTGACTCCTCTGACAGTGCAGCACTCCCTCAGTACTGTCCCTTTGACATTGCAGCATTCCCTCAGTACTGACCCTCTGACAGTGCAGCACTCCCTCAGTACTGACCCTCTGACAGTGCAGCACTCCCTCAGTACTGACCCTCTGACAGTGCAGCACTCCCTCAGTACTGACCCTGTGACTGTGCAGCATTCCCTCAGCACTGACCCCCTGACAGTGCTGCACTCCCTCAATACTGACCCTCTGACAGTGCAGCTCCCTCAGTACTGACCCTCTGACAGTGCGGCACTCCCTCAGTATTGACCCTCTGACAGTGCAGCACTCCCTCAGCACTGACCCTCTGACAGTGCGGCACTCCCTCAGTACTGACCCTCTGACTGTGCAGCATTCCCTCAGCACTGACCCTCTGACAGTGCTGCACTCCCTCAGTACTGACCCTGTGACAATGCAGCACTCCCTCAGTACTGACCCTCTGACAGTGCAGCACTTCCTCAATACTGACTCTCTGACATTGCAGCAGTCTCTCAGTACTGACCCTCTGACAGTGCAGCACTCCCTCAGTACTGACCCTCTGACAGTGCAGCACTCCCTCAGCACTGACCCTCTGACAGTGCGAAACTCCCTCAGTACTGACCCTCTGACAGTGCAGCACTTCCTCAATACTGACTCTCTGACATTGCAGCAGTCCCTCAGTACTGACCCTCTGACAGTGCAGCACTCCCTCAGTACTGACCCTCTGACAGTGCAGCACTCCCTCAGCACTGACCCTCTGACAGTGCAGCACTCCCTCAATACTGACTCTCTGACATTACAGCAGTCCCTCAGTACTGACCCTCTGACAGTGCAGCACTCCCTCAGTACTGACCCTCTGACAGTGCAGCACTCCCTCAGCACTGACACTCTGACAGTGCGGCACACCCTCAGTGCAGACCCTCCGACAGTACAGCCCTCCCTCAGTACTGACTCCTCTGACAGTGCAGCACTCCCTCAGTACTGTCCCTTTGACATTGCAGCATTCCCTCAGTACTGACCCTCTGACAGTGCAGCACTCCCTCAGTACTGACCCTCTGACAGTGCAGCACTCCCTCAGTACTGACCCTCTGACAGTGCAGCACTCCCTCAGTACTGACCCTCTGACTGTGCAGCATTCCCTCAGCACTGACCCCCTGACAGTGCTGCACTCCCTCAATACTGACCCTCTGACAGTGCAGCTCCCTCAGTACTGACCCTCTGACAGTGCGGCACTCCCTCAGTACTGACCCTCTGACAGTGCAGCACTCCCTCAGCACTGACCCTCTGACAGTGCGGCACTCCCTCAGTACTGACCCTCTGACTGTGCAGCATTCCCTCAGCACTGACCCTCTGACAGTGCTGCACTCCCTCAGTACTGACCCTGTGACAATGCAGCACTCCCTCAGTACTGACCCTCTGACAGTGCAGCACTTCCTCAATACTGACTCTCTGACATTGCAGCAGTCTCTCAGTACTGACCCTCTGACAGTGCAGCACTCCCTCAGTACTGACCCTCTGACAGTGCAGCACTCCCTCAGCACTGACCCTCTGACAGTGCGAAACTCCCTCAGTACTGACCCTCTGACAGTGCAGCACTTCCTCAATACTGACTCTCTGACATTGCAGCAGTCCCTCAGTACTGACCCTCTGACAGTGCAGCACTCCCTCAGTACTGACCCTCTGATAGTGCAGCACTCCCTCAGCACTGACCCTCTGACAGTGCGGCACACCCTCAGTGCAGACCCTCTGACAGTACAGCCCTACCTCAGTACTGTCCCTCTGTCAGTGCAGCACTTCTTCAAGAATGTCTCGCTGACAGTGCAGCACTCCCTCAGTACTGACCCTCTGACAGTGCAGCACTCCCTCAGTACTGACACTCTGGCAGTGCAGCACTCCCTCAGTACTGATCCTCTGACAGTGCGGTGCTCCCTCAGTACTGACCCTCTGACAGTGTGGCGCTCCCTCAGTACTGACTCTCTGACAGTGCAGCACTCCCTCAGTACTGACCCTCTGACAGTGCGGCACTCCCTCAGTACTGACCCTCTGACAGTGCAGCACTCCCTCAGTACTGACCCTCTGACAATGCAGCACTCCCTCAGTACTGACCCTCTGACAGTGCAGCACTAACTCAGGACTGTCCCGCTGACAGTGCAGCACTCCCTCAGTACTGACCCTCTGACAGTGTGGCACTCCCACAGTACTGACCCTCTGACAGTGCAGCGCTCCCTCAGAACTGACCCTCTGACAGTGCAGCACCTCCCTCAGTACTGACCTTCTGAAAGTGCAGCACTCACTTAGTACTGACCCTGGGACAGTGCAGCACTCCCTCAGTACTGACCCTCTGACAGTGCAGCATTCCCTCAGTACTGACCCGCTGACAGTGCAGCACTCCCACAGTACTGACCCTCTGACAGTGCAGCACTCCCTCAGTAATGACCCTCTGACAGTGCAGCACTCCCTCAGCACTGACCCTTTGACAGTGCAGCACTCCCTCAGTACTGACCCTCTGACAGTGCAGCACTTCTTCAGTACTGACCCTCTGACAGTGCATCACTTCCTCAATACTGACTCTCTGAGAGTGCGGCACTCCCTCAGTACTGACCCTCTGACAGTGCAGCACTCCCTCAGTACTGACCCTCTGACAGTTCAGCGCTCCCTCAGTACTGACCCTCTGACAGTGTGGCACTCCCTCAGTACTGTCCCTTTGACATTACAGCAGTCCCTCAGTACTGACCCTCTGACAGTGCAGCACTCCCTCAGCACTGATCCTCTGACAGTGCAGCACTCCCTCAGCACTGATCCTCTGACAGTGCAGCACTCCCTCTGTACTGACCCTCTGACAGTGCGGCACATCCTCAGTGCAGACCCTCCGACAGTACAGCCCTCCCTCAGTACTGACTCCTCTGACAGTGCAGCACTCCCTCAGTACTGTCCCTTTGACATTGCAGCAGTCCCTCAGTACTGACCCTCTGACTGTGCAGCACCCCCTCAGTACTGACCCTCTGACAGTGCAGCATTCCCTTAGTACTTCCCCTCTGACAGTGCAGCACTCCCTCAGTATTGACCCTCTGACAGTGCAGCGCTCCCTCAGTACTGACCCTCTTACAGTGCGGCACTCCCTCAGTACTGACTCTCTGACAGTGCAGCACTTCCTCAATACTGACTCTCTGAGAGTGCGGCACTCCCTCAGCACTGATCCTCTGACAGTGCAGCACTCCCTCAGTACTGACCCTCTGACAGTGCAGCATTTCTTCAGTCCTGACCCTCTGACAGTGCAGCACTCCTTCAGTACTGACCCTCTGACAGTGCAGCACTTCCTCAATACTGACTCTCTGAGAGTGCGGCACTCCCTCAGCACTGATCCTCTGACAGTGCAGCACTCCCTCAGTACTGACCCTCTGACAGTGCAGCATTTCTTCAGTCCTGACCCTCTGACAGTGCAGCACTCCCTCAGTACTGACCCTCTGACAGTGCGGCACTCCCTCAGTACTTTCCATCTGACAGTGCAGCACTCCCTCAATACTGACTCTCTGACATTACAGCAGTCCCTCAGTACTGACCCTCTGACAGTGCAGCACTCCCTCAGTACTTTCCATCTGACAGTGCAGCACTCCCTCAATACTGACTCTCTGACATTACAGCAGTCCCTCAGTACTGACCCTCTGACAGTGCAGCACTCCCTCAGTACTGACCCTCTGACAGTGCAGCACTCCCTCAGTACTGACCCTCTGACAGTGCAGCACTCCCTCAGTACTGACCCTCTGACAGTGCAGCATTTCTTCAGTCCTGACCCTCTGACAGTGCAGCACTTCCTCAATACTGACTCTCTGAGAGTGCGGCACTCCCTCAGTACTTTCCATCTGACAGTGCAGCACTCCCTCAATACTGACTCTCTGACATTACAGCAGTCCCTCAGTACTGACCCTCTGACAGTGCAGCACTCCCTCAGTACTGACCCTCTGACAGTGCAGCACTCCCTCAGCACTGACCCTCTGACAGTGCGGCACACCCTCAGTGCAGACCCTCCGACAGTACAGCCCTCCCTCAGTACCGACTCCTCTGACAGTGCAGCACTCCCTCAGTACTGTCCCTTTGACATTGCAGCATTCCCTCAGTACTGACCCTCTGACAGTGCAGCACTCCCTCAGTAATGACCCTCTGACAGTGCAGCACTCCCTCAGTACTGACCCTCTGACAGTGCAGCACTCCCTCAGTACTGACCCTCTGACTGTGCAGCATTCCCTCAGCACTGACCCTCTGACAGTGCTGCACTCCCTCAGTACTGACCCTCTGACAGTGTGGCACTCCCTCAGTACTGACCCTCTGACAGTGTGGCACTCCCTCAGTACTGACCCTCTGACAGTGCAGCTCCCTCAGTACTGACCCTCTGACAGTGCGGCACTCCCTCAGTACTGACCCTCTGACAGTGCAGCACTCCCTCAGCACTGATCCTCTGACAGTGCGGCACTCCCTCAGTACTGACCCTCTGACTGTGCAGCATTCCCTCAGCACTGACCCTCTGACAGTGTTGCACTCCCTCAGTACTGACCCTGTGACAATGCAGCACTCCCTCAGTACTGACCCTCTGACAGTGCAGCACTTCCTCAATACTGACTCTCTGACATTGCAGCAGTCTCTCAGTACTGACCCTCTGACAGTGCAGCACTCACTCAGTACTGACCCTCTGACAGTGCAGCACTCCCTCAGCACTGACCCTCTGACAGTGCGGCACTCCCTCAGTACTGACCCTCTGACAGTGCAGCACTTCCTCAATACTGACTCTCTGACATTGCAGCAGTCCCTCAGTACTGACCCTCTGACAGTGCAGCACTCCCTCAGCACTGACCCTCTGACAGTGCAGCACTCCCTCAGTACTGACCCTCTGATAGTGCAGCACTCCCTCAGCACTGACCCTCTGACAGTGCGGCACACCCTCAGTGCAGACCCTCTGACAGTACAGCCCTACCTCAGTACTGTCCCTCTGTCAGTGCAGCACTTCTTCAAGAATGTCTCGCTGACAGTGCAGCACTCCCTCAGTACTGACCCTCTGACAGTGCAGCACTCCCTCAGTACTGACACTCTGGCAGTGCAGCACTCCCTCAGTACTGATCCTCTGACAGTGCAGCACTCCCTCAGTACTGATCCTCTGACAGTGCAGCACTCCCTCAGTACTGACCCTCTGACAGTGCAGCACTCCCTCAGCACTGATCCTCTGACAGTGCAGCACTCCCTCAGTACTGACCCTCTGACAGTGCGGCACATCCTCAGTGCAGACCCTCCGACAGGACAGCCCTCCCTCAGTACTGACTCCTCTGACAGTGCAGCACTCCCTCAGTACTGACCCTCTGACTGTGCAGCATTCCCTCAGCACTGACCCCCTGACAGTGCTGCACTCCCTCAATACTGACCCTCTGACAGTGCAGCTCCCTCAGTACTGACCCTCTGACAGTGCGGCACTCCCTCAGTACTGACCCTCTGACAGTGCAGCACTCCCTCAGCACTGACCCTCTGACAGTGCGGCACTCCCTCAGTACTGACCCTCTGACTGTGCAGCATTCCCTCAGCACTGACCCTCTGACAGTGCTGCACTCCCTCAGTACTGACCCTGTGACAATGCAGCACTCCCTCAGTACTGACCCTCTGACAGTGCAGCACTTCCTCAATACTGACTCTCTGACATTGCAGCAGTCTCTCAGTACTGACCCTCTGACAGTGCAGCACTCCCTCAGTACTGACCCTCTGACAGTGCAGCACTCCCTCAGCACTGACCCTCTGACAGTGCGAAACTCCCTCAGTACTGACCCTCTGACAGTGCAGCACTTCCTCAATACTGACTCTCTGACATTGCAGCAGTCCCTCAGTACTGACCCTCTGACAGTGCAGCACTCCCTCAGTACTGACCCTCTGATAGTGCAGCACTCCCTCAGCACTGACCCTCTGACAGTGCGGCACACCCTCAGTGCAGACCCTCTGACAGTACAGCCCTACCTCAGTACTGTCCCTCTGTCAGTGCAGCACTTCTTCAAGAATGTCTCGCTGACAGTGCAGCACTCCCTCAGTACTGACCCTCTGACAGTGCAGCACTCCCTCAGTACTGACACTCTGGCAGTGCAGCACTCCCTCAGTACTGATCCTCTGACAGTGCGGTGCTCCCTCAGTACTGACCCTCTGACAGTGTGGCGCTCCCTCAGTACTGACTCTCTGACAGTGCAGCACTCCCTCAGTACTGACCCTCTGACAGTGCGGCACTCCCTCAGTACTGACCCTCTGACAGTGCAGCACTCCCTCAGTACTGACCCTCTGACAATGCAGCACTCCCTCAGTACTGACCCTCTGACAGTGCAGCACTAACTCAGGACTGTCCCGCTGACAGTGCAGCACTCCCTCAGTACTGACCCTCTGACAGTGTGGCACTCCCACAGTACTGACCCTCTGACAGTGCAGCGCTCCCTCAGAACTGACCCTCTGACAGTGCAGCACCTCCCTCAGTACTGACCTTCTGAAAGTGCAGCACTCACTTAGTACTGACCCTGGGACAGTGCAGCACTCCCTCAGTACTGACCCTCTGACAGTGCAGCATTCCCTCAGTACTGACCCGCTGACAGTGCAGCACTCCCACAGTACTGACCCTCTGACAGTGCAGCACTCCCTCAGTAATGACCCTCTGACAGTGCAGCACTCCCTCAGCACTGACCCTTTGACAGTGCAGCACTCCCTCAGTACTGACCCTCTGACAGTGCAGCACTTCTTCAGTACTGACCCTCTGACAGTGCATCACTTCCTCAATACTGACTCTCTGAGAGTGCGGCACTCCCTCAGTACTGACCCTCTGACAGTGCAGCACTCCCTCAGTACTGACCCTCTGACAGTTCAGCGCTCCCTCAGTACTGACCCTCTGACAGTGTGGCACTCCCTCAGTACTGTCCCTTTGACATTACAGCAGTCCCTCAGTACTGACCCTCTGACAGTGCAGCACTCCCTCAGCACTGATCCTCTGACAGTGCAGCACTCCCTCAGCACTGATCCTCTGACAGTGCAGCACTCCCTCTGTACTGACCCTCTGACAGTGCGGCACATCCTCAGTGCAGACCCTCCGACAGTACAGCCCTCCCTCAGTACTGACTCCTCTGACAGTGCAGCACTCCCTCAGTACTGTCCCTTTGACATTGCAGCAGTCCCTCAGTACTGACCCTCTGACTGTGCAGCACCCCCTCAGTACTGACCCTCTGACAGTGCAGCATTCCCTTAGTACTTCCCCTCTGACAGTGCAGCACTCCCTCAGTATTGACCCTCTGACAGTGCAGCGCTCCCTCAGTACTGACCCTCTTACAGTGCGGCACTCCCTCAGTACTGACTCTCTGACAGTGCAGCACTTCCTCAATACTGACTCTCTGAGAGTGCGGCACTCCCTCAGCGCTGATCCTCTGACAGTGCAGCACTCCCTCAGTACTGACCCTCTGACAGTGCAGCATTTCTTCAGTCCTGACCCTCTGACAGTGCAGCACTCCTTCAGTACTGACCCTCTGACAGTGCAGCACTTCCTCAATACTGACTCTCTGAGAGTGCGGCACTCCCTCAGCACTGATCCTCTGACAGTGCAGCACTCCCTCAGTACTGACCCTCTGACAGTGCAGCATTTCTTCAGTCCTGACCCTCTGACAGTGCAGCACTCCCTCAGTACTGACCCTCTGACAGTGCGGCACTCCCTCAGTACTTTCCATCTGACAGTGCAGCACTCCCTCAATACTGACTCTCTGACATTACAGCAGTCCCTCAGTACTGACCCTCTGACAGTGCAGCACTCCCTCAGTACTTTCCATCTGACAGTGCAGCACTCCCTCAATACTGACTCTCTGACATTACAGCAGTCCCTCAGTACTGACCCTCTGACAGTGCAGCACTCCCTCAGTACTGACCCTCTGACAGTGCAGCACTCCCTCAGTACTGACCCTCTGACAGTGCAGCACTCCCTCAGTACTGACCCTCTGACAGTGCAGCATTTCTTCAGTCCTGACCCTCTGACAGTGCAGCACTTCCTCAATACTGACTCTCTGAGAGTGCGGCACTCCCTCAGTACTTTCCATCTGACAGTGCAGCACTCCCTCAATACTGACTCTCTGACATTACAGCAGTCCCTCAGTACTGACCCTCTGACAGTGCAGCACTCCCTCAGTACTGACCCTCTGACAGTGCAGCACTCCCTCAGCACTGACCCTCTGACAGTGCGGCACACCCTCAGTGCAGACCCTCCGACAGTACAGCCCTCCCTCAGTACCGACTCCTCTGACAGTGCAGCACTCCCTCAGTACTGTCCCTTTGACATTGCAGCATTCCCTCAGTACTGACCCTCTGACAGTGCAGCACTCCCTCAGTAATGACCCTCTGACAGTGCAGCACTCCCTCAGTACTGACCCTCTGACAGTGCAGCACTCCCTCAGTACTGACCCTCTGACTGTGCAGCATTCCCTCAGCACTGACCCTCTGACAGTGCTGCACTCCCTCAATACTGACCCTCTGACAGTGCAGCTCCCTCAGTACTGACCCTCTGACAGTGCGGCACTCCCTCAGTACTGACCCTCTGACAGTGCAGCACTCCCTCAGCACTGATCCTCTGACAGTGCGGCACTCCCTCAGTACTGACCCTCTGACTGTGCAGCATTCCCTCAGCACTGACCCTCTGACAGTGCTGCACTCCCTCAGTACTGACCCTGTGACAATGCAGCACTCCCTCAGTACTGACCCTCTGACAGTGCAGCACTTCCTCAATACTGACTCTCTGACATTGCAGCAGTCTCTCAGTACTGACCCTCTGACAGTGCAGCACTCACTCAGTACTGACCCTCTGACAGTGCAGCACTCCCTCAGCACTGACCCTCTGACAGTGCGGCACTCCCTCAGTACTGACCCTCTGACAGTGCAGCACTTCCTCAATACTGACTCTCTGACATTGCAGCAGTCCCTCAGTACTGACCCTCTGACAGTGCAGCACTCCCTCAGCACTGACCCTCTGACAGTGCAGCACTCCCTCAGTACTGACCCTCTGATAGTGCAGCACTCCCTCAGCACTGACCCTCTGACAGTGCGGCACACCCTCAGTGCAGACCCTCTGACAGTACAGCCCTACCTCAGTACTGTCCCTCTGTCAGTGCAGCACTTCTTCAAGAATGTCTCGCTGACAGTGCAGCACTCCCTCAGTACTGACCCTCTGACAGTGCAGCACTCCCTCAGTACTGACACTCTGGCAGTGCAGCACTCCCTCAGTACTGATCCTCTGACAGTGCAGCACTCCCTCAGTACTGATCCTCTGACAGTGCAGCACTCCCTCAGTACTGACCCTCTGACAGTGCAGCACTCCCTCAGCACTGATCCTCTGACAGTGCAGCACTCCCTCAGTACTGACCCTCTGACAGTGCGGCACATCCTCAGTGCAGACCCTCCGACAGGACAGCCCTCCCTCAGTACTGACTCCTCTGACAGTGCAGCACTCCCTCAGTACTGATCCTCTGAAAGTGCAGCACTCCCTCAGTACTGTCCCTTTGACATTGCAGCACTCCCTCAGTACTGACCCTCTGACAGTGCGGCACTCCCTCAGTATTGACCCTCTGACAGTGCAGCACTCCCTCAGTACTGACCCTCTGACTGTGCAGCACCCCCTCAGTACTGACCCTCTGACAGTGCAGCATTCCCTTAGTACTTCCCCTCTGACAGTGCAGCACTCCCTCAGTACTGACCCTCTGACAGTGCAGCACTCCCTCAGTACTGACCCTCTGACAGTGCAGCGCTCCCTCAGTACTGACCCTCTGACAGTGCAGCACTCCCTCAGTACTGTCCCTTTGACATTACAGCACTCCCTCAGCACTGACCCTCTGACAGTGCGGCACATCCTCAGTGCAGACCCTCCGACAGTACAGCCCTCCCTCAGTACTGTCCCTTTGACATTGCAGCACTCCCTCAGTACTGACCCTCTGCCTGTGCAGCACCCCCTCAGTACTGACCCTCTGACAGTGCAGCATTCCCTTAGTACTTCCCCTCTGACAGTGCAGCACTCCCTCAGTACTGACCCTCTGACAGTGCAGCGCTCCCTCAGTACTGACCCTCTGACAGTGCGGCACTCCCTCAATACTGACACTCTGACAGTGCAGCGCTCCCTCAGTACTGACCCTCTGACAGTGCAGCACTCCCTCAGTACTGACCCTCTGACAGTGCAGCACTCTGTCAGGACTGACCCTCTGACAGTGCAGCACTCCCTCAGTACTGACCCTCTGACAGTGCAGCACTCTGTCAGGACTGGCCCTCTGACAGTGCAGCACTCCCTCAGTACTGACCCTCTGACAGTGCAGCACTCCCTCAGTACTGACCCTCTGACAGTGCAGCACTCCCTCAGTACTGACCCTCTGACAGTGCGGCACACCCTCAGTGCAGACCCTCCGACAGTACAGCCCTCCCTCAGTACTGACTCCTCTGACAGTGCGGCACTCCCTCAGTACTGTCCCTTTGACATTGCAGCACTTTTTTCAGTACTGACCCTCTGACAGTGCAGCACTCCCTCAGTACTGACCCTCTGACAGTGCAGCGCTCCCTCAGTACTGACCCTCTGACAGTGTGGCACTCCCTCAGTACTGACCCTCTGACAGTGCGGCACTCCCTCAGTTCTGACCCTCTGACAGTGCAGCACTCCCTCAGTACTGACCCTCTGTCAGTGCAGCATTCCGTCAGTACTGACCCTCTGACAGTGCGGCACTCCCTCAGTACTGACCCTCTGACTGTGCAGCATTCCCTCAGCACTGACCTTCTGACAGTGCTGCACTCCCTCAATACTGACCCTCTGACAGTGCGGCACTCCCTCAGTACTGACCCTCTGACTGTGCAGCATTCCCTCAGCACTGACCCTCTGACAGTGCTGCACTCCCTCAGTACTGACCCTCTGACAGTGCTGCACTCCCTCAGTACTGACCCTCTGACAGTGCAGCACTTCCTCAATACTGACTCTCTGACATTGCAGCAGTCCCTCAGTACTGACCCTCTGACAGTGAAGCACTCCCTCAGTACTGACCCTCTGACAGTGCAGCACTCCCTCAGCACTGACCCTCTGACAGTGCGGCACTCCCTCAGTACTGACCCTCTGACAGTGCAGCACACCCTCAGCACTGACCCTCTGACAGTGCGGCACACCCTCAGTGCAGACCCTCTAACAGTACAGCCCTACCTCAGTACTGTCCCTCGGTCAGTGCAGCACTTCTTCAAGAATGTCTCGCTGACAGTGCAGCACTCCCTCAGTACTGACCCTCTGACTGTGCAGCACTCCCTCAGTACTGACCGTCTGACAGTGCGGCACTCCCTCAGTACTGATCCTCTGACAGTGCGGCGCTCCCTCAGTACTGACCCTCTGACAGTGCGGCGCTCCCTCAGTACTGACTCTCTGACAGTGCAGCACTCCCTCAGTACTGACCCTCTGACAGTGCAGCACTCCCTCAGTACTGACCCTCTGACTGTGCGGCACTCCCTCAGTACTGACCCTCTGACTGTGCAGCACCCCGTCTGTACTGACCCTCTGACAGTGCTGCATTCCCTTAGTATTGACCCTCTGACAGTGCAGCACTGCCTCAGTACTGACCCTCTGACAGTGCAGCACTCCCTCAGTACTGACCCTCTGACAGTGCAGCACTCCCTCAGTACTGACCCTCTGACAGTGCAGCTCTCCCTCAGTACTGACCCTCTGACAGTGCAGCACTCCCTCAGTACTGACCCTCTGACAGTGCAGTGCTCCCTCAGTACTGACCCTCTGACAGTGTGGCACTCCCTCAGTACTGTCCCTTTGACATTACAGCAGTCCCTCAGTACTGACCCTCTGACATTGCAGCACTCCCTCAGCACTGACCCTCTGACAGTGCTGCACTCCCTCAGTACTGACCCTGTGACAATGCAGCACTCCCTCAGTACTGACCCTCTGACAGTGCAGCACTTCCTCAATACTGACTCTCTGACATTGCAGCAGTCTCTCAGTACTGACCCTCTGACAGTGCAGCACTCCCTCAGTACTGACCCTCTGACAGTGCAGCACTCCCTCAGCACTGACCCTCTGACAGTGCGAAACTCCCTCAGTACTGACCCTCTGACAGTGCAGCACTTCCTCAATACTGACTCTCTGACATTGCAGCAGTCCCTCAGTACTGACCCTCTGACAGTGCAGCACTCCCTCAGTACTGACCCTCTGATAGTGCAGCAATCCCTCAGCACTGACCCTCTGACAGTGCGGCACACCCTCAGTGCAGACCCTCTGACAGTACAGCCCTACCTCAGTACTGTCCCTCTGTCAGTGCAGCACTTCTTCAAGAATGTCTCGCTGACAGTGCAGCACTCCCTCAGTACTGACCCTCTGACAGTGCAGCACTCCCTCAGTACTGACACTCTGGCAGTGCAGCACTCCCTCAGTACTGATCCTCTGACAGTGCGGTGCTCCCTCAGTACTGACCCTCTGACAGTGTGGCGCTCCCTCAGTACTGACTCTCTGACAGTGCAGCACTCCCTCAGTACTGACCCTCTGACAGTGCGGCACTCCCTCAGTACTGACCCTCTGACAGTGCAGCACTCCCTCAGTACTGACCCTCTGACAATGCAGCACTCCCTCAGTACTGACCCTCTGACAGTGCAGCACTAACTCAGGACTGTCCCGCTGACAGTGCAGCACTCCCTCAGTACTGACCCTCTGACAGTGTGGCACTCCCACAGTACTGACCCTCTGACAGTGCAGCACTCCCTCAGTACTGACCCTCTGACAGTGCAGCACTCCCTCAGTACTGACCCTCTGACAGTGCAGCACTCCCTCAGTACTGACCCTCTGACAGTGCAGCATTTCTTCAGTCCTGACCCTCTGACAGTGCAGCACTTCCTCAATACTGACTCTCTGAGAGTGCGGCACTCCCTCAGTACTTTCCATCTGACAGTGCAGCACTCCCTCAATACTGACTCTCTGACATTACAGCAGTCCCTCAGTACTGACCCTCTGACAGTGCGGCACTCCCTCAGCACTGACCCTCTGACAGTGCAGCACTCCCTCAATACTGACTCTCTGACATTACAGCAGTCCCTCAGTACTGACCCTCTGACAGTGCAGCACTCCCTCAGTACTTTCCATCTGACAGTGCAGCACTCCCTCAATACTGACTCTCTGACATTACAGCAGTCCCTCAGTACTGACCCTCTGACAGTGCAGCACTCCCTCAGTACTGACCCTCTGACAGTGCAGCACTCCCTCAGCACTGACCCTCTGACAGTGCGGCACACCCTCAGTGCAGACCCTCCGACAGTACAGCCCTCCCTCAGTACCGACTCCTCTGACAGTGCAGCACTCCCTCAGTACTGTCCCTTTGACATTGCAGCATTCCCTCAGTACTGACCCTCTGACAGTGCAGCACTCCCTCAGTACTGACCCTCTGACAGTGCAGCACTCCCTCAGTACTGACCCTCTGACAGTGCAGCACTCCCTCAGTACTGACCCTCTGACTGTGCAGCATTCCCTCAGCACTGACCCTCTGACAGTGCTGCACTCCCTCAATACTGACCCTCTGACAGTGCAGCTCCCTCAGTACTGACCCTCTGACAGTGCGGCACTCCCTCAGTACTGACCCTCTGACAGTGCAGCACTCCCTCAGCACTGATCCTCTGACAGTGCGGCACTCCCTCAGCACTGACACTCTGACAGTGCGGCACACCCTCAGTGCAGACCCTCCGACAGTACAGCCCTCCCTCAGTACTGACTCCTCTGACAGTGCAGCACTCCCTCAGTACTGTCCCTTTGACATTGCAGCATTCCCTCAGTACTGACCCTCTGACAGTGCAGCACTCCCTCAGTACTGACCCTCTGACAGTGCAGCACTCCCTCAGTACTGACCCTCTGACAGTGCAGCACTCCCTCAGTACTGACCCTCTGACTGTGCAGCATTCCCTCAGCACTGACCCCCTGACAGTGCTGCACTCCCTCAATACTGACCCTCTGACAGTGCAGCTCCCTCAGTACTGACCCTCTGACAGTGCGGCACTCCCTCAGTATTGACCCTCTGACAGTGCAGCACTCCCTCAGCACTGACCCTCTGACAGTGCGGCACTCCCTCAGTACTGACCCTCTGACTGTGCAGCATTCCCTCAGCACTGACCCTCTGACAGTGCTGCACTCCCTCAGTACTGACCCTGTGACAATGCAGCACTCCCTCAGTACTGACCCTCTGACAGTGCAGCACTTCCTCAATACTGACTCTCTGACATTGCAGCAGTCTCTCAGTACTGACCCTCTGACAGTGCAGCACTCCCTCAGTACTGACCCTCTGACAGTGCAGCACTCCCTCAGCACTGACCCTCTGACAGTGCGAAACTCCCTCAGTACTGACCCTCTGACAGTGCAGCACTTCCTCAATACTGACTCTCTGACATTGCAGCAGTCCCTCAGTACTGACCCTCTGACAGTGCAGCACTCCCTCAGTACTGACCCTCTGACAGTGCAGCACTCCCTCAGCACTGACCCTCTGACAGTGCAGCACTCCCTCAATACTGACTCTCTGACATTACAGCAGTCCCTCAGTACTGACCCTCTGACAGTGCAGCACTCCCTCAGTACTGACCCTCTGACAGTGCAGCACTCCCTCAGCACTGACACTCTGACAGTGCGGCACACCCTCAGTGCAGACCCTCCGACAGTACAGCCCTCCCTCAGTACTGACTCCTCTGACAGTGCAGCACTCCCTCAGTACTGTCCCTTTGACATTGCAGCATTCCCTCAGTACTGACCCTCTGACAGTGCAGCACTCCCTCAGTACTGACCCTCTGACAGTGCAGCACTCCCTCAGTACTGACCCTCTGACAGTGCAGCACTCCCTCAGTACTGACCCTCTGACTGTGCAGCATTCCCTCAGCACTGACCCCCTGACAGTGCTGCACTCCCTCAATACTGACCCTCTGACAGTGCAGCTCCCTCAGTACTGACCCTCTGACAGTGCGGCACTCCCTCAGTACTGACCCTCTGACAGTGCAGCACTCCCTCAGCACTGACCCTCTGACAGTGCGGCACTCCCTCAGTACTGACCCTCTGACTGTGCAGCATTCCCTCAGCACTGACCCTCTGACAGTGCTGCACTCCCTCAGTACTGACCCTGTGACAATGCAGCACTCCCTCAGTACTGACCCTCTGACAGTGCAGCACTTCCTCAATACTGACTCTCTGACATTGCAGCAGTCTCTCAGTACTGACCCTCTGACAGTGCAGCACTCCCTCAGTACTGACCCTCTGACAGTGCAGCACTCCCTCAGCACTGACCCTCTGACAGTGCGAAACTCCCTCAGTGCTGACCCTCTGACAGTGCAGCACTTCCTCAATACTGACTCTCTGACATTGCAGCAGTCCCTCAGTACTGACCCTCTGACAGTGCAGCACTCCCTCAGTACTGACCCTCTGATAGTGCAGCACTCCCTCAGCACTGACCCTCTGACAGTGCGGCACACCCTCAGTGCAGACCCTCTGACAGTACAGCCCTACCTCAGTACTGTCCCTCTGTCAGTGCAGCACTTCTTCAAGAATGTCTCGCTGACAGTGCAGCACTCCCTCAGTACTGACCCTCTGACAGTGCAGCACTCCCTCAGTACTGACACTCTGGCAGTGCAGCACTCCCTCAGTACTGATCCTCTGACAGTGCGGTGCTCCCTCAGTACTGACCCTCTGACAGTGTGGCGCTCCCTCAGTACTGACTCTCTGACAGTGCAGCACTCCCTCAGTACTGACCCTCTGACAGTGTGGCACTCCCTCAGTACTGACCCTCTGACAGTGCAGCACTCCCTCAGTACTGACCCTCTGACAATGCAGCACTACCTCAGTACTGACCCTCTGACAGTGCAGCACTAACTCAGGACTGTCCCGCTGACAGTGCAGCACTCCCTCAGTACTGACCCTCTGACAGTGTGGCACTCCCACAGTACTGACCCTCTGACAGTGCAGCGCTCCCTCAGAACTGACCCTCTGACAGTGCAGCACCTCTCTCAGTACTGACCTTCTGAAAGTGCAGCACTCACTTAGTACTGACCCTGGGACAGTGCAGCACTCCCTCAGTACTGACCCTCTGACAGTGCAGCATTCCCTCAGTACTGACCCGCTGACAGTGCAGCACTCCCACAGTACTGACCCTCTGACAGTGCAGCACTCCCTCAGTAATGACCCTCTGACAGTGCAGCACTCCCTCAGCACTGACCCTTTGACAGTGCAGCACTCCCTCAGTACTGACCCTCTGACAGTGCAGCACTCCTTCAGTACTGACCCTCTGACAGTGCATCACTTCCTCAATACTGACTCTCTGAGAGTGCGGCACTCCCTCAGTACTGACCCTCTGACAGTGCAGCACTCCCTCAGTACTGACCCTCTGACAGTTCAGCGCTCCCTCAGTACTGACCCTCTGACAGTGTGGCACTCCCTCAGTACTGTCCCTTTGACATTACAGCAGTCCCTCAGTACTGACCCTCTGACAGTGCAGCACTCCCTCAGCACTGATCCTCTGACAGTGCAGCACTCCCTCAGCACTGATCCTCTGACAGTGCAGCACTCCCTCTGTACTGACCCTCTGACAGTGCGGCACATCCTCAGTGCAGACCCTCCGACAGTACAGCCCTCCCTCAGTACTGACTCCTCTGACAGTGCAGCACTCCCTCAGTACTGTCCCTTTGACATTGCAGCAGTCCCTCAGTACTGACCCTCTGACTGTGCAGCACCCCCTCAGTACTGACCCTCTGACAGTGCAGCATTCCCTTAGTACTTCCCCTCTGACAGTGCAGCACTCCCTCAGTATTGACCCTCTGACAGTGCAGCGCTCCCTCAGTACTGACCCTCTTACAGTGCGGCACTCCCTCAGTACTGACTCTCTGACAGTGCAGCACTTCCTCAATACTGACTCTCTGAGAGTGCGGCACTCCCTCAGCACTGATCCTCTGACAGTGCAGCACTCCCTCAGTACTGACCCTCTGACAGTGCAGCATTTCTTCAGTCCTGACCCTCTGACAGTGCAGCACTCCTTCAGTACTGACCCTCTGACAGTGCAGCACTTCCTCAATACTGACTCTCTGAGAGTGCGGCACTCCCTCAGCACTGATCCTCTGACAGTGCAGCACTCCCTCAGTACTGACCCTCTGACAGTGCAGCATTTCTTCAGTCCTGACCCTCTGACAGTGCAGCACTCCCTCAGTACTGACCCTCTGACAGTGCGGCACTCCCTCAGTACTTTCCATCTGACAGTGCAGCACTCCCTCAATACTGACTCTCTGACATTACAGCAGTCCCTCAGTACTGACCCTCTGACAGTGCAGCACTCCCTCAGTACTTTCCATCTGACAGTGCAGCACTCCCTCAATACTGACTCTCTGACATTACAGCAGTCCCTCAGTACTGACCCTCTGACAGTGCAGCACTCCCTCAGTACTGACCCTCTGACAGTGCAGCACTCCCTCAGTACTGACCCTCTGACAGTGCAGCACTCCCTCAGTACTGACCCTCTGACAGTGCAGCATTTCTTCAGTCCTGACCCTCTGACAGTGCAGCACTTCCTCAATACTGACTCTCTGAGAGTGCGGCACTCCCTCAGTACTTTCCATCTGACAGTGCAGCACTCCCTCAATACTGACTCTCTGACATTACAGCAGTCCCTCAGTACTGACCCTCTGACAGTGCAGCACTCCCTCAGTACTGACCCTCTGACAGTGCAGCACTCCCTCAGCACTGACCCTCTGACAGTGCGGCACACCCTCAGTGCAGACCCTCCGACAGTACAGCCCTCCCTCAGTACCGACTCCTCTGACAGTGCAGCACTCCCTCAGTACTGTCCCTTTGACATTGCAGCATTCCCTCAGTACTGACCCTCTGACAGTGCAGCACTCCCTCAGTAATGACCCTCTGACAGTGCAGCACTCCCTCAGTACTGACCCTCTGACAGTGCAGCACTCCCTCAGTACTGACCCTCTGACTGTGCAGCATTCCCTCAGCACTGACCCTCTGACAGTGCTGCACTCCCTCAATACTGACCCTCTGACAGTGCAGCTCCCTCAGTACTGACCCTCTGACAGTGCGGCACTCCCTCAGTACTGACGCTCTGACAGTGCAGCACTCCCTCAGCACTGATCCTCTGACAGTGCGGCACTCCCTCAGTACTGACCCTCTGACTGTGCAGCATTCCCTCAGCACTGACCCTCTGACAGTGCTGCACTCCCTCAGTACTGACCCTGTGACAATGCAGCACTCCCTCAGTACTGACCCTCTGACAGTGCAGCACTTCCTCAATACTGACTCTCTGACATTGCAGCAGTCTCTCAGTACTGACCCTCTGACAGTGCAGCACTCACTCAGTACTGACCCTCTGACAGTGCAGCACTCCCTCAGCACTGACCCTCTGACAGTGCGGCACTCCCTCAGTACTGACCCTCTGACAGTGCAGCACTTCCTCAATACTGACTCTCTGACATTGCAGCAGTCCCTCAGTACTGACCCTCTGACAGTGCAGCACTCCCTCAGCACTGACCCTCTGACAGTGCAGCACTCCCTCAGTACTGACCCTCTGATAGTGCAGCACTCCCTCAGCACTGACCCTCTGACAGTGCGGCACACCCTCAGTGCAGACCCTCTGACAGTACAGCCCTACCTCAGTACTGTCCCTCTGTCAGTGCAGCACTTCTTCAAGAATGTCTCGCTGACAGTGCAGCACTCCCTCAGTACTGACCCTCTGACAGTGCAGCACTCCCTCAGTACTGACACTCTGGCAGTGCAGCACTCCCTCAGTACTGATCCTCTGACAGTGCAGCACTCCCTCAGTACTGATCCTCTGACAGTGCAGCACTCCCTCAGTACTGACCCTCTGACAGTGCAGCACTCCCTCAGCACTGATCCTCTGACAGTGCAGCACTCCCTCAGTACTGACCCTCTGACAGTGCGGCACATCCTCAGTGCAGACCCTCCGACAGGACAGCCCTCCCTCAGTACTGACTCCTCTGACAGTGCAGCACTCCCTCAGTACTGATCCTCTGAAAGTGCAGCACTCCCTCAGTACTGTCCCTTTGACATTGCAGCACTCCCTCAGTACTGACCCTCTGACAGTGCGGCACTCCCTCAGTATTGACCCTCTGACAGTGCAGCACTCCCTCAGTACTGACCCTCTGACTGTGCAGCACCCCCTCAGTACTGACCCTCTGACAGTGCAGCATTCCCTTAGTACTTCCCCTCTGACAGTGCAGCACTCCCTCAGTACTGACCCTCTGACAGTGCAGCACTCCCTCAGTACTGACCCTCTGACAGTGCAGCGCTCACTCAGTACTGACCCTCTGACAGTGCAGCACTCCCTCAGTACTGTCCCTTTGACATTACAGCACTCCCTCAGCACTGACCCTCTGACAGTGCGGCACATCCTCAGTGCAGACCCTCCGACAGTACAGCCCTCCCTCAGTACTGTCCCTTTGACATTGCAGCACTCCCTCAGTACTGACCCTCTGCCTGTGCAGCACCCCCTCAGTACTGACCCTCTGACAGTGCAGCATTCCCTTAGTACTTCCCCTCTGACAGTGCAGCACTCCCTCAGTACTGACCCTCTGACAGTGCAGCGCTCCCTCAGTACTGACCCTCTGACAGTGCGGCACTCCCTCAATACTGACACTCTGACAGTGCAGCGCTCCCTCAGTACTGACCCTCTGACAGTGCAGCACTCCCTCAGTACTGACCCTCTGACAGTGCAGCACTCTGTCAGGACTGACCCTCTGACAGTGCAGCACTCCCTCAGTACTGACCCTCTGACAGTGCAGCACTCTGTCAGGACTGGCCCTCTGACAGTGCAGCACTCCCTCAGTACTGACCCTCTGACAGTGCAGCACTCCCTCAGTACTGACCCTCTGACAGTGCAGCACTCCCTCAGTACTGACCCTCTGACAGTGCGGCACACCCTCAGTGCAGACCCTCCGACAGTACAGCCCTCCCTCAGTACTGACTCCTCTGACAGTGCGGCACTCCCTCAGTACTGTCCCTTTGACATTGCAGCACTTTTTTCAGTACTGACCCTCTGACAGTGCAGCACTCCCTCAGTACTGACCCTCTGACAGTGCAGCGCTCCCTCAGTACTGACCCTCTGACAGTGTGGCACTCCCTCAGTACTGACCCTCTGACAGTGCGGCACTCCCTCAGTTCTGACCCTCTGACAGTGCAGCACTCCCTCAGTACTGACCCTCTGTCAGTGCAGCATTCCGTCAGTACTGACCCTCTGACAGTGCGGCACTCCCTCAGTACTGACCCTCTGACTGTGCAGCATTCCCTCAGCACTGACCTTCTGACAGTGCTGCACTCCCTCAATACTGACCCTCTGACAGTGCGGCACTCCCTCAGTACTGACCCTCTGACTGTGCAGCATTCCCTCAGCACTGACCCTCTGACAGTGCTGCACTCCCTCAGTACTGACCCTCTGACAGTGCTGCACTCCCTCAGTACTGACCCTCTGACAGTGCAGCACTTCCTCAATACTGACTCTCTGACATTGCAGCAGTCCCTCAGTACTGACCCTCTGACAGTGAAGCACTCCCTCAGTACTGACCCTCTGACAGTGCAGCACTCCCTCAGCACTGACCCTCTGACAGTGCGGCACTCCCTCAGTACTGACCCTCTGACAGTGCAGCACACCCTCAGCACTGACCCTCTGACAGTGCGGCACACCCTCAGTGCAGACCCTCTGACAGTACAGCCCTACCTCAGTACTGTCCCTCGGTCAGTGCAGCACTTCTTCAAGAATGTCTCGCTGACAGTGCAGCACTCCCTCAGTACTGACCCTCTGACTGTGCAGCACTCCCTCAGTACTGACCGTCTGACAGTGCGGCACTCCCTCAGTACTGATCCTCTGACAGAGCGGCGCTCCCTCAGTACTGACCCTCTGACAGTGCGGCGCTCCCTCAGTACTGACTCTCTGACAGTGCAGCACTCCCTCAGTACTGACCCTCTGACAGTGCAGCACTCCCTCAGTACTGACCCTCTGACTGTGCGGCACTCCCTCAGTACTGACCCTCTGACTGTGCAGCACCCCGTCTGTACTGACCCTCTGACAGTGCTGCATTCCCTTAGTATTGACCCTCTGACAGTGCAGCACTGCCTCAGTACTGACCCTCTGACAGTGCAGCACTCCCTCAGTACTGACCCTCTGACAGTGCAGCACTCCTTCAGTACTGACCCTCTGACAGTGCAGCACTTCCTCAATACTGACTCTCTGAGAGTGCGGCACTCCCTCAGTACTGACCCTCTGACAGTGCGGCACTCCCTCAGTACTGACCCTCTGACAGTGCAGCACTCCCTCAGTAATGACCCTCTGACAGTGCAGCGCTCCCTCAGTACTGACCCTCTGACAGTGTGGCACTCCCTCAGTACTGTCCCTTTGACATTACAGCAGTCCCTCAGTACTGACCCTCTGACATTGCAGCACTCCCTCAGCACTGACCCTCTGACTGTGCAGCACTTCTTCAAGAATGTCTCGCTGACAGTGCAGCACTCCCTCAGTACTGATCCTCTGACAGTGCGGTGCTCCCTCAGTACTGACCCTCTGACAGTGTGGCGCTCCCTCAGTACTGACTCTCTGACAGTGCAGCACTCCCTCAGTACTGACCCTCTGACAATGCGGCACTCCCTCAGTACTGACCCTCTGACAGTGCAGCACTCCCTCAGTACTGACGCTCTGACAGTGCGGCACTCCCTCAGTACTGACCCTCTGACTGTGCAGCACCCCCTCAGTACTGACCCTCTGACAGTGCAGCATTCCCTTAGTATTGACCCTCTGACAGTGCAGCACTCACTCAGTACTGACCCTCTGACAATGCAGCACTCCCTCAGTACTGACCCTCTGACAGTGCAACACTAACTCAGGACTGTCCCGCTGACAGTGCAGCACTCCCTCAGTACTGACCCTCTGAGAGTGTGGCACTCCCACAGTACTGACCCTCTGACAGTGCAGCGCTCCCTCAGAACTGACCCTCTGACAGTGCAGCACCTCCCTCAGTACTGACCTTCTGAAAGTGCAGCACTCACTTAGTACTGACCCTGGGACAGTGCAGCACTGCTTCAGTACTTCCCCTCTGACAGTGCAGCACTCCCTCAGTACTGACCCTCTGACAGTGCAGCACTCCTTCAGTACTCACCCTCTGAGAGTGCAGCACTTCCTCAATACTGACTCTCTGAGAGTGCGGCACTCCCTCAGTACTGACCCTCTGACAGTGTGGCACTCCCTCAGTACTGTCCCTTTGACATTACAGCAGTCCCTCAGTACTGACCCTCTGACATTGCAGCACTCCCTCAGCACTGACCCTCTGACTGTGCAGCACTTCTTCAAGAATGTCTCGCTGACAGTGCAGCACTCCCTCAGTACTGATCCTCTGACAGTGCGGTGCTCCCTCAGTACTGACCCTCTGACAGTGTGGCGCTCCCTCAGTACTGACTCTCTGACAGTGCAGCACTCCCTCAGTACTGACCCTCTGACAATGCGGCACTCCCTCAGTACTGACCCTCTGACAGTGCAGCACTCCCTCAGAACTGACCCTCTGACAGTGCAGCACCTCTCTCAGTACTGACCTTCTGAAAGTGCAGCACTCACTTAGTACTGACCCTGGGACAGTGCAGCACTCCCTCAGTACTGACCCTCTGACAGTGCAGCATTCCCTCAGTACTGACCCGCTGACAGTGCAGCACTCCCACAGTACTGACCCTCTGACAGTGCAGCACTCCCTCAGTAATGACCCTCTGACAGTGCAGCACTCCCTCAGCACTGACCCTTTGACAGTGCAGCACTCCCTCAGTACTGACCCTCTGACAGTGCAGCACTCCTTCAGTACTGACCCTCTGACAGTGCATCACTTCCTCAATACTGACTCTCTGAGAGTGCGGCACTCCCTCAGTACTGACCCTCTGACAGTGCAGCACTCCCTCAGTACTGACCCTCTGACAGTTCAGCGCTCCCTCAGTACTGACCCTCTGACAGTGTGGCACTCCCTCAGTACTGTCCCTTTGACATTACAGCAGTCCCTCAGTACTGACCCTCTGACAGTGCAGCACTCCCTCAGCACTGATCCTCTGACAGTGCAGCACTCCCTCAGCACTGATCCTCTGACAGTGCAGCACTCCCTCTGTACTGACCCTCTGACAGTGCGGCACATCCTCAGTGCAGACCCTCCGACAGTACAGCCCTCCCTCAGTACTGACTCCTCTGACAGTGCAGCACTCCCTCAGTACTGTCCCTTTGACATTGCAGCAGTCCCTCAGTACTGACCCTCTGACTGTGCAGCACCCCCTCAGTACTGACCCTCTGACAGTGCAGCATTCCCTTAGTACTTCCCCTCTGACAGTGCAGCACTCCCTCAGTATTGACCCTCTGACAGTGCAGCGCTCCCTCAGTACTGACCCTCTTACAGTGCGGCACTCCCTCAGTACTGACTCTCTGACAGTGCAGCACTTCCTCAATACTGACTCTCTGAGAGTGCGGCACTCCCTCAGCACTGATCCTCTGACAGTGCAGCACTCCCTCAGTACTGACCCTCTGACAGTGCAGCATTTCTTCAGTCCTGACCCTCTGACAGTGCAGCACTCCTTCAGTACTGACCCTCTGACAGTGCAGCACTTCCTCAATACTGACTCTCTGAGAGTGCGGCACTCCCTCAGCACTGATCCTCTGACAGTGCAGCACTCCCTCAGTACTGACCCTCTGACAGTGCAGCATTTCTTCAGTCCTGACCCTCTGACAGTGCAGCACTCCCTCAGTACTGACCCTCTGACAGTGCGGCACTCCCTCAGTACTTTCCATCTGACAGTGCAGCACTCCCTCAATACTGACTCTCTGACATTACAGCAGTCCCTCAGTACTGACCCTCTGACAGTGCAGCACTCCCTCAGTACTTTCCATCTGACAGTGCAGCACTCCCTCAATACTGACTCTCTGACATTACAGCAGTCCCTCAGTACTGACCCTCTGACAGTGCAGCACTCCCTCAGTACTGACCCTCTGACAGTGCAGCACTCCCTCAGTACTGACCCTCTGACAGTGCAGCACTCCCTCAGTACTGACCCTCTGACAGTGCAGCATTTCTTCAGTCCTGACCCTCTGACAGTGCAGCACTTCCTCAATACTGACTCTCTGAGAGTGCGGCACTCCCTCAGTACTTTCCATCTGACAGTGCAGCACTCCCTCAATACTGACTCTCTGACATTACAGCAGTCCCTCAGTACTGACCCTCTGACAGTGCAGCACTCCCTCAGTACTGACCCTCTGACAGTGCAGCACTCCCTCAGCACTGACCCTCTGACAGTGCGGCACACCCTCAGTGCAGACCCTCCGACAGTACAGCCCTCCCTCAGTACCGACTCCTCTGACAGTGCAGCACTCCCTCAGTACTGTCCCTTTGACATTGCAGCATTCCCTCAGTACTGACCCTCTGACAGTGCAGCACTCCCTCAGTAATGACCCTCTGACAGTGCAGCACTCCCTCAGTACTGACCCTCTGACAGTGCAGCACTCCCTCAGTACTGACCCTCTGACTGTGCAGCATTCCCTCAGCACTGACCCTCTGACAGTGCTGCACTCCCTCAATACTGACCCTCTGACAGTGCAGCTCCCTCAGTACTGACCCTCTGACAGTGCGGCACTCCCTCAGTACTGACGCTCTGACAGTGCAGCACTCCCTCAGCACTGATCCTCTGACAGTGCGGCACTCCCTCAGTACTGACCCTCTGACTGTGCAGCATTCCCTCAGCACTGACCCTCTGACAGTGCTGCACTCCCTCAGTACTGACCCTGTGACAATGCAGCACTCCCTCAGTACTGACCCTCTGACAGTGCAGCACTTCCTCAATACTGACTCTCTGACATTGCAGCAGTCTCTCAGTACTGACCCTCTGACAGTGCAGCACTCACTCAGTACTGACCCTCTGACAGTGCAGCACTCCCTCAGCACTGACCCTCTGACAGTGCGGCACTCCCTCAGTACTGACCCTCTGACAGTGCAGCACTTCCTCAATACTGACTCTCTGACATTGCAGCAGTCCCTCAGTACTGACCCTCTGACAGTGCAGCACTCCCTCAGCACTGACCCTCTGACAGTGCAGCACTCCCTCAGTACTGACCCTCTGATAGTGCAGCACTCCCTCAGCACTGACCCTCTGACAGTGCGGCACACCCTCAGTGCAGACCCTCTGACAGTACAGCCCTACCTCAGTACTGTCCCTCTGTCAGTGCAGCACTTCTTCAAGAATGTCTCGCTGACAGTGCAGCACTCCCTCAGTACTGACCCTCTGACAGTGCAGCACTCCCTCAGTACTGACACTCTGGCAGTGCAGCACTCCCTCAGTACTGATCCTCTGACAGTGCAGCACTCCCTCAGTACTGATCCTCTGACAGTGCAGCACTCCCTCAGTACTGACCCTCTGACAGTGCAGCACTCCCTCAGCACTGATCCTCTGACAGTGCAGCACTCCCTCAGTACTGACCCTCTGACAGTGCGGCACATCCTCAGTGCAGACCCTCCGACAGGACAGCCCTCCCTCAGTACTGACTCCTCTGACAGTGCAGCACTCCCTCAGTACTGATCCTCTGAAAGTGCAGCACTCCCTCAGTACTGTCCCTTTGACATTGCAGCACTCCCTCAGTACTGACCCTCTGACAGTGCGGCACTCCCTCAGTATTGACCCTCTGACAGTGCAGCACTCCCTCAGTACTGACCCTCTGACTGTGCAGCACCCCCTCAGTACTGACCCTCTGACAGTGCAGCATTCCCTTAGTACTTCCCCTCTGACAGTGCAGCACTCCCTCAGTACTGACCCTCTGACAGTGCAGCACTCCCTCAGTACTGACCCTCTGACAGTGCAGCGCTCCCTCAGTACTGACCCTCTGACAGTGCAGCACTCCCTCAGTACTGTCCCTTTGACATTACAGCACTCCCTCAGCACTGACCCTCTGACAGTGCGGCACATCCTCAGTGCAGACCCTCCGACAGTACAGCCCTCCCTCAGTACTGTCCCTTTGACATTGCAGCACTCCCTCAGTACTGACCCTCTGCCTGTGCAGCACCCCCTCAGTACTGACCCTCTGACAGTGCAGCATTCCCTTAGTACTTCCCCTCTGACAGTGCAGCACTCCCTCAGTACTGACCCTCTGACAGTGCAGCGCTCCCTCAGTACTGACCCTCTGACAGTGCGGCACTCCCTCAATACTGACACTCTGACAGTGCAGCGCTCCCTCAGTACTGACCCTCTGACAGTGCAGCACTCCCTCAGTACTGACCCTCTGACAGTGCAGCACTCTGTCAGGACTGACCCTCTGACAGTGCAGCACTCCCTCAGTACTGACCCTCTGACAGTGCAGCACTCTGTCAGGACTGGCCCTCTGACAGTGCAGCACTCCCTCAGTACTGACCCTCTGACAGTGCAGCACTCCCTCAGTACTGACCCTCTGACAGTGCAGCACTCCCTCAGTACTGACCCTCTGACAGTGCGGCACACCCTCAGTGCAGACCCTCCGACAGTACAGCCCTCCCTCAGTACTGACTCCTCTGACAGTGCGGCACTCCCTCAGTACTGTCCCTTTGACATTGCAGCACTTTTTTCAGTACTGACCCTCTGACAGTGCAGCACTCCCTCAGTACTGACCCTCTGACAGTGCAGCGCTCCCTCAGTACTGACCCTCTGACAGTGTGGCACTCCCTCAGTACTGACCCTCTGACAGTGCGGCACTCCCTCAGTTCTGACCCTCTGACAGTGCAGCACTCCCTCAGTACTGACCCTCTGTCAGTGCAGCATTCCGTCAGTACTGACCCTCTGACAGTGCGGCACTCCCTCAGTACTGACCCTCTGACTGTGCAGCATTCCCTCAGCACTGACCTTCTGACAGTGCTGCACTCCCTCAATACTGACCCTCTGACAGTGCGGCACTCCCTCAGTACTGACCCTCTGACTGTGCAGCATTCCCTCAGCACTGACCCTCTGACAGTGCTGCACTCCCTCAGTACTGACCCTCTGACAGTGCTGCACTCCCTCAGTACTGACCCTCTGACAGTGCAGCACTTCCTCAATACTGACTCTCTGACATTGCAGCAGTCCCTCAGTACTGACCCTCTGACAGTGAAGCACTCCCTCAGTACTGACCCTCTGACAGTGCAGCACTCCCTCAGCACTGACCCTCTGACAGTGCGGCACTCCCTCAGTACTGACCCTCTGACAGTGCAGCACACCCTCAGCACTGACCCTCTGACAGTGCGGCACACCCTCAGTGCAGACCCTCTGACAGTACAGCCCTACCTCAGTACTGTCCCTCGGTCAGTGCAGCACTTCTTCAAGAATGTCTCGCTGACAGTGCAGCACTCCCTCAGTACTGACCCTCTGACTGTGCAGCACTCCCTCAGTACTGACCGTCTGACAGTGCGGCACTCCCTCAGTACTGATCCTCTGACAGAGCGGCGCTCCCTCAGTACTGACCCTCTGACAGTGCGGCGCTCCCTCAGTACTGACTCTCTGACAGTGCAGCACTCCCTCAGTACTGACCCTCTGACAGTGCAGCACTCCCTCAGTACTGACCCTCTGACTGTGCGGCACTCCCTCAGTACTGACCCTCTGACTGTGCAGCACCCCGTCTGTACTGACCCTCTGACAGTGCTGCATTCCCTTAGTATTGACCCTCTGACAGTGCAGCACTGCCTCAGTACTGACCCTCTGACAGTGCAGCACTCCCTCAGTACTGACCCTCTGACAGTGCAGCACTCCTTCAGTACTGACCCTCTGACAGTGCAGCACTTCCTCAATACTGACTCTCTGAGAGTGCGGCACTCCCTCAGTACTGACCCTCTGACAGTGCGGCACTCCCTCAGTACTGACCCTCTGACAGTGCAGCACTCCCTCAGTAATGACCCTCTGACAGTGCAGCGCTCCCTCAGTACTGACCCTCTGACAGTGTGGCACTCCCTCAGTACTGTCCCTTTGACATTACAGCAGTCCCTCAGTACTGACCCTCTGACATTGCAGCACTCCCTCAGCACTGACCCTCTGACTGTGCAGCACTTCTTCAAGAATGTCTCGCTGACAGTGCAGCACTCCCTCAGTACTGATCCTCTGACAGTGCGGTGCTCCCTCAGTACTGACCCTCTGACAGTGTGGCGCTCCCTCAGTACTGACTCTCTGACAGTGCAGCACTCCCTCAGTACTGACCCTCTGACAATGCGGCACTCCCTCAGTACTGACCCTCTGACAGTGCAGCACTCCCTCAGTACTGACGCTCTGACAGTGCGGCACTCCCTCAGTACTGACCCTCTGACTGTGCAGCACCCCCTCAGTACTGACCCTCTGACAGTGCAGCATTCCCTTAGTATTGACCCTCTGACAGTGCAGCACTCACTCAGTACTGACCCTCTGACAATGCAGCACTCCCTCAGTACTGACCCTCTGACAGTGCAACACTAACTCAGGACTGTCCCGCTGACAGTGCAGCACTCCCTCAGTACTGACCCTCTGAGAGTGTGGCACTCCCACAGTACTGACCCTCTGACAGTGCAGCGCTCCCTCAGAACTGACCCTCTGACAGTGCAGCACCTCCCTCAGTACTGACCTTCTGAAAGTGCAGCACTCACTTAGTACTGACCCTGGGACAGTGCAGCACTGCTTCAGTACTTCCCCTCTGACAGTGCAGCACTCCCTCAGTACTGACCCTCTGACAGTGCAGCACTCCTTCAGTACTCACCCTCTGAGAGTGCAGCACTTCCTCAATACTGACTCTCTGAGAGTGCGGCACTCCCTCAGTACTGACCCTCTGACAGTGCAGCACTCCCTCAGTACTGACCCTCTGACAGTGCAGCGCTCCCTCAGTACTGACCCTCTGACAGTGTGGCACTCCCTCAGTACTGTCCCTTTGACATTACAGCAGTCCCTCAGTACTGACCCTCTGACAGTGCAGCACTCCCTCAGCACTGATCCTCTGACAGTGCGGCACATCCTCAGTACTGACCCTCTGACAGTGCAGCCCTCCCTCAGTACTGACTCCTCTGACAGTGCAGCACTCCCTCAGTACTGTCCCTTTGACATTGCAGCACTCCCTCAGTACTGACCCTCTGACTGTGCAGCACCCCCTCAGTACTGACCCTCTGACAGTGCAGCATTCCCTTAGTACTTCCCCTCAGACAGTGCAGCACTCCCTCAGTACTGACCCTCTGACAGTGCAGCGCTCCCTCAGTACTGACCCTCTGACAGTGCAGCACTCCCTCAGTACTTTCCATCTGACAGTGCAGCACTCCCTCAATAACTCTCTGACATTACAGCAGTCCCTCAGTACTGACCCTCTGACAGTGCAGCACTCCCTCAGCACTGACCCTCTGACAGTGCGGCACACCCTCAGTGCAGACCCTCCGACAGTACAGCCCTCCCTCAATACTGACTCCTCTGACAGTGCGGCACTCCCTCAGTACTGTCCCTTTGACATTGCAGCACTTATTTCAGTACTGACCCTCTGACAGTGCAGCACTCCCTCAGTACTGACCCTCTGACAGTGCGGCACTCCCTCAGTACTGACCCTCTGACAGTGAGGCACTCCCTCAGTACTGACCCTCTGACAGTGCAGCGCTCCCTCAGTACTGACCCTCTGACAGTGCGGCACTCCCTCAGTACTGACCCTCTGACAGTGCGGCACTCCCTCAGTTCTGACCCTCTGACAGTGCAGCACTCCCTCAGTACTGACCCTCTGACTGTGCAGCATTCCCTCAGCACTGACCCTCTGACAGTGCTGCACTCCCTCAGTACTGACCCTCTGACAGTGCAGCACTCCCTCAGTACTGACCCTCTGACAGTGCAGCACTCCCTCAGCACTGACCCTCTGACAGTGCGGCACTCCCTCAGTACTGACCCTCTGACAGTGCATCACTCGCTCAGCACTGACCCTCTGACAGTGCGGCACACCCTCAGTGCAGACCCTCTGACAGTACAGCCCTACCTCAGTACTGTCCCTCTGTCAGTGCAGCACTTCTTCAAGAATGTCTCGCTGACAGTGCAGCACTCCCTCAGTACTGACCCTCTGACAGTGCAGCACTCCCTCAGTACTGACCCTCTGGCAGTGCAGCACTCCCTCAGTACTGATCCCCTGACAGTGCGGCGCTCCCTCAGTACTGACCCTCTGACAGTGCGGCGCTCCCTCAGTACTGACTCTCTGACAGTGCAGCACTCCCTCAGTACTGACACTCTGACAGTGCGGCACTCCCTCAGTACTGACCCTCTGACAGTGCAGCACTCCCTCAGTACTGACCCTCTGACAGTGCGGCACTCCCTCAGTACTGACCCTCTGACTGTGCAGCACCCCGTCAGTACTGACCCTCTGACAGTGCGGCATTCCGTTAGTATTGACCCTCTGACAGTGTGGCACTCCCTCAGTACTGACCCTCTGACAGTGCGGCACATCCTCAGTGCAGACCCTCTGACAGTGCGGCACTCCCTCAGTACTGACCCTTTGACATTACAGCAGTCCCTCAGTACTGACCCTCTGACAGTGCAGCACTCCCTCAGCACTGACCCTCTGACAGTGCGGCACATCCTCAGTGCAGACCCTCTGACAGTACAGCCCTACCTCAGTACTGTCCCTCGGTCAGTGCAGCACTTCTTCAAGAATGTCTCGCTGACAGTGCAGCACTCCCTCAGTACTGACCCTCTGACTGTGCAGCACTCCCTCAGTACTGACCGTCTGACAGTGCGGCACTCCCTCAGTACTGATCCTCTGACAGTGCGGCGCTCCCTCAGTACTGACCCTCTGACAGTGCGGCGCTCCCTCAGTACTGACTCTCTGACAGTGCAGCACTCCCTCAGTACTGACCCTCTGACAGTGCAGCACTCCCTCAGTACTGACCCTCTGACTGTGCGGCACTCCCTCAGTACTGACCCTCTGACTGTGCAGCACCCCGTCTGTACTGACCCTCTGACAGTGCTGCATTCCCTTAGTATTGACCCTCTGACAGTGCAGCACTGCCTCAGTACTGACCCTCTGACAGTGCAGCACTCCCTCAGTACTGACCCTCTGACAGTGCAGCACTCCTTCAGTACTGACCCTCTGACAGTGCAGCACTTCCTCAATACTGACTCTCTGAGAGTGCGGCACTCCCTCAGTACTGACCCTCTGACAGTGCAGCACTCCCTCAGTACTGACCCTCTGACAGTGCAGCGCTCCCTCAGTACTGACCCTCTGACAGTGTGGCACTCCCTCAGTACTGTCCCTTTGACATTACAGCAGTCCCTCAGTACTGACCCTCTGACATTGCAGCACTCCCTCAGCACTGACCCTCTGACTGTGCAGCACTTCTTCAAGAATGTCTCGCTGACAGTGCAGCACTCCCTCAGTACTGATCCTCTGACAGTGCGGTGCTCCCTCAGTACTGACCCTCTGACAGTGTGGCGCTCCCTCAGTACTGACTCTCTGACAGTGCAGCACTCCCTCAGTACTGACCCTCTGACAATGCGGCACTCCCTCAGTACTGACCCTCTGACAGTGCAGCACTCCCTCAGTACTGACGCTCTGACAGTGCGGCACTCCCTCAGTACTGACCCTCTGACTGTGCAGCACCCCCTCAGTACTGACCCTCTGACAGTGCAGCATTCCCTTAGTATTGACCCTCTGACAGTGCAGCACTCACTCAGTACTGACCCTCTGACAATGCAGCACTCCCTCAGTACTGACCCTCTGACAGTGCAGCACTAACTCAGGACTGTCCCGCTGACAGTGCAGCACTCCCTCAGTACTGACCCTCTGAGAGTGTGGCACTCCCACAGTACTGACCCTCTGACAGTGCAGCGCTCCCTCAGAACTGACCCTCTGACAGTGCAGCACCTCCCTCAGTACTGACCTTCTGAAAGTGCAGCACTCACTTAGTACTGACCCTGGGACAGTGCAGCACTGCTTCAGTACTTCCCCTCTGACAGTGCAGCACTCCCTCAGTACTGACCCTCTGACAGTGCAGCACTCCTTCAGTACTGACCCTCTGAGAGTGCAGCACTTCCTCAATACTGACTCTCTGAGAGTGCGGCACTCCCTCAGTACTGACCCTCTGACAGTGCAGCACTCCCTCAGTACTGACCCTCTGACAGTGCAGCGCTCCCTCAGTACTGACCCTCTGACAGTGTGGCACTCCCTCAGTACTGTCCCTTTGACATTACAGCAGTCCCTCAGTACTGACCCTCTGACAGTGCAGCACTCCCTCAGCACTGATCCTCTGACAGTGCGGCACATCCTCAGTACTGACCCTCTGACAGTGCAGCCCTCCCTCAGTACTGACTCCTCTGACAGTGCAGCACTCCCTCAGTACTGTCCCTTTGACATTGCAGCACTCCCTCAGTACTGACCCTCTGACTGTGCAGCACCCCCTCAGTACTGACCCTCTGACAGTGCAGCATTCCCTTAGTACTTCCCCTCAGACAGTGCAGCACTCCCTCAGTACTGACCCTCTGACAGTGCAGCGCTCCCTCAGTACTGACCCTCTGACAGTGCAGCACTCCCTCAGTACTTTCCATCTGACAGTGCAGCACTCCCTCAATAACTCTCTGACATTACAGCAGTCCCTTAGTACTGACCCTCTGACAGTGCAGCACTCCCTCAGCACTGACCCTCTGACAGTGCGGCACACCCTCAGTGCAGACCCTCCGACAGTACAGCCCTCCCTCAATACTGACTCCTCTGACAGTGCGGCACTCCCTCAGTACTGTCCCTTTGACATTGCAGCACTTATTTCAGTACTGACCCTCTGACAGTGCAGCACTCCCTCAGTACTGACCCTCTGACAGTGCGGCACTCCCTCAGTACTGACCCTCTGACAGTGAGGCACTCCCTCAGTACTGACCCTCTGACAGTGCAGCGCTCCCTCAGTACTGACCCTCTGACAGTGCGGCACTCCCTCAGTACTGACCCTCTGACAGTGCGGCACTCCCTCAGTTCTGACCCTCTGACAGTGCAGCACTCCCTCAGTACTGAACCTCTGTCAGTGCCGCATTCCGTCAGTACTGACCCTCTGACAGTGCGGCACTCCCTCAGCACTGACCCTCTGACTGTGCAGCATTCCCTCAGCACTGACCTTCTGACAGTGCTGCACTCCCTCAATACTGACCCTCTGACAGTACGGCACTCCCTCAGTACTGACCCTCTGACTGTGCAGCATTCCCTCAGCACTGACCCTCTGACAGTGCTGCACTCCCTCAGTACTGACCCTCTGACAGTGCAGCACTCCCTCAGTACTGACCCTCTGACAGTGCAGCACTCCCTCAGCACTGACCCTCTGACAGTGCGGCACTCCCTCAGTACTGACCCTCTGACAGTGCATCACTCGCTCAGCACTGACCCTCTGACAGTGCGGCACACCCTCAGTGCAGACCCTCTGACAGTACAGCCCTACCTCAGTACTGTCCCTCTGTCAGTGCAGCACTTCTTCAAGAATGTCTCGCTGACAGTGCAGCACTCCCTCAGTACTGACCCTCTGACAGTGCAGCACTCCCTCAGTACTGACCCTCTGGCAGTGCAGCACTCCCTCAGTACTGATCCCCTGACAGTGCGGCGCTCCCTCAGTACTGACCCTCTGACAGTGCGGCGCTCCCTCAGTACTGACTCTCTGACAGTGCAGCACTCCCTCAGTACTGACCCTCTGACAGTGCGGCACTCCCTCAGTACTGACCCTCTGACAGTGCAGCACTCCCTCAGTACTGACCCTCTGACAGTGCGGCACTCCCTCAGTACTGACCCTCTGACTGTGCAGCACCCCGTCAGTACTGACCCTCTGACAGTGCTGCATTCCCTTAGTATTGACCCTCTGACAGTGTAGCACTCCCTCAGTACTGACCCTCTGACAGTGCAGCACTCCCTCAGTACTGACCCTCTGACAGTGCAGCACTCCTTCAGTACTGACCCTCTGACAGAGCAGCACTTCCTCAATACTGACTCTCTGAGAGTGCGGCACTCCCTCAGTACTGACCCTCTGACAGTGCTGCACTCCCTCAGTACTGACCCTCTGACAGTGCAGCGCTCCCTCAGTACTGACCCTCTGACAGTGTGGCACTCCCTCAGTACTGTCCCTTTGACATTACAGCAGTCCCTCAGTACTGACCCTCTGACAGTGCAGCACTCCCTCAGCACTGACCCTCTGACAGTGCGGCACATCCTCAGTGCAGACCCTCCGACAGTACAGCCCTCCCTCAGTACTGACTCCTCTGATAGTGCAGCACTCCCTCAGTACTGTCCCTTTGACATTGCAGCACTCCCTCAGTACTGACCCTCTGACTGTGCAGCACCCCCTCAGTACTGACCCTCTGACAGTGCAGCATTCCCTTAGTACTTCCCCTCTGACAGTGCAGCACTCCCTCAGTACTGACCCTCTGACAGTGCAGCGCTCCCTCAGTACTGACCCTCTGACAGTGCAGCACTCCCTCAGTACTGATCATCTGACAGTGCAGCGCTCCCTCAGTACTGACCCTCTGACAGTGCAGCACTCCCTCAGTACTGACCCTCTGACAGTGCAGCACTCCCTCAGTGCTGACCCTCTAACAGTGCAGCACCTCCCTCAGTACTGACCCTCTGACAGTGCAGCACTCCCTCAGTACTGACCCTCTGACAGTGCAGCACTCCCTCAGTACTGACCCTCTGACAGTGCAGCACTCCCTCAGTACTTTCCATCTGACAGTGCAGCACTCCCTCAATACTGACTCTCTGACATTACAGCAGTCCCTCAGTACTGACCCTCTGACAGTGCAGCACTCCCTCAGTACTGACCCTCTGACAGCGCAGCACTCCTTCAGTACTGTCTCTTTGACATTGCTGCACTCCCTCAGTACTGACCTTCTGACAGTGCAGCACTCCCTCAGTACTGACCCTCTGACAGTGCAGCACTCCCTCAGTACTGACCCTCTGACAGTGCAGCACTTTTTTCAGTACTGACCCTCTGACAGTGCGGCACTCCCTCAGCACTGACCCTCTGACAGTGCTGCACTCCCTCAGTACTGAACCTCTGACATTGCGGAACTCCCTCAGTACTGACCCTCTGACTGTGCAGCATTCCCTCAGCACTGACCCTCTGACAGTGCTGCACTCCCTCAGTACTGACCCTCTGACAGTGCTGCACTCCCTCAGTACTGACCCCCTGACAGTGCAGCACTTCCTCAATACTGATTCTCTGACATTGCAGCAGTCCCTCAGTACTGACCCTCTGACAGTGCAGCACTCCCTCAGTACTGACCCTCTGACAGTGCGGCACTCCCTCAGTACTGACCCTCTGACAGTGCAGCACTTCCTCAATACTGACTCTCTGACATTGCAGCAGTCCCTCAGTACTGACCCTCTGACAGTGCAGCACTCCCTCAGTACTGACCCTCTGACAGTGCAGCACTCCCTCAGCACTGACCCTCTGACAGTGCGGCACACCCTCAGTGCAGACCCTCTGACAGTACAGCCCCACCTCAGTACTGTCCCTCTGTCAGTGCAGCACTTCTTCAAGAATGTCTCGCTGACAGTGCAGCACTCCCTCAGTACTGACCCTCTGACAGTGCAGCACTCCCTCAGTACTGACCCTCTGGCAGTGCAGCACTCCCTCAGTACTGATCCTCTGACAGTGCGGCGCTCCCTCAATACTGACCCTCTGACAGTGCGGCGCTCCCTCAGTACTGACTCTCTGACAGTGCAGCACTCCCTCAGTACTGACCCTCTGACAGTGCGGCACTCCCTCAGTACTGACCCTCTGACAGTGCAGCACTCCCTCAGTACTGACCCTCTGACAGTGCGGCACTACCTCAGTACTGACCCTCTGACTGTGCAGCACCCCCTCAGTACTGACCCTCTGACAGTGCAGCATTCCCTTAGTATTGACCCTCTGACAGTGCAGCACTCCCTCAGTACTGACCCTCTGACAATGCAGCACTCCCTCAGTACTGACCCTCTGACAGTGCAGCACTAATTCAGTACTGTCCCTCTGACAGTGCAGCACTCCCTCAGTACTGACACTCTGTCAGTGTGGCACTCCCCCAGTACTGACCCTCTGACAGTGCAGCACTCCCTCAGTACTGACCCTCTGAAAGTGCAGCACTCCCTCAGTACTGACCCTCTGACAGTGCGGCACTCCCTCAGTACTGACCCTCTGACAGTGCGGCACTCCCTCAGTACTGGCCCTCTGACAGTGCAGCACTCCCTCAATACTGACTCTCTGACATTACAGCAGTCCCTCAGTACTGACCCTCTGACAGTGCGGCACTCCCTCAGTACTGACTCCTCTGACAGTGCAGCACTCCCTCAGTACTGACCCTCTGACAGTGCAGCACTCCCTCAGTACTGACCCTCTGACAGTGCGGCACTTTTTTCAGTACTGACCTTCTGACAGTGCGGCACTCCCTCAGTACTGACCTTCTGACTGTGCAGCATTCCCTCAGTACTGACCCTCTGACAGTGCTGCACTCCCTCAATACTGACCCTCTGACAGTGCAGCTCCCTCAGTACTGACCCTCTGACAGTGCGGCACTCCCTCAGTACTGACCCTCTGACTGTGCAGCATTCCCTCAGCACTGACCCTCTGACAGTGCTGCACTCCCTCAGTACTGACCCTCTGACAGTGCTGCACTCCCTCAGTACTGACCCTCTGACAATGCAGCACTCGCTCAGCACTGACCCTCTGACAGTGCGGCACTCCCTCAGTACTGACTCCTCTGACAGTGCAGCACTCCCTCAGTACTGACCCTCTGACAGTGCAGCACTCCCTCAGCACTGACCCTCTGACAGTGCGGCACTCCCTCAGTACTGACTCCTCTGACAGTGCAGCACTCCCTCAGTACTGACCCTCTGACAGTGCAGCACTCCCTCAGTACTGACCCTCTGACAGTGCAGCACTCCCTCAGTACTGACCCTCTGACAATGCAGCACTCGCTCAGTACTGACCCTCTGACAGTGCAGCACTCCCTCAGTACTGACCCTCTGACAGTGCAGCACTTTTTTCAGTACTGACCCTCTGACAGTGCGGCACTCCCTCAGTACTGACTCCTCTGACAGTGCAGCACTCCCTCAGTACTGACCCTCTGACAGTGCAGCACTTTTTTCAGTACTGACCCTCTGACAGTGCGGCACTCCCTCAGTACTGACCCTCTGACAGTGCGGCACTCCCTCAGCACTGACCCTCTGACAGTGCTGCACTCCCTCAATACTGACCCTCTGACAGTGCAGCTCCCTCAGTACTGACCCTCTGACAGTGCGGCACTCCCTCAGTACTGACCCTCTGACTGTGCAGCATTCCCTCAGCACTGACCCTCTGACAGTGCTGCACTCCCTCAGTACTGACCCCCTGACAATGCAGCACTCGCTCAGTACTGACCCTCTGACAGTGCAGCACTTCCTCAATACTGACTCTCTGACATTGCAGCAGTCCCTCAGTACTGACCCTCTGACAGTGCAGCACTCCCTCAGTACTGACCCTCTGACAGTGCAGCACTCCCTCAGCACTGACCCTCTGACTGTGCGGCACTCCCTCAGTACTGACCCTCTGACACTGCAGCACTTCCTCAATACTGACTCTCTGACATTGCAGCAGTCCCTCAGTACTGACCCTCTGATAGTGCAGCACTCCCTCAGTACAGACCCTCTGATAGTGCAGCACTCCCTCAGCACTGACCCTCTGACAGTGCAGCATTCCCTTAGTACTTCCCCTCTGACAGTGCAGCGCTCCCTCAGTACTGACCCTCTGACAGTGCAGCACTCCCTCAGTACTGACCCTCTGACAGTGCAGCACTCTGTCAGTACTGACACTCTGACAGTGCAGCACTCCCTCAGTGCTGACCCTCTGACAGTGCAGCACCTCCCTCAGTACTGACCCTCTGACAGTGCAGCACTCCCTCAGTACTGACCCTCTGACAGTGCAGCACTCCCTCAGTACTGACCCTCTGACAGTGCAGCACTCCCTCAGTACTTTCCATCTGACAGTGCAGCACTCCCTCAATACTGACTCTCTGACATTACAGCAGTCCCTCAGATCTGACCCTCTGACAGTGCAGCACTCCCTCAGCACTGACCCTCTGACAGTGCGGCACACCCTCAGTGCTGACCCTCCGACAGTGCAGCACTCCCTCAGTACTTTCCATCTGACAGTGCAGCACTCCCTCAATACTGACTCTCTGACATTACAGCAGTCCCTCAGATCTGACCCTCTGACAGTGCAGCACTCCCTCAGCACTGACCCTCTGACAGTGCGGCACACCCTCAGTGCAGACCCTCCGACAGTACAGCCCTCCCTCAATACTGACTCCTCTGACAGTGTGGCACTCCCTCAGTACTGTCCCTTTGACATTGCAGCACTTATTTCAGTACTGACCCTCTGACAGTGCAGCACTCCCTCAGTACTGACCCTCTGACAGTGCGGCACTCCCTCAGTACTGACCCTCTGACAGTGAGGCACTCCCTCAGTACTGACCCTCTGACAGTGCAGCGCTCCCTCAGTACTGACCCTCTGACAGTGCGGCACTCCCTCAGTACTGACCCTCTGACAGTGCGGCACTCCCTCAGTTCTGACCCTCTGACAGTGCAGCACTCCCTCAGTACTGAACCTCTGTCAGTGCCGCATTCCGTCAGTACTGACCCTCTGACAGTGCGGCACTCCCTCAGCACTGACCCTCTGACTGTGCAGCATTCCCTCAGCACTGACCTTCTGACAGTGCTGCACTCCCTCAATACTGACCCTCTGACAGTACGGCACTCCCTCAGTACTGACCCTCTGACTGTGCAGCATTCCCTCAGCACTGACCCTCTGACAGTGCTGCACTCCCTCAGTACTGACCCTCTGACAGTGCAGCACTCCCTCAGTACTGACCCTCTGACAGTGCAGCACTCCCTCAGCACTGACCCTCTGACAGTGCGGCACTCCCTCAGTACTGACCCTCTGACAGTGCATCACTCGCTCAGCACTGACCCTCTGACAGTGCGGCACACCCTCAGTGCAGACCCTCTGACAGTACAGCCCTACCTCAGTACTGTCCCTCTGTCAGTGCAGCACTTCTTCAAGAATGTCTCGCTGACAGTGCAGCACTCCCTCAGTACTGACCCTCTGACAGTGCAGCACTCCCTCAGTACTGACCCTCTGGCAGTGCAGCACTCCCTCAGTACTGATCCCCTGACAGTGCGGCGCTCCCTCAGTACTGACCCTCTGACAGTGCGGCGCTCCCTCAGTACTGACTCTCTGACAGTGCAGCACTCCCTCAGTACTGACCCTCTGACAGTGCGGCACTCCCTCAGTACTGACCCTCTGACAGTGCAGCACTCCCTCAGTACTGACCCTCTGACAGTGCGGCACTCCCTCAGTACTGACCCTCTGACTGTGCAGCACCCCGTCAGTACTGACCCTCTGACAGTGCTGCATTCCCTTAGTATTGACCCTCTGACAGTGTAGCACTCCCTCAGTACTGACCCTCTGACAGTGCAGCACTCCCTCAGTACTGACCCTCTGACAGTGCAGCACTCCTTCAGTACTGACCCTCTGACAGAGCAGCACTTCCTCAATACTGACTCTCTGAGAGTGCGGCACTCCCTCAGTACTGACCCTCTGACAGTGCTGCACTCCCTCAGTACTGACCCTCTGACAGTGCAGCGCTCCCTCAGTACTGACCCTCTGACAGTGTGGCACTCCCTCAGTACTGTCCCTTTGACATTACAGCAGTCCCTCAGTACTGACCCTCTGACAGTGCAGCACTCCCTCAGCACTGACCCTCTGACAGTGCGGCACATCCTCAGTGCAGACCCTCCGACAGTACAGCCCTCCCTCAGTACTGACTCCTCTGATAGTGCAGCACTCCCTCAGTACTGTCCCTTTGACATTGCAGCACTCCCTCAGTACTGACCCTCTGACTGTGCAGCACCCCCTCAGTACTGACCCTCTGACAGTGCAGCATTCCCTTAGTACTTCCCCTCTGACAGTGCAGCACTCCCTCAGTACTGACCCTCTGACAGTGCAGCGCTCCCTCAGTACTGACCCTCTGACAGTGCAGCACTCCCTCAGTACTGACCATCTGACAGTGCAGCGCTCCCTCAGTACTGACCCTCTGACAGTGCAGCACTCCCTCAGTACTGACCCTCTGACAGTGCAGCACTCCCTCAGTGCTGACCCTCTAACAGTGCAGCACCTCCCTCAGTACTGACCCTCTGACAGTGCAGCACTCCCTCAGTACTGACCCTCTGACAGTGCAGCACTCCCTCAGTACTGACCCTCTGACAGTGCAGCACTCCCTCAGTACTTTCCATCTGACAGTGCAGCACTCCCTCAATACTGACTCTCTGACATTACAGCAGTCCCTCAGTACTGACCCTCTGACAGTGCAGCACTCCCTCAGTACTGACCCTCTGACAGCGCAGCACTCCTTCAGTACTGTCTCTTTGACATTGCTGCACTCCCTCAGTACTGACCTTCTGACAGTGCAGCACTCCCTCAGTACTGACCCTCTGACAGTGCAGCACTCCCTCAGTACTGACCCTCTGACAGTGCAGCACTTTTTTCAGTACTGACCCTCTGACAGTGCGGCACTCCCTCAGCACTGACCCTCTGACAGTGCTGCACTCCCTCAGTACTGAACCTCTGACATTGCGGAACTCCCTTAGTACTGACCCTCTGACTGTGCAGCATTCCCTCAGCACTGACCCTCTGACAGTGCTGCACTCCCTCAGTACTGACCCTCTGGCAGTGCTGCACTCCCTCAGTACTGACCCCCTGACAGTGCAGCACTTCCTCAATACTGACTCTCTGACATTGCAGCAGTCCCTCAGTACTGACCCTCTGACAGTGCAGCACTCCCTCAGTACTGACCCTCTGACAGTGCGGCACTCCCTCAGTACTGACCCTCTGACAGTGCAGCACTTCCTCAATACTGACTCTCTGACATTGCAGCAGTCCCTCAGTACTGACCCTCTGACAGTGCAGCACTCCCTCAGTACTGACCCTCTGACAGTGCAGCACTCCCTCAGCACTGACCCTCTGACAGTGCGGCACACCCTCAGTGCAGACCCTCTGACAGTACAGCCCCACCTCAGTACTGTCCCTCTGTCAGTGCAGCACTTCTTCAAGAATGTCTCGCTGACAGTGCAGCACTCCCTCAGTACTGACCCTCTGACAGTGCAGCACTCCCTCAGTACTGACCCTCTGGCAGTGCAGCACTCCCTCAGTACTGATCCTCTGACAGTGTGGCGCTCCCTCAATACTGACCCTCTGACAGTGCGGCGCTCCCTCAGTACTGACTCTCTGACAGTGCAGCACTCCCTCAGTACTGACCCTCTGACAGTGCGGCACTCCCTCAGTACTGACCCTCTGACAGTGCAGCACTCCCTCAGTACTGACCCTCTGACAGTGCGGCACTACCTCAGTACTGACCCTCTGACTGTGCAGCACCCCCTCAGTACTGACCCTCTGACAGTGCAGCATTCCCTTAGTATTGACCCTCTGACAGTGCAGCACTCCCTCAGTACTGACCCTCTGACAATGCAGCACTCCCTCAGTACTGACCCTCTGACAGTGCAGCACTAATTCAGTACTGTCCCTCTGACAGTGCAGCACTCCCTCAGTACTGACACTCTGACAGTGTGGCACTCCCTCAGTACTGACCCTCTGACAGTGCAGCACTCCCTCAGTACTGACCCTCTGAAAGTGCAGCACTCCCTCAGTACTGACCCTCTGACAGTGCGGCACTCCCTCAGTACTGACCCTCTGACAGTGCGGCACTCCCTCAGTACTGGCCCTCTGACAGTGCAGCACTCCCTCAGTACTGACCCTCTGACAGTGCAGCACTCCCTCAATACTGACTCTCTGACATTACAGCAGTCCCTCAGTACTGACCCTCTGACAGTGCGGCACTCCCTCAGTACTGACTCCTCTGACAGTGCAGCACTCCCTCAGTACTGACCCTCTGACAGTGCAGCACTCCCTCAGTACTGACCCTCTGACAGTGCGGCACTTTTTTCAGTACTGACCTTCTGACAGTGCGGCACTCCCTCAGTACTGACCTTCTGACTGTGCAGCATTCCCTCAGTACTGACCCTCTGACAGTGCTGCACTCCCTCAATACTGACCCTCTGACAGTGCAGCTCCCTCAGTACTGACCCTCTGACAGTGCGGCACTCCCTCAGTACTGACCCTCTGACTGTGCAGCATTCCCTCAGCACTGACCCTCTGACAGTGCTGCACTCCCTCAGTACTGACCCTCTGACAGTGCTGCACTCCCTCAGTACTGACCCTCTGACAATGCAGCACTCGCTCAGCACTGACCCTCTGACAGTGCGGCACTCCCTCAGTACTGACTCCTCTGACAGTGCAGCACTCCCTCAGTACTGACCCTCTGACAGTGCAGCACTCCCTCAGCACTGACCCTCTGACAGTGCGGCACTCCCTCAGTACTGACTCCTCTGACAGTGCAGCACTCCCTCAGTACTGACCCTCTGACAGTGCAGCACTCCCTCAGTACTGACCCTCTGACAGTGCAGCACTCCCTCAGTACTGACCCTCTGACAATGCAGCACTCGCTCAGTACTGACCCTCTGACAGTGCAGCACTCCCTCAGTACTGACCCTCTGACAGTGCAGCACTTTTTTCAGTTCTGACCCTCTGACAGTGCGGCACTCCCTCAGTACTGACTCCTCTGACAGTGCAGCACTCCCTCAGTACTGACCCTCTGACAGTGCAGCACTTTTTTCAGTACTGACCCTCTGACAGTGCGGCACTCCCTCAGTACTGACCCTCTGACAGTGCGGCACTCCCTCAGTAATGACCCTCTGACAGTGCGGCACTCCCTCAGTACTGACCCTCTGACAGTGCGGCACTCCCTCAGTACTGACCCTCTGACAGTGCAGTACTCCCTCAGTACTGACCTTCTGACTGTGCAGCATTCCCTCAGCACTGACCCTCTGACAGTGCTGCACTCCCTCAATACTGACCCTCTGACAGTGCAGCTCCCTCAGTACTGACCCTCTGACAGTGCGGCACTCCCTCAGTACTGACCCTCTGACTGTGCAGCATTCCCTCAGCACTGACCCTCTGACAGTGCTGCACTCCCTCAGTACTGACCCCCTGACAATGCAGCACTCCCTCAGTACTGACCCTCTGACAGTGCAGCACTTCCTCAATACTGACTCTCTGACATTGCAGCAGTCCCTCAGTACTGACCCTCTGACAGTGCAGCACTCCCTCAGTACTGACCCTCTGACAGTGCAGCACTCCCTCAGCACTGACCCTCTGACTGTGCGGCACTCCCTCAGTACTGACCCTCTGACACTGCAGCACTTCCTCAATACTGACTCTCTGACATTGCAGCAGTCCCTCAGTACTGACCCTCTGATAGTGCAGCACTCCCTCAGTACTGACCCTCTGATAGTGCAGCACTCCCTCAGCACTGACCCTCTGACAGTGCAGCATTCCCTTAGTACTTCCCCTCTGACAGTGCAGCGCTCCCTCAGTACTGACCCTCTGACAGTGCAGCACTCCCTCAGTACTGACCCTCTGACAGTGCAGCACTCTGTCAGTACTGACCCTCTGACAGTGCAGCACTCCCTCAGTGCTGACCCTCTGACAGTGCAGCACCTCCCTCAGTACTGACCCTCTGACAGTGCAGCACTCCCTCAGTACTGACCCTCTGACAGTGCAGCACTCCCTCAGTACTGACCCTCTGACAGTGCAGCACTCCCTCAGTACTTTCCATCTGACAGTGCAGCACTCCCTCAATACTGACTCTCTGACATTACAGCAGTCCCTCAGATCTGACCCTCTGACAGTGCAGCACTCCCTCAGCACTGACCCTCTGACAGTGCGGCACACCCTCAGTGCTGACCCTCCGACAGTACAGCACTCCCTCAGTACTGACCCTCTGACAGTGCAGCACTCCCTCAGTACTGACCCTCTGACAGTGCAGCACTCCCTCAGCACTGACCCTCTGACAGTGCGGCACTCCCTCAGTACTGACCCTCTGACAGTGCAGCACTCCCTCAGCACTGACCCTCTGACAGTGCGGCACACCCTCAGTGCAGACCCTCTGACAGTACAGCCCTACCTCAGTACTGTCCCTCTGTCAGTGCAGCACTTCTTCAAGAATGTCTCGCTGACAGTGCAGCACTCCCTCAGTACTGACCCTCTGACAGTGCAGCACTCCCTCAGTACTGACCCTCTGGCAGTGCAGCACTCCCTCAGTACTGATCCTCTGACAGTGCGGCGCTCCCTCAGTACTGACCCTCTGACTGTGCGGCGCTCCCTCAGTACTGACTCTCTGACAGTGCAGCACTCCCTCAGTACTGACCCTCTGACAGTGCGGCACTCCCTCAGTACTGACCCTCTGACAGTGCAGCACTCCCTCAGTACTGACCCTCTGACAGTGCGGCACTCCCTCAGTACTGACCCTCTGACTGTGCAGCACCCCGTCAGTACTGACCCTCTGACAGTGCTGCATTCCCTTAGTATTGACCCTCTGACAGTGCAGCACTCCCTCAGTACTGACCCTCTCACAGTGCAGCACTCCCTCAGTACTGACCCTCTGACAGTGCAGCACTCCTTCAGTACTGACCCTCTGACAGTGCAGCACTTCCTCAATACTGACTCTCTGAGAGTGCGGCACTCCCTCAGTACTGACCCTCTGACAGTGCAGCACTCCCTCAGTACTGACCCTCTGACAGTGCAGCGCTCCCTCAGTACTGACCCTCTGACAGTGTGGCACTCCCTCAGTACTGTCCCTTTGACATTACAGCAGTCCCTCAGTACTGACCCTCTGACAGTGCAGCACTCCCTCAGTACTGTCCCTTTGACATTGCAGCACTCCCTCTGTACTGACCCTCTGACTGTGCAGCACCCCCTCAGTACTGACCCTCTGACAGTGCAGCATTCCCTTCGTACTTCCCCTCTGACAGTGCAGCACTCCCTCAGTACTGACCCTCTGACAGTGCAGCGCTCCCTCAGTACTGACCCTCTGACAGTGCAGTACTCCCTCAGTACTGACCATCTGACAGTGCAGCGCTCCCTCAGTACTGACCCTCTGACAGTGCAGCACTCCCTCAGTACTGACCCTCTGACAGTGCAGCACTCCCTCAGTGCTGACCCTCTGACAGTGCAGCACCTCCCTCAGTACTGACCCTCTGACAGTGCAGCACTCCCTCAGTACTGACCCTCTGACAGTGCAGCACTCCCTCAGTACTGACCCTCTGACAGTGCGGCACTCCCTCAGTACTGACCCTCTGACAGTGCGGCACTCCCTCAGTACTGACCCTCTGACAGTACGGCACTCCCTCAGTACTGACCCTCTGACAGTGCAGCACTCCCTCAGTACTGACCCTCTGACAGTACGGCACTCCCTCAGTACTGACCCTCTGACAGTGCAGCACTCCCTCAGTACTGACCCTCTGACAGTGCGGCGCTCCCTCAGTACTGACCCTCTGACAGTGCGGCACTCCCTCAGTACTGACTCTCTGACAGTGCAGCATTCCCTCAGTACTGACTCTCTGACAGTGCAGCACTCCCTCAGTACTGACCCTTTGACAGTGTAGCATTTCCTCATGGTTGACCCTCTAAGAGTACTATCGTCTGTTATTGATGTGTCAGCCTGAATTATGTACTTAAGTCTGTGACTCAGAGGGTGGAAATACTGAGCCCACACTGACACTCTGTATGGGGTAGTCTTTACACGAGTGCTTTGTCAGTGGGTGACCCACAGACCTGAGAAAATGATCTTTATGGTGAAGGCTGGAAAAAATTATCCAGGCTTATTAATAAAATTGCATTTGGAGAGATGAGATTAAATGGGGAAGGGTTCATCGTGGAACGTGCTGGAACGGCTTTCCTGGTGAGTCATGTTTTTTCCTGAATCCAGTTCTTTACTTAGACTTTTGCAAATAAATTGATTGGAATAATTAGAGTAATGAAAGTCACCCTTTTAATGTAATTGTGGAATCACTTATTTGAATTTACACATCAGTTATCTTGTGACATTGACTAACGAATCCTGGAGCAAATCTGGCTTTCACTGCGTCTGACTAGTTTGGGATTTCGCGCATTCTCCGCCATCGCTTGGTGTACACGTTACTACAGTTAATCTCCCACGCCAGTCGTCAAATGAATCTGTATTTATGTTTGGAAATGGCTGTGGTCTCTGTAACTCTGCTTAACGGTGTCACTGGTGAGGAAGACCCAGAAAATACTAGAAACACTCAACAATTCACCAAGGTTCCTTAGACAGCACCTTCCAAACCCACGATCCCGACCATCGAGAAGGACAAGAGCAGCAGATACCTGGGAACCCCACCACCTGGAGGTTCCCCTCCAAGTCACTCACCACCCCGACTTGGAAATATATCGGCCGTTGCTTCGCTGTCGCTGGGGCAGCATCCTGGCAGCCCCTCCCTAACAGCGCAGTGGGTGTACCTACACCACCTGGACTACAGCGGTTCAAAAAGGCAGCTCGCCCCCACCTTCTCAAGGGCAATTAGAGATGTTCCAGCTCGATAGTGTTTCAACAGGTCTAAGAAAAGTTCAAAATATAATCAGTTTCGAGCAAGTGAAAGGGCGAGCGGGGAGACAGAAAGTACAAAATGGAAGGTCTGTGATTGGGTGGAAGACAGGGGAGATTCAATGGTAAACACAAGGGTGGCGCAAGAGAAAAGAGGGTGACCATGGGGCAAGTGAAGGAGGAAAAGATGCGTCGGGAGGAGGTGCAGAATGACCAAGGTTCCGTCCAAAAGCATAAACCAGGAAAAGCTGAAATTAGCTCAAAACCATCAAAGAAAAAGGAAACAAAATGGGGGCAGAGGTCACGGTGTGAAATTGATGAACTCGGTACTGAGTCCAAAAGGTGATGGAGTTCATAACTGAAGGGTGAGGCCCTATTCCTCAATCCTGCATGGAGCTCGACTGGAACTCTGTACAGGCCGAGGACAGAGATGTCAGTGTGAGGGTAAAGTGGAGAATTAAAACGACGGGGTCACACTTGAGGATGGAGTGGAGGTGACCCACAAGCAGTCACCCAATCTGCATTTGGGTGTCCTCGATATAGGGGAGACCACATCGTGAGCAGGGAATACTAACTCGAAAGGACGGCACATAAACTGTTGTGTCATCTGGGAGGAGATTTTGGGGCTTTGGACACTGCGAAGGGAGGAGGTCAAAGGGCAGGGGTTTCATTTCCTGTGCGTGCAAGGAGAGGTGCCGTCAGAAAGCGGGGGGGAATGTTGGGGGGTGACTGAGGAGTGGACCGGGATGTCACTGAGGGAATGAACCCTTTGGAGTGTTATAAGGGGTGGACCCATTTGGTGGTGGTGTCATGCTGGAGGTGACAGAAAGGGTGGATACAGAGGCTGGTGGGGTGAGAGGAGAGGACAAGGGGGAGCCCATCATGGTTCTGGGAGGGAGAGGAGGGGGTGAGAGCAGAAGTGTGGGAAATAGGACAGAGACCGCTGATGTGTTGGGTGGTCTGGATCCGTGGAACACATACAGGCCACCAACACTTTAAATAGTGCAACACTATTTTATTAAGTTAGAAACTGTTGAACATACTTTCACTGTGGGTTAACACGATGTTAGATTAAACTAAAGACCTATGCCTGTCCGAACCAGTCTATGCACTCAGCACATGGTGAGGACCTGTGCTGTAAGCTGTAAGCTCTGTCCTTGTAGGAGGCTGCATCTCGAATGAGTGGGAACTCTGATGCCCCCTGTCTTTATAGTGAGTGTGCTCTAACTGGTGATTGGTTGCGGTGTTGTGTGTGTTGATTGGTCTTGCTGTGTGTCCATCAGTGTGTGTGTCTGCACCATGATATACTGGTGTATATCATGACATCCCCCCTTTTATAAAAAAATGTATGTGTGTGGCAATAAATAATGTATGGTGAGAATGTTCCTAACTACGTGTGGGGTGCGAAGACATATTTACAGGACTACATACATGAGAATTAAACTATTTACATGGGAAGGTGCCTGGTGCAGAGAAGAATAACGAGATCAACACTATATACAAACCAGGGAAACGATCAAACAAAGCAACAAAACAATTCAGAGAGTCTATAATTCCGCAAAGTTCATAAATTAAGTCTCTGAGGTGGGCGACAAATTCTGGTTGACCGCCTCAAGGGTGGGTCGAGAGCCGCCGGTTCAGGAGCGGGCTGGACTGCATCAGAGTCAGGGGGAGGCAGAGTGACAGGGAGCTCTGTATAGTCCGTGGCAGGGTCAGCAGGAGGGCGAGGCGACACTGGAGGATCACGTGGTGAGCGTGGAACAAGACGAAGTGTGCGTCGATTGCGGCGCAGAATGGAGCCCTCCGGAAGACGAACCAGGAACGAGCGGGGGGGCCACCTGCCGAAGGACAACAGCGGTTGCAGACCAGCCCCCATCCGGAAGATGTCACCGGAGCCAGAGCAGGGAGATCAGCTGCACAGGAGTCATGAGCCGCCTTGTGCTGTGCACGAGACAGCTGCATCCGGCGAAGGACCGGAACGTGGTCGAGGTCTGGGACATGGATGGACGGCACCGTCGTCCTCAGGGTGCGACTCATGAGTAACTGGGCTGGCGACAGGCCAGTGGACAGTGGGGCGGAGCGATAGGCCAGCAAGGCAAGATAGAAATCAGACCCAGCATCGGCAGCCTTGCATAGGAGCCGTTTGACGATATGTACTCCCTTCTCCGCTTTGCCGATGGATTGGGGGTATAGGGGACTGGATGTCACATGGGCAAAATTGTATCACCTGGCAAAGTTGGACCATTCCTAGCTGGCGAAGCAGGGGCCATTGTCCGACATAACAGTGAGCGGAATGCCGTGTTGAGCAAATGTTTCTTTACAGGCACGAATGACAGCAGACGAGGTGATGTCGTGCAACCGTATCACCTCCAGGTAATTTGAAAAGTAGTCCACGATCAGGATATAGTCTCTACCCAGCGCGTGGAACAGGCCGATGCCCACCTTGGTCCATGGTGACGTGACCAACTCATGGGGCTGCAGGGTCTCACGTGGTTGGGCCGGCTGGAAGCGCTGACAAGTGGGGCAGTTGAGCACTGTGTTGGCGATGTCCTCATTGATGCCGGGCCAGTACACTGCCTCTCAGGCCCGTCAGCGGCACTTTTCCACGCCGAGGTGGCCCTCGTGTAGCTGTTCCAGGACAAGCTGGCGCATGCTATGCGGGATGACAATGCGGTCCAGTTTTAGAAGAACCCCGTCTACTACCGCCAGATCATCTCTGACATTGTAGAACTGAGGGCATTGGCCCTTGAGCCACCCGTCCGTTAGGTGGCGCATGACACGCTGTAGCAAGGGGTCAGCCGCCATCTCGCGGCGAATTTGGACGAGGCGTTCATCCGAGGCAGGTAGATTGGAGGCTGCGAATGCCACATGGGCGTCAACCTGGCAGACAAATCCCGCTGGGTCACATGGAGTGTTGACTGCCCTGGAGAGAGCGTCAGCAATGATGAGGTCCTTGCCTGGGGTGTATACCAGCTGGAAGTCGTATCGCCGGAGCTTGAGAAGAATACGCTGGAGGCGAGGCGTCATGTCGTTCAAGTCTTTCTGTATTATATTGACCAGCGGGCGATGGTCGGTCTCGACGGTGAATTGAGGAAGTCCGGAGGCATAATCGTGAAACTTAACCACACCGGTCAGAAGGCCCAGACACTCCTTTTCTATCTGCGCGAAACGCTGCGCATGACAACCGCCAACCACAGTCGGGCTACTGGTGTACGTAACTAAGTCATCTGACTTTTTCAACAGGTGATCAGCTGTCTTCTCACTCTATCACACCGCATTTCCCTCCCAGACACAGGCCACTCAGCTCGGTGCTGTTTTTCTGCTCCATTTGCACCTCCCACACTCTGTCGAACATACAGTGCAGAAGGAGGCCATTCGGCCCATCGAGTCTGCACCGACCCACTTAAGCCCTCACTTCCACTCTATCCCTGTAACCCAATAACCCCTCCTAATCTTTTTGGACACTAAGGGCAATTTATCATGGCCAATCCACCTAACCTGCACATCTTTGGACTGTGGGAGGAAACCGGAGCACCCGGAGGAAACCCACGCACACACGGGGAGGATGTGCAGACTCCGCACAGACAGTGACCCAAGCCGGGAATTGAACCTGGGACCCTGGAGCTGTGAAGCCACAGTGCTAACCACTGTGCTACCGTGACGCCCCATTTCTCTTCCTTTCTCCTCGATGTGTTTCTCTAACATTCCCTCAAATACACCAAGATTATTTGTCTAACTATTCCCTGTGGTGGTGGCCTCCACATTCTCACCCCCGTCAGCAAAGCTGTTGCTCCTGAACTCCCCATTGGCCTTTTTTAAAATACTTGTCCCGGGACTGTGGGTGCCCCTGACTGGGACAGCGTTAATTGCCCATCCTTAGTGCCCCTTGAGAAGGGTTTATATTTACGGGCTGGAGTTCTGATCTTGGTGCCAATTTCCCCTCTGTCCATCGCTCTCATCATTTTAGCGAGCTCTATCAGGCCTCAGTATTCTCTTTTCACATCCGACCTGTTCAACCTTTTGTTTATAACAAGTGAGTGGTTTTGTTAAAACAGTCGGCAAACATATCAGCTGAATTATTTGTTATTAATACCGCAGAGTGTGATTGCCCCCTCACCCTGCTGAAACATGTAGAGCATAGTGAGCGAGATTGAAATCTGTATCTGTCTAAACAGGGATAAAGCTGAGTGAATATAGATCAGGGTCTCCCTACACACAGGGAACTGGGGCAAAATTCTCCGGTATCGGCGCGATGTCCGCCGCCCGGCGCCAAAAACGGCGTTAATCAGTCGGGCATCGCGCCGCCCCAAAGGTGCGGAATCCTCCGCATCTTGAGCGGCCGAGCCCTAACCTTGAGGGGCTAGGCCCGCGCTGGACTAATTTCCGCCCCGCCAGCTGGTGCGGAAACGACATCTCCGGGCGGCGCACGCGCGGGAGCGTTAGCGGCCGCTCACGGCATCCCCGCGCATGCGCAGTGGAGGGAGTCTCTTCCGCCTCTGCCATGGTGGAGACCGTGGCGAAGGCGGAAGGAAAAGAGTGCCCCCACGGCACAGGCCCGCCTGCGGATTGGTGGGCCCCGATCGCGGGCCAGGCCACCGTGGGGGCATCCCCCGGGGCCAGATCGCCCCGCGCCCCCCCCCAGGACCCCGGACCCGCCCGCGCCGCCTTGTCCCGCCGTTAAGAGAGGTGGTTTAATCCACGCTGGCGGGACAGGCATTCTAGCAACGGGACTTCGGCCCATCCGGGCCGGAGAATCGCGGGGGGGGGGGGGGCCGCCAACCGGCGCGGCGCGATTCCCGCCCCTGCCGAATCTCCGGTGCTGGAGAATTCGGCAACCGGCGGGGGCGGGATTCACGCCAGCCCCCGGCGATTCTCCGAACCGGCGGCGGGTCGGAGAATCTCGCCCCTTGTTCCTCAAACTAGTTTTTTGCCAGAATGTGCACTTTTTATATCATTTTTGAAGCACAGGAGATTCTGCTTGAAACTCACTGCCTGGTGGGGAACTGAGTTGCGTTCAGGTTTGGAACAGAAGATCACCGGACACAACTCCTGCCTCAGAGCCAGAAGGTTGTGAGCCCAGGTCCACCCCATCGACTTGAGCACATAATCTAGGCAGTGCAGCAGTGAGGGAGTGCTGCACTGTCAGAGGCACAGTCTTCTGAATGAGATCCTGAGGCAGGACAGCAACCCAGAGCGGGACGTCTTCAAAGCCTAAAACCTCAGCTCCAGGTCCAGGCCCAGCAGAGACACCACCGGCTCTTTCCACATCATTACAGGAGTAACGTTAATGCTGCAACCTCTCCCCTTTCCTTTCCATCTTGGCAACACCGCCGGCTAACAGGCCTGGATTTCACCGGCCACATCACCCTGCTGGCCAAAGAATCGAGCCTGCTCCAGGGAGCGACCAAGAGTTTTGAGAGTAGCAGGTTTGCCAGGATTTGTTTACGGATCAGCTGTGTGAGGTCCAGGGCAATGCTGACCTGACAGTAACAAGACACCCCCCCCCCCCCACCCCCCATTCCCATCTGCAACTGAACATGGAACACATCGAAACCCCCCTCCCCATAACACAACTTCTCCCACCTAGACAGCAACACCTCCAGCAAGGGTGATGCAGAAATCGAGACCAACACAGAAATCGGAAAAGCAGCATCTGTCCCTGTGGTGATACCAGGTATTGCGGTACCTGAGAGGTGGATGACCATTGGTTAGACCCAGGAGTCTACCATTGGCTGTTGTACATAGCTCCGCCCTGAGAGGCGGAGTATAAGAACCGGTGCTGTCCCAGCAGCCTTCACTTTCTGTATCGAAGCTGCTGGGGAAGAGTTCTAGCAGATTAAAGCCGATTAGTTATGACTCACCTTGTCTCGAGAGTAATTGATTACGCATCAATCCCCCACATGGTCTGGGCTCCAAAACCATCAACATGGCTACAAAGCGGTGACTCTACCTGTCCCCTGTCGCATTAACTACAATCTGTGCCAGTGACGTATGGAATAGAACAGCCAAGGTGCCAGGTGAGTTGCACAGAAACATGGAAAATAGAAGCAGCAGGAGGCCATTCGGCCCCTCAAGCCTGCTCCGCCATTCATTATGATCATGGCTGATCGTCCAGCTCAGGAACCTGATGCCACTTCCCAATATCCCGTGATGCTTTTAGCCCCAAGAGTTATTTAACTCCTTATGGATTCAAACGGGATTCTCCATTGGTCAACAGCGGAATCGGGGAAATGGGATTGGGCGGAAAATCGGTTCCGGCACCGAAATTGCGGTGAATGCCGATTTCACAGCAAATCGCAATTCTCCGTCGCCACGATAGCGGCATCAGTGCATTGCAGAACACACATACAGTAAACACCCTTGGCATATCATAATGGGGCCGACCCGGTATTCTCCGGGGCCTCCGTGATTCTCCGTCTCCACTGAGCAAATTCCCGACATCGCGGCTCACTGGTGCTTTTAGAAATGGTGAACCCGGCGTTGTGGCTGCTGAGGGAGAGAGAGGGTACGGAGAGAGCCCAACATGCCATAGTTTGCTGACAATTGTGTACACCGCTAACTGCCCACTGTGTGGGGAGTGTGTGTGCGGCTGGGATGAGTGTGTGTGGGGAGTGTAATGTGTGTGTGCGGCTGGGATGAGTGTGTGTGGGGAGTGTAATGTGTGTGCGCGGCTGGGGTGAGTGTGTGTGGGGAGTGTAATGTGTGTGTGCGGCTGGGATGAGTGTGTGTGGGGAGTGTAATGTGTGTGTGCGGCTGGGATGAGTGTGTGTGGGGAGTGTAATGTGTGTGTGCGGCTGGGGTGAGTGTGTGTGGGGAGTGTAATGTGTGTGTGCGGCTGGGATGAGTGTGTGTGGGGAGTGTAATGTGTGTGTGCGGCTGGGATGAGTGTGTGTGGGGAGTGTAATGTGTGTGTGCGGCTGGGATCAGTGTGTGTGGGGAGTGTAATGTGTGTGTGCGGCTGGGATCAGTGTGTGTGGGGAGTGTAATGTGTGTGTGCGGCTGGGGTGAGTGTGTGTGGGGAGTGTAATGTGTGCGTGCAGCTGGGATGAGTGTGTGTGGGGAGTGTAATGTGTGTGTGCGGCTGGGGTGAGTGTGTGTGGGGAGTGTAATGTGTGTGTGAGGCTGGGATCAGTGTGTGTGGGGAGTGTAATGTGTGTGTGCGGCTGGGATGAGAGTGTGTGGAGAGTGTAATGTGTGTGCGGCTGGGATGGTGTGTGTGGGGAGTGTAATGTGTGTGTGCGGCTGGGATGAGTGTGTGTGGGGTGTGTAATGTGTGTGTGCGGCTGGGATGAGTGTGTGTGGGGAGTGTAATGTGTGTGTGCGGCTGGGGTGAGTGTGTGTGGGGAGTGTAATGTGTGTATGCGGCTCGGATGAGTGTGTGTGGGGAGTGTAATGTGTGTGTGCAGCTGGGATGAGTGTGTGTGGGGTGTGTAATGTGTGTGCGGCTGGGATGAGTGTGGGTGGGGAGTGTAATGTGTGTGTGCGGCTGGGATGAGTGTGTCTGGGGAGTGTAATGTGTGTGTGTGGCTGGGATGAGTGTGTGTGGGGAGTGTAATGTGTGTGTGCGGCTGGGATGAGAGTGTGTGGGGAATGTAATATATGTGTGTGTCTGGGATGAGTGTGTGTGGGGAGTGTAATATGTGTGTGCGGCTGGGATAGTGTGTGTGGGGAGTGTAATGTGTGTGTGCGGCTGGGGTGAGTGTGTGCGGGGAGTGCGATGTGTGTGTGCGGCTGGGATGAGTGTGTGTGGGGAGTGTAATGTGTGTGTGCGGCTGGGATGAGTGTGTGAGGGGAGTGTAATGTGTGTGTGCGGCTGGGATGAGTGTGTGTGGGGAGTGTAATGTGTGTGTGCGGCTGGGATGAGTGTGTGTGGGGAGTGTAATGTGGGTGTGCGGCTGGGATGAGTGGGTGTGGGGAGTGTAATGTGTGTGTGCGGCTGGGATGAGTGTGTGAGGGGAGTGTAATGTGTGTGCGGCTGGGATGAGTGTGTGTGGGGAGTGTAATGTGTGTGTGCGGCTGGGATGAGTGTGTGTGTGTGGCTGGGATGAGTGTGTGTGGGGAGTGTAATGTGTGTGCGGCTGGGATGAGTGTGTGTGGGGAGTGTAATGTGTGTGCGCGGCTGGGATGAGTGTGTGTGGGGAGTGTAATGTGTGTGTGCGGCTGGGTTGAGTGTGTGTGGGGAGTGTAATGTGTGTGTGCGGCTGGGATGAGTGTGTGTGGGGAGTGTAATGTGTGTGTGCGGCTGGGGCGAGTGTGTGTGGGGAGTGTAATATGTGTGTGCGGCTGGGATGAGTGTGTGTGGGGAGTGTAATGTGTGTGTGTGGCTGGGATGAGTGTGTGTGGGGAGTGTAATGTGTGTGTGCGGCTGGGATGAGTGTGTGTGGGGAGTGTAATGTGTGTGCGGCTGGGACGAGTGTGTGTGGGGAGTGTAATGTGTGTGTGTGGCTGGGATGAGTGTGTGTGGGGAGTGTAATGTGTGTGTGCTGCTGGGATGAGTGTGTGTGGGGAGTGTAATGTGTGTGCGGCTGGGACGAGTGTGTGTGGGGAGTGTAATATGTGTGTGCGGCTGGGATGAGTGTGTGAGGGGAGTGTAATGTGTGTGTGCGGCTGGGACGAGTGTGTGTGGGGAGGGTAATGTGTGTGTGCAGCTGGGATGAGTGTGTGTGGGGAGTGTAATATGTGTGTGCGGCTGGGATGAGTGTGTGAGGGGAGTGTAATGTGTGTGTGCGGCTGCGATGAGTGTGTGTGGGGAGTGTAATGTGTGTGTGCTGCTGGGATGAGTGTGTGAGGGGAGTGTAATGTGTGTGTGCGGCTGCGATGAGTGTGTGTGGGGAGTGTAATGTGTGTGTGCGGCTGGGATGAGTGTGTGTGGGGAGTGTAATGTGTGTATGTGGCTGGGATAAATGTGTGTGGGGTGTGTAATGTGTGTGTGCGGCTGGGATGAGTGTGTGTGGGGAGTGTAATGTGTGTGTGCGGCTGGGATGAGTGTGTGTGGGGAGTGTAATGTGTGTGTGCGGCTGGGATGAGTGTGTGTGGGGAGTGTAATGTGTGTGTGCGGCTGGGATGAGTGTGTGGGGTGTGTAATGTGTGTGAGTGGCTGGGATGAGTGTGTGTGGGGAGTGTAATGTGTGTGTGCGGCTGGGATGAGTGTGTGTGGGGAGTGTAATGTGTGTGTGCGGCTGGGATGAGTGTGTGTGGGGAGTGTAATGTGTGTGTGCGGCTGGGGTGAGTGTGTGTGGGGAGTGTAATGTGTGTGTGCGGCTGGGATGAGTGTGCGTGGGGAGTGTAATGTGTGTGTGCGGCTGGGATGAGTGTGTGTGGGGAGTGTAATGTGTGTGTGCGGCTGGGATGAGTGTGTGGGGTGTGTAATGTGTGTGCGGCAGGGATGAGTGTGTGTGGGGAGTGTAATGTGTGTGTGCGGCTGGGATGAGTGTGTGAGGGGAGTGTAATGTGTGTGTGCGGCTGGGATGAGTGTGGGTGGGGAGTGTAATGTGTGTGTGTGTGGCTGGGATGAGTGTGTGTGGGGAGTGTAATGTGTGTGTGCGGCTGGGTTGAGTGTGTGTGGGGAGTGTAATGTGTGTGTGCGGCTGGGATGAGTGTGTGTGGGGAGTGTAATGTGTGTGTGCGGCTGGGATGAGCGTGTGTGGGGAGTGTAATGTGTGTGTGCGGCTGGGGCGAGTGTGTGTGGGGAGTGTAATATGTGTGTGCGGCTGGGATGAGTGTGTGTGGGGAGTGTAATGTGTGTGTGTGGCTGGGATGAGTGTGTGTGGGGAGTGTAATGTGTGTGTGCGGCTGGGATGAGTGTGTGTGGGGAGTGTAATGTGTGTGCGGCTGGGACGAGTGTGTGTGGGGAGTGTAATGTGTGTGTGTGGCTGGGATGAGTGTGTGTGGGGAGTGTAATGTGTGTGTGCTGCTGGGATGAGTGTGTGTGGGGAGTGTAATGTGTGTGCGGCTGGGACGAGTGTGTGTGGGGAGTGTAATATGTGTGTGCGGCTGGGATGAGTGTGTGAGGGGAGTGTAATGTGTGTGTGCGGCTGGGACGAGTGTGTGTGGGGAGGGTAATGTGTGTGTGCAGCTGGGATGAGTGTGTGTGGGGAGTGTAATATGTGTGTGCGGCTGGGATGAGTGTGTGAGGGGAGTGTAATGTGTGTGTGCGGCTGCGATGAGTGTGTGTGGGGAGTGTAATGTGTGTGTGCTGCTGGGATGAGTGTGTGTGGGGAGTGTAATGTGTGTATGTGGCTGGGATAAATGTGTGTGGGGTGTGTAATGTGTGTGTGCGGCTGGGATGAGTGTGTGTGGGGAGTGTAATGTGTGTGTGCGGCTGGGATGAGTGTGTGTGGGGAGTGTAATGTGTGTGTGCGGCTGGGATGAGTGTGTGTGGGGAGTGTAATGTGTGTGTGCGGCTGGGATGAGTGTGTGGGGTGTGTAATGTGTGTGAGTGGCTGGGATGAGTGTGTGTGGGGAGTGTAATGTGTGTGTGCGGCTGGGATGAGTGTGTGTGGGGAGTGTAATGTGTGTGTGCGGCTGGGATGAGTGTGTGTGGGGAGTGTAATGTGTGTGTGCGGCTGGGGTGAGTGTGTGTGGGGAGTGTAATGTGTGTGTGCGGCTGGGATGAGTGTGCGTGGGGAGTGTAATGTGTGTGTGCGGCTGGGATGAGTGTGTGTGGGGAGTGTAATGTGTGTGTGCGGCTGGGATGAGTGTGTGGGGTGTGTAATGTGTGTGCGGCAGGGATGAGTGTGTGTGGGGAGTGTAATGTGTGTGTGCGGCTGGGATGAGTGTGTGAGGGGAGTGTAATGTGTGTGTGCGGCTGGGATGAGTGTGGGTGGGGAGTGTAATGTGTGTGTGTGTGGCTGGGATGAGTGTGTGTGGGGGGTGTAATGTGTGTGTGCGGCTGGGATGAGCGTGTGTGGGGAGTGTAATGTGTGTGTGCGGCTGGGATGAGTGTGTGTGGGGAGTGTAATGTGTGTGTGCGGCTGGGATGAGCGTGTGTGGGGAGTGTAATGTGTGTGTGCGGCTGGGGCGAGTGTGTGTGGGGAGTGTAATATGTGTGTGCGGCTGGGATGAGAGTGTGTGGGGAATGTAATGTGTGTGTGTGTCTGGGATGAGTGTGTGTGGGGAGTGTAATATGTATGTGCGGCTGGGATAGTGTGTGTGGGGAGTGTAATGTGTGTGTGCGGCTGGGATGAGTGTGTGGGGAGTGTAATGTGTGTGTGTGGCTGGGATGAGTGTGTGTGGGGAGTGTAATGTGTGTGCGGCTGGGACGAGTGTGTGTGGGGAGTGTAATGTGTGTGTGAGGCTGGGATGAGTGTGTGTGGGGAGTGTAATGTGTGTGTGCGGCTGGGATGAGTGTGTGTGGGGAGTGTAATGTGTGTGCGGCTGGGACGAGTGTGTGTGGGGAGTGTAATGTGTGTGTGCTGCTGGGATGAGTGTGTGTGGGGAGTGTAATGTGTGTGCGGCTGGGACGAGTGTGTGTGGGGAGTGTAATATGTGTGTGCGGCTGGGATGAGTGTGTGAGGGGAGTGTAATGTGTGTGTGCGGCTGGGACGAGTGTGTGTGGGGAGGGTAATGTGTGTGTGCAGCTGGGATGAGTGTGTGTGGGGAGTGTAATATGTGTGTGCGGCTGGGATGAGTGTGTGAGGGGAGTGTAATGTGTGTGTGCGGCTGCGATGAGTGTGTGTGGGGAGTGTAATGTGTGTGTGCTGCTGGGATGAGTGTGTGTGGGGAGTGTAATGTGTGTATGTGGCTGGGATAAATGTGTGTGGGGTGTGTAATGTGTGTGTGCGGCTGGGATGAGTGTGTGTGGGGAGTGTAATGTGTGTGTGCGGCTGGGATGAGTGTGTGTGGGGAGTGTAATGTGTGTGTGCGGCTGGGATGAGTGTGTGTGGGGAGTGTAATGTGTGTGTGCGGCTGGGATGAGTGTGTGGGGTGTGTAATGTGTGTGAGTGGCTGGGATGAGTGTGTGTGGGGAGTGTAATGTGTGTGTGCGGCTGGGATGAGTGTGTGTGGGGAGTGTAATGTGTGTGTGCGGCTGGGATGAGTGTGTGTGGGGAGTGTAATGTGTGTGTGCGGCTGGGGTGAGTGTGTGTGGGGAGTGTAATGTGTGTGTGCGGCTGGGATGAGTGTGCGTGGGGAGTGTAATGTGTGTGTGCGGCTGGGATGAGTGTGTGTGGGGAGTGTAATGTGTGTGTGCGGCTGGGATGAGTGTGTGGGGTGTGTAATGTGTGTGCGGCAGGGATGAGTGTGTGTGGGGAGTGTAATGTGTGTGTGCGGCTGGGATGAGTGTGTGAGGGGAGTGTAATGTGTGTGTGCGGCTGGGATGAGTGTGGGTGGGGAGTGTAATGTGTGTGTGTGTGGCTGGGATGAGTGTGTGTGGGGGGTGTAATGTGTGTGTGCGGCTGGGATGAGCGTGTGTGGGGAGTGTAATGTGTGTGTGCGGCTGGGATGAGTGTGTGTGGGGAGTGTAATGTGTGTGTGCGGCTGGGATGAGCGTGTGTGGGGAGTGTAATGTGTGTGTGCGGCTGGGGCGAGTGTGTGTGGGGAGTGTAATATGTGTGTGCGGCTGGGATGAGAGTGTGTGGGGAATGTAATGTGTGTGTGTGTCTGGGATGAGTGTGTGTGGGGAGTGTAATATGTATGTGCGGCTGGGATAGTGTGTGTGGGGAGTGTAATGTGTGTGCGGCTGGGATGAGTGCGTGGGGAGTGTAATGTGTGTGTGCGGCTGGAATGAGTGTGTGTGGGGGGTGTAATGTGTGTGCGGCTGGGATGAGTGTGTGTGGGGAATGTAATGTGTATGTGCGGCTGGGATGAGTGTGTGAGGGGAGTGTAATGTGTGTGTGCGGCTGGGATGAGTGTGGGTGGGGAGTGTAATGTGTGTGTGTGGCTGGGATGAGTGTGTGGGGAGTGTAATGTGTGTGTGCGGCTGGGATGAGTGTGTGTGGGGAGAGTAATGTGTGTGTGCGGCTGGGATGACTGTGTGAGGGGAGTGTAATGTGTGTGTGCGGCTGGGATGAGTGTGGGTGGGGAGTGTAATGTGTGTGTGCGGCTGGGGTGAGTGTGTGTGGGGAGTGCGATGTGTGTGTGCGGCTGGGATGAGTGTGTGTGGGGAGTGGAATGTGTGTGTGCGGCTGGGATGAGTGTGTGTGGGGAGTGGAATGTGTGTGTGCGGCTGGGATGAGTGTGTGTGGGGAGTGTAATGTGTGTGTGCAGCTGGGATGAGCGTGTGTGGGGAGTGTAATGTGTGTGTGCGGCTGGGGTGAGTGTGTGTGGGGAGTGTAATGTGTGTGCGGCTGGGATGAGTGTGTGTGGGGAGTGTAATGTGTGTGTGCGGCTGGGATGAGTGTGTGAGGGGAGTGTGATGTGTGTGCGCGGCTGGGATGAGTGTGTGTGGGGAGTGTAATGTGTGTGTGCGGCTGGGGTGAGTGTGTGTGGGGAGTGTAATGTGTGTGTGCGGCTGGGATGAGTGTGCGTGGGGAGTGTAATGTGTGTGTGCGGCTGGGATGAGTGTGTGTGGGGGTGTAATGTGTGGCTGGGATGAGTGTGTGTGGGGGGTGTAATGTGTGTGTGCGGCTGGGATGAGTGTGTGAGAGGACTGTAATGTGTGTGTCCGGCTGGGATGAGTGTGGGTGGGGAGTGTAATGTGTGTGTGCGGCTGGAGTGAGTGTGTGTGGGGAGTGCAATGTGTGTGTGCAGCTGGGATGAGTGTATGTGGGGAGTGTAATGTGTGTGTGCGGCTGGGATAGTGTGTGTGGGGAGTGTAATGTGTGTGTGCGGCTGGGGTGAGTGTGTGCAGGGAGTGCGATGTGTGTGTGCGGCTGGGATGAGTGTGTGTGGGGAATGTAATGTGTGTGTGCGCGGCTGGGATGAGTGTGTGAGGGGAGTGTAATGTGTGTGTGCGGCTGGGATGAGTGTGTGTGGGGAGTGTAATGTGTGTGTGCGGCTGGGGTGAGTGTGTGTGGGGAGTGTAATGTGTGTGTGCAGCTGGGATGAGCGTGTGTGGGGAGTGTAATGTGTGTGTGCGGCTGGGGTGAGTGTGTGTGGGGAGTGTAATGTGTGTGCGGCTGGGTGAGTGTGTGTGGGGAGTGTAATGTGTGTGTGCGGCTGGGATGAGTGTGCGTGGGGAGTGTAATGTGTGTGTGCGGCTGGGATGAGTGTGCGTGGGGAGTGTAATGTGTGTGTGCGGCTGGGATGAGTGTGTGTGGGGGGTGTAATGTGTGTGCGGCTGGGATGAGTGTGTGAGGGGAGTGTAATGTGTGTGTGCGGCTGGGATGAGTGTGGGTAGGGAGTGTAATGTGTGTGTGTGGCTGGGATGAGTGTGTGGGGAGTGTAATGTGTGTGTGCGGCTGGGATGAGTGTGTGTGGGGAGTGTAATGTGTGTGTGCGGCTGGGATGACTGTGTGAGGGGAGTGTAATGTGTGTGTGCGGCTGGGTGAGTGTGTGAGGGGAGTGTAATGTGTGTGTGCGGCTGGGATGAGTGTGGGTAGGGAGTGTAATGTGTGTGTGTGGCTGGGATGAGTGTGTGTGGGGAGTGTAATGTGTGTGTGCGGCTGGGATGAGCGTGTGTGGGGAGTGTAATGTGTGTGTGCGGCTGGGATGAGTGTGTGTGGGGAGTGTAATGTGTGTGTGCGGCTGGGATGAGTGTGTGTGGGGAGTGTAATGTGTGTGCGCGGCTGGGATGAGTGTGTGTGGGGTGTGTAATGTGTGTGTGCGGCTGGGATGAGTGTGTGTGGGGAGTGTAATGTGTGTGTGCGGCTGGGGTGAGTGTGTGTGGGGAGTGTAATGTGTGTGTGCGGCTGGGGCGAGTGTGTGAGAGGAGTGTAATGTGTGTGTGCGGCTGGGGCGAGTGTGTGTGGGGAGTGTAATGTGTGTGTGCTGCTGGGATGAGTGTGTGTGGGGAGTGTAATATGTGTGTGCGGCTGGGATGAGTGTGTGAGGGGAGTGTAATGTGTGTGTGCGGCTGGGATGAGTGTGTGAGGGGAGTGTAATGTGTGTGTGCGGCTGCGATGAGTGTGTGTGGGGAGTGTAATGTGTGTGTGTGGCTGGGATAAGTGTGTGTGGGGAGTGTAATGTGTGTGTGCGGCTGGGATGAGTGTGTGTGGGGAATGTAATGTGTGTGTGCGGCTGGGATGAGTGTGTGTGGGGAGTGTAATGTGTGTGTGAGGCTGGGATGAGTGTGTGTGGGGAGTGTAATGTGTGTATGCGGCTGGGTGAGTGTGTGTGGGGAGTGTAATATGTGTGTGCGGCTGGGATAGTGTGTGTGGGGAGTGTAATGTGTGTGCGGCTGGGATGAGTGTGCGTGGGGAGTGTAATGTGTGTGTGCGGCTGGAATGAGTGTGTGTGGGGGGTGTAATGTGTGTGCGGCTGGGATGAGTGTGTGTGGGGAGTGTAATGTGTGTGTGTGGCTGGGATGAGTGTGTGAGGGGAGTGTAATGTGTGTGTGCGGCTGGGATGAGTGTGGGTGGGGAGAGTAATGTGTGTGTGCGGCTGGGATGAGTGTGGGTGGGGAGTGTAATGTGTGTGTGCGGCTGGGGTGAGTGTGTGTGGGGAGTGTAATGTGTGTGTGCGGCTGGGATAGTGTGTGTGGGGAGTGTAATGTGTGTGTGCGTCTGGGGTGAGTGTGTGTGGGGAGTGTAATGTGTGTGTGCGGCTGGGATGAGTGTGTGTGGGGAGTGGAATGTGTGTGTGCGGCTGGGATGAGTGTGTGTGGGGAGTGTAATGTGTGTGTGCGGCTGGGATGAGTGTGTGTGGGGAGTGTAATGTGTGTGTGCAGCTGGGATGAGTGTGTGTGGGGAGTGTAATGTGCGTGTGTGGCTGGGATGAGTGTGTGTGGGGAGTGTAATGTGTGTGTGCGGCTGGGGTGAGTGTGTGTGGGGAGTGTAATGTGTGTGCGGCTGGGATGAGTGTGTGTGGGGAGTGTAATGTGTGTGTGCGGCTGGGATGAGTGTGTGAGGGGAGTGTGATGTGTGTGTGCGGCTGGGATGAGTGTGTGTGGGGAGTGTAATGTGTGTGTGCGGCTGGGATGAGTGTGTGTGGGGAGTGTAATGTGTGTGTGCGGCTGGGATGAGTGTGTGTGGGGAGTGTAATGTGTGTGTGCGGCTGGGGTGAGTGTGTGTGGGGAGTGTAATGTGTGTGTGCGGCTGGGATGAGTGTGCGTGGGGAGTGTAATGTGTGTGTGCGGCTGGGATGAGTGTGTGTGGGGGGTGTAATGTGTGGCTGGGATGAGTGTGTGTGGGGGGTGTAATGTGTGTGTGCGGCTGGGATGAGTGTGTGAGAGGACTGTAATGTGTGTGTCCGGCTGGGATGAGTGTGGGTGGGGAGTGTAATGTGTGTGTGCGGCTGGGGTGAGTGTGTGTGGGGAGTGCAATGTGTGTGTGCGGCTGGGATGAGTGTATGTGGGGAGTGTAATGTGTGTGTGCGGCTGGGATAGTGTGTGTGGGGAGTGTAATGTGTGTGTGCGGCTGGGGTGAGTGTGTGCAGGGAGTGCGATGTGTGTGTGCGGCTGGGATGAGTGTGTGTGGGGAATGTAATGTGTGTGTGCGCGGCTGGGATGAGTATGTGAGGGGAGTGTAATGTGTGTGTGCGGCTGGGATGAGTGTGTGTGGGGAGTGTAATGTGTGTGTGCGGCTGGGGTGAGTGTGTGTGGGGAGTGTAATGTGTGTGTGCAGCTGGGATGAGCGTGTGTGGGGAGTGTAATGTGTGTGTGCGGCTGGGGTGAGTGTGTGTGGGGAGTTTAATGTGTGTGCGGCTGGGTGAGTGTGTGTGGGGAGTGTAATGTGTGTGTGCGGCTGGGATGAGTGTGCGTGGGGAGTGTAATGTGTGTGTGCGGCTGGGATGAGTGTGCGTGGGGAGTGTAATGTGTGTGTGCGGCTGGGATGAGTGTGTGTGGGGGGTGTAATGTGTGTGCGGCTGGGATGAGTGTGTGAGGGGAGTGTAATGTGTGTGTGCGGCTGGGATGAGTGTGGGTAGGGAGTGTAATGTGTGTGTGTGGCTGGGATGAGTGTGTGGGGAGTGTAATGTGTGTGTGCGGCTGGGATGAGTGTGTGTGGGGAGTGTAATGTGTGTGTGCGGCTGGGATGACTGTGTGAGGGGAGTGTAATGTGTGTGTGCGGCTGGGATGAGTGTGGGTGGGGAGTGTAATGTGTGTGTGCGGCTGGGATGAGCGTGTGTGGGGAGTGTAATGTGTGTGTGCGGCTGGGATGAGTGTGTGTGGGGAGTGTAATGTGTGTGTGCGGCTGGGATGAGTGTGTGTGGGGAGTGTAATATGTGTGTGCGGCTGGGATGAGTGTGTGAGGGGAGTGTAATGTGTGTGTGCGGCTGGGATGAGTGTGTGAGGGGAGTGTAATGTGTGTGTGCGGCTGCGATGAGTGTGTGTGGGGAGTGTAATGTGTGTGTGTGGCTGGGATAAGTGTGTGTGGGGAGTGTAATATGTGTGTGAGGCTGGGATGAGTGTGTGTGGGGAGTGTAATGTGTGTGTGCGGCTGGGATGAGTGTGTGTGGGGAATGTAATGTGTGTGTGCGGCTGGGATGAGTGTGTGTGGGGAGTGTAATGTGTGTGTGCGGCTGGGATGAGTGTGTGTGGGGAGTGTAATGTGTGTGTGCGGCTGGGATGAGTGTGTGTGGGGAGTGTAATGGGTGTGTGCGGCTGGGATGAGTGTGTGTGGGGAGTGTAATGTGTGTGTGCAGCTGGGATGAGTGTGTGTGGGGAGTGTAATGTGTGTGTGCGGCTGGGATGAGTGTGTGAGGGGAGTGTAATGTGTGTGTGTGGCTGGGATGAGTGTGTGTGGGGAGTGTAATGTGTGTGGCGGCTGGGATGAGTGTGTGTGGGGAGTGTAATGTGTGTGGGGGGCTGGGATGAGTGTGTGTGGGGAGTGTAATGTGTGTGTGCGGCTGGGATGAGTGTGTGTGGGGAGTGTAATGTGTGTGTGTGGCTGGGATGAGTGTGTGTGGGGAGTGTAATGTGTGTGCGGCTGGGATGAGTGTGTGTGGGGAGTGTAATGTGTGTGTGCGGCTGGGATGAGTGTGTGTGGGGAGTGTAATGTGTGTATGCAGCTGGGATGAGTGTGTGTGGGGAGTGTAATGTGTGTGTGCGGCTGGGGTGAGTGTGTGTGGGGAGTGTAATGTGTGTGTGCGGCTGGGATGAGTGTGTGTGGGGAGTGTAATGTGTGTGTGCGGCTGGGATGAGTGTGTGTGGGGAGTGTAATGTGTGTGTGCGGCTGGGATGAGTGTGTGTGGGGAGTGTAATGTGTGTGTGCGGCTGGGATGAGTGTGTGTGGGGAGTGTGATGTGTGTGTGCGGCTGGGATGAGTGTGTGTGGGGAGTGTAATGTGTGTGTGCGGCTGGGATGAGTGTGTGTGGGGAGTGTGATGTGTGTGGCGACTGGGATGAGTGTGTGTGGGGGGTGTAATGTGTGGCTGGGATGAGTGTGTGTGGGGGGTGTAATGTGTGTGTGCGGCTGGGATGAGTGTGGGTGGGGAGTGTAATGTGTGTGTGCGGCTGGGGTGAGTGTGTGTGGGTAGTGCAATGTGTGTGTGCGGCTGGGATGAGTGTATGTGGGGAGTGTAATGTGTGTGTGCGGCTGGGATAGTGTGTGCGGGGAGTGTAATGTGTGTGTGCGGCTGGGGTGAGTGTGTGCAGGGAGTGCGATGTGTGTGTGCGGCTGGGATGAGTGTGTGTGGGGAATGTAATGTGTGTTTGCGCGGCTAGGATGAGTGTGTGAGGGGAGTGTAATGTGTGTGTGCGGCTGGGATGAGTGTGTGTGGGGAGTGTAATGTGTGTGTGCGGCTTGGGTGAGTGTGTGTGGGGAGTGTAATGTGTGTGTGCAGCTGGGATGAGCGTGTGTGGGGAGTGTAATGTGTGTGTGCTGCTGGAATGAGTGTGTGTGGGGTGTGTAATGTGTGTGTGCTGCTGGAATGAGTGTGTGTGGGGAGGGTAATGTGTGTATGTGGCTGGGATAAATGTGTGTGGGGAGTGTAATGTGTGTGTGCGGCTGGGGTGAGTGTGTGTGGGGTGTGTAATGTGTGTGAGTGGCTGGGATGAGTGTGTGTGGGGAGTGTAATGTGTGTGTGCGGCTGGGATGAGTGTGTGTGGGGAGTGTAATGTGTGTGTGCGGCTGGGATGAGTGTGTGTGGGGAGTGTAATGTGTGTGTGCGGCTGGGATGAGTGTGTGTGGGGAGTGTTATGTGTGTGTGTGGCTGGGGCGAGTGTGTGTGGGGAGTGTTATGTGTGTGTGTGGCTGGGATAAGTGTGTGTGGGGAGTGTAATGTGTGTGTGCGGCTGGGATGAGTGTGTGTGGGGAATGTAATGTGTGTGTGCGGCTGGGGCGAGTGTGTGAGAGGAGTGTAATGTGTGTGTGCGGCTGGGGCGAGTGTGTGTGGGGAGTGTTATGTGTGTGTGTGGCTGGGATAAGTGTGTGTGGGGAGTGTAATGTGTGTGTGCGGCTGGGATGAGTGTGTGTGGGGAATGTAATGTGTGTGTGCGGCTGGGATGAGTGTGTGTGGGGAGTGTAATGTGTGTGTGAGGCTGGGATGAGTGTGTGTGGGGAGTGTAATGTGTGTATGCGGCTGGGTGAGTGTGTGTGGGAGTGTAATGTGTGTGTGGGGCTGGGATGAGTGTGTGTGGGGAGTGTAATGTGTGTGTGGGGCTGGGATGAGTGTGTGTGGGGAGTGTAATGTGTGTATGCGGCTGGGTGAGTGTGTGTGGGGAGTGTAATCTGTGTGTGGGGAGTGTAATGTGTGTGTGCGGCTGGGATGAGTGTGTGTGGGGAGTGTAATCTGTGTGCGCGGCTGGGATGAGTGTGTGTGGGGAGTGTAATGTGTGTGTGCAGCTGGGATGAGTGTGTGTGGGGAGTGTAATGTGTGTGTGCGGCTGGGATGAGTGTGTGTGGGGAGTGTAATGGGTGTGTGCGGCTGGGATGAGTGTGTGTGGGGAGTGTAATGTGTGTGTGCAGCTGGGATGAGTGTGTGTGGGGAGTGTAATGTGTGTGTGCGGCTGGGATGAGTGTGTGTGGGGAGTGTAATGTGTGTGTGCGGCTGGGATGAGTGTGTGAGGGGAGTGTAATGTGTGTGTGCGGCTGGGATGAGTGTGTGTGGGGAGTGTAATGTGTGTGTGCGGCTGGGATGAGTGTGTGTGGGGAGTGTAATGTGTGTGTGTGGCTGGGATGAGTGTGTGTGGGGAGTGTAATGTGTGTGTGCGGCTGGGATGAGTGTGTGAGGGGAGTGTAATGTGTGTGTGCGGCTGGGATGAGTGTGTGTGGGGAGTGTAATGTGTGTGTGCGGCTGGGATGAGTGTGTGTGGGGAGTGTAATGTGTGTGTGCGGCTGGGATGAGTGTGTGTGGGGAGTGTGATGTGTGTGTGCGGCTGGGATGAGTGTGTGTGGGGAGTGTAATGTGTGTGTGCGGCTGGGATGAGTGTGTGTGGGGAGTGTGATGTGTGTGCGTCGCTGGGATGAGTGTGTGTGGGGAGTGTAATGTGTGTGTGCGGCTGGGATGAGTGTGTGTGGGGAGTGTGATGTGTGTGTGCGGCTGGGGTGAGTGTGTGCAGGGAGTGCGATGTGTGTGTGCGGCTGGGATGAGTGTGTGTGGGGAATGTAATGTGTGTGTGCGCGGCTGGGATGAGTATGTGAGGGGAGTGTAATGTGTGTGTGCGGCTGGGATGAGTGTGTGTGGGGAGTGTAATGTGTGTGTGCGGCTGGGGTGAGTGTGTGTGGGGAGTGTAATGTGTGTGTGCAGCTGGGATGAGCGTGTGTGGGGAGTGTAATGTGTGTGTGCGGCTGGGATGAGTGTGCGTGGGGAGTGCAATGTGTGTGTGCGGCTGGGATGCGTGTGTGTGGGGAGTGTAATGTGTGTGTGTGGCTGGGATGAGTGTGTGTGGGGGGTGTAATGTGTGTGCGGCTGGGATGAGTGTGTGAGGGGAGTGTAATGTGTGTGTGCGGCTGGGATGAGTGTGGGTAGGGAGTGTAATGTGTGTGTGTGGCTGGGATGAGTGTGTGGGGAGTGTAATGTGTGTGTGCGGCTGGGATGAGTGTGTGTGGGGAGTGTAATGTGTGTGTGCGGCTGGGATGACTGTGTGAGGGGAGTGTAATGTGTGTGTGCGGCTGGGATGAGTGTGGGTGGGGAGTGTAATGTGTGTGTGCGGCTGGGATGAGCGTGTGTGGGGAGTGTAATGTGTGTGTGCGGCTGGGATGAGTGTGTGTGGGGAGTGTAATGTGTGTGTGCGGCTGCGATGAGTGTGTGTGGGGAGTGTAATGTGTGTGTGCTGCTGGGATGAGTGTGTGTGGGGAGTGTAATGTGTGTATGTGGCTGGGATAAATGTGTGTGGGGAGTGTAATGTGTGTGTGCGGCTGGGATGAGTGTGTGTGGGGTGTGTAATGTGTGTGAGTGGCTGGGATGAGTGTGTGTGGGGAGTGTAATGTGTGTGTGCGGCTGGGATGAGTGTGTGTGGGGAGTGTAATGTGTGTGTGCGGCTGGGATGAGTGTGTGTGGGGATTGTAATGTGTGTGCGCGGCTGGGATGAGTGTGTGTGGGGTGTGTAATGTGTGTGTGCGGCTGGGATGAGTGTGTGTGGGGAGTGTAATGTGTGTGTGCGGCTGGGATGAGTGTGTGTGGGGAGTGTAATATGTGTGTGCGGCTGGGATGAGTGTGTGAGGGGAGTGTAATGTGTGTGTGCGGCTGGGATGAGTGTGTGAGGGGAGTGTAATGTGTGTGTGCGGCTGCGATGAGTGTGTGTGGGGAGTGTAATGTGTGTGTGTGGCTGGGATAAGTGTGTGTGGGGAGTGTAATGTGTGTGTGCGGCTGGGATGAGTGTGTGTGGGGAATGTAATGTGTGTGTGCGGCTGGGATGAGTGTGTGTGGGGAGTGTAATGTGTGTGTGAGGCTGGGATGAGTGTGTGTGGGGAGTGTAATGTGTGTATGCAGCTGGGTGAGTGTGTGTGGGGAGTGTAATCTGTGTGTGGGGCTGGGATGAGTGTGTGTGGGGAGTGTAATGTGTGTGTGCGGCTGGGATGAGTGTGTGAGGGGAGTGTAATGTGTGTGTGCGGCTGCGATGAGTGTGTGTGGGGAGTGTAATGTGTGTGTGTGGCTGGGATAAGTGTGTGTGGGGAGTGTAATGTGTGTGTGCGGCTGGGATGAGTGTGTGTGGGGAATGTAATGTGTGTGTGCGGCTGGGATGAGTGTGTGTGGGGAGTGTAATGTGTGTGTGAGGCTGGGATGAGTGTGTGTGGGGAGTGTAATGTGTGTATGCAGCTGGGTGAGTGTGTGTGGGGAGTGTAATCTGTGTGTGGGGCTGGGATGAGTGTGTGTGGGGAGTGTAATGTGTGTGTGCGGCTGGGATGAGTGTGTGTGGGGAGTGTAATGTGTGTATGCGGCTGGGTGAGTGTGTGTGGGGAGTGTAATGTGTGTGTGCGGCTGGGATGAGTGTGTGTGGGGAGTGTGATGTGTGTGTGCGGCTGGGATGAGTGTGTGTGGGGAGTGTAATGTGTGTGTGCGGCTGGGATGAGTGTGTGTGGGGAGTGTGATGTGTGTGGCGACTGGGATGAGTGTGTGTGGGGGGTGTAATGTGTGGCTGGGATGAGTGTGTGTGGGGGGTGTAATGTGTGTGTGCGGCTGGGATGAGTGTGTGAGAGGACTGTAATGTGTGTGTCCGGCTGGGATGAGTGTGGGTGGGGAGTGTAATGTGTGTGTGCGGCTGGGGTGAGTGTGTGTGGGGAGTGCAATGTGTGTGCGCGGCTGGGATAGTGTGTGCGGGGAGTGTAATGTGTGTGTGCGGCTGGGATGAGTGTATGTGGGGAGTGTAATGTGTGTGCGCGGCTGGGATAGTGTGTGCGGGGAGTGTAATGTGTGTGTGCGGCTGGGGTGAGTGTGTGCAGGGAGTGCGATGTGTGTGTGCGGCTGGGATGAGTGTGTGTGGGGAATGTAATGTGTGTGTGCGCGGCTAGGATGAGTGTGTGAGGGGAGTGTAATGTGTGTGTGCGGCTGGGATGAGTGTGTGTGGGGAGTGTAATGTGTGTGTGCGGCTTGGGTGAGTGTGTGTGGGGAGTGTAATGTGTGTGTGCGGCTGGGATGGTGTGTGTGGGGGGAGTGTAATGTGTGTGTGCGGCTGGGACGAGTGTGTGTGGGGAGTGTAATGTGTGTGTGCGGCTGGGGTGAGTGTGTGTGGGGAGTGTAATGTGTGTGTGCAGCTGGGATGAGCGTGTGTGGGGAGTGTAATGTGTGTGTGCGGCTGGGTGAGTGTGTGAGGGGAGTGTAATGTGTGTGTGCGGCTGGGATGAGTGTGGGTAGGGAGTGTAATGTGTGTGTGTGGCTGGGATGAGTGTGTGTGGGGAGTGTAATGTGTGTGTGCGGCTGGGATGAGTGTGTGTGGGGAGTGTAATGTGTGTGTGCGGCTGGGATGAGTGTGTGTGGGGAGTGTAATGTGTGTGTGCGGCTGGGATGAGCGTGTGTGGGGAGTGTAATGTGTGTGTGCGGCTGGGATGAGTGTGTGTGGGGAGTGTAATGTGTGTGTGCTGCTGGGATGAGTGTGTGTGGGGAGTGTAATGTGTGTGTGCGGCTGGGATGAGTGTGTGTGGGGAGTGTAATGTGTGTGTGCGGCTGGGATGCGTGTGTGGGGAGTGTAATGTGTGTGTGCTGCTTGAATGAGTGTGTGTGGGGAGGGTAATGTGTGTATGTGGCTGGGATAAATGTGTGTGGGGAGTGTAATGTGTGTGTGCGGCTGGGATGAGTGTGTGTGGGGAGTGTAATGTGTGTGAGTGGCTGGGATGAGTGTGTGTGGGGAGTGTAATGTGTGTGAGTGGCTGGGATGAGTGTGTGTGGGGAGTGTAATGTGTGTGTGTGGCTGGGGCGAGTGTGTGTGGGGAGTGTTATGTGTGTGTGTGGCTGGGATAAGTGTGTGTGGGGAGTGTAATGTGTGTGTGCGGCTGGGATGAGTGTGTGTGGGGAATGTAATGTGTGTGTGCGGCTGGGGCGAGTGTGTGAGAGGAGTGTAATGTGTGTGTGCGGCTGGGGCGAGTGTGTGTGGGGAGTGTTATGTGTGTGTGTGGCTGGGATAAGTGTGTGTGGGGAGTGTAATGTGTGTGTGCGGCTGGGATGAGTGTGTGTGGGGAATGTAATGTGTGTGTGCGGCTGGGATGAGTGTGTGTGGGGAGTGTAATGTGTGTGTGAGGCTGGGATGAGTGTGTGTGGGGAGTGTAATGTGTGTATGCGGCTGGGTGAGTGTGTGTGGGAGTGTAATGTGTGTGTGGGGCTGGGATGAGTGTGTGTGGGGAGTGTAATGTGTGTGTGGGGCTGGGATGAGTGTGTGTGGGGAGTGTAATGTGTGTATGCGGCTGGGTGAGTGTGTGTGGGGAGTGTAATCTGTGTGTGGGGAGTGTAATGTGTGTGTGCGGCTGGGATGAGTGTGTGTGGGGAGTGTAATGTGTGTATGCGGCTGGGTGAGTGTGTGTGGGGAGTGTAATCTGTGTGTGCGGCTGGGATGAGTGTGTGTGGGGAGTGTAATGTGTGTGTGCAGCTGGGATGAGTGTGTGTGGGGAGTGTAATGTGTGTGTGCGGCTGGGATGAGTGTGTGTGGGGAGTGTAATGGGTGTGTGCGGCTGGGATGAGTGTGTGTGGGGAGTGTAATGTGTGTGTGCAGCTGGGATGAGTGTGTGTGGGGAGTGTAATGTGTGTGTGCGGCTGGGATGAGTGTGTGTGGGGAGTGTAATGTGTGTGTGTGGCTGGGATGAGTGTGTGTGGGGAGTGTAATGTGTGTGTGCGGCTGGGATGAGTGTGTGTGGGGAGTGTAATGTGTGTGTGTGGCTGGGATGAGTGTGTGTGGGGAGTGTAATGTGTGTGTGCAGCTGGGATGAGTGTGTGTGGGGAGTGTAATGTGTGTGTGGCTGGGATGAGTGTGTGTGGGGAGTGTAATGTGTGTGTGTGGCTGGGATGAGTGTGTGTGCGGAGTGTAATGTGTGTGTGTGGCTGGGATGAGTGTGTGTGGGGAGTGTAATGTGTGTGTGCGGCTGGGATGAGTGTGTGTGGGGAGTGTAATGTGTGTGTGCGGCTGGGATGAGTGTGTGAGGGGAGTGTAATGTGTGTGTGCGGCTGGGATGAGTGTGTGTGGGGAGTGTAATGTGTGTGTGCGGCTGGGATGAGTGTGTGTGGGGAGTGTAATGTGTGTGTGTGGCTGGGATGAGTGTGTGTGGGGAGTGTAATGTGTGTGTGCAGCTGGGATGAGTGTGTGTGGGGAGTGTAATGTGTGTGTGCGGCTGGGATGAGTGTGTGAGGGGAGTGTAATGTGTGTGTGCGGCTGGGATGAGTCTGTGTGGGGAGTGTAATGTGTGTGTGTGGCTGGGATGAGTGTGTGTGGGGAGTGTAATGTGTGTGGCGGCTGGGATGAGTGTGTGTGGGGAGTGTAATGTGTGTGTGGGGGGCTGGGATGAGTGTGTGTGGGGAGTGTAATGTGTGTGTGGGGGGCTGGGATGAGTGTGTGTGGGGAGTGTAATGTGTGTGTGGGGGGCTGGGATGAGTGTGTGTGGGGAGTGTAATGTGTGTGTGCGGCTGGGATGAGTGTGTGTGGGGAGTGTAATGTGTGTGTGTGCGGCTGGGGTGAGTGTGTGTGGGGAGTGCAATGTGTGTGCGGCTGGGATGAGTGTGTGTGGGGAGTGTAATGTGTGTGTGCGGCTGGGATGAGTGTGTGTGGGGAGTGTAATGTGTGTGTGCGGCTGGGATGAGTGTGTGTGGGGAGTGTAATGTGTGTGTGCGGCTGGGATGAGTGTGTGTGGGGAGTGTGATGTGTGTGTGCGGCTGGGATGAGTGTGTGTGGGGAGTGTAATGTGTGTGTGCGGCTGGGATGAGTGTGTGTGGGGAGTGTGATGTGTGTGCGTGGCTGGGATGAGTGTGTGTGGGGAGTGTAATGTGTGTGTGCGGCTGGGATGAGTGTGTGTGGGGAGTGTGATGTGTGTGTGCGGCTGGGATGAGTGTGTGTGGGGAGTGTAATGTGTGTGTGCGGCTGGGATGAGTGTGTGTGGGGAGTGTAATGTGTGTGCGGCTGGGATGAGTGTGTGTGGGGAGTGTAATGTGTGTGTGCGGCTGGGAGGAGTGTGTGTGGGGAGTGTAATGTGTGTGTGCGGCTGGGGTGAGTGTGTGTGCGGCTGGGATGAGTGTGAGTGGGGAGTGTAATGTGTGTGTGCGGCTGGGATGAGTGTGTGTGGGGAGTGTAATGTGTGTGTGCGGCTGGGATGAGTGTGTGTGGGGAGTGTAATGTGTGTGTGCGGCTGGGATGAGTGTGTGTGGGGAGTGTAATGTGTGTGCGCGGCTGGGATGAGTGTGTGTGGGGAGTGTAATGTGTGTGGCGGCTGGGATGAGTGTGTGTGGGGAGTGTAATGTGTGTGTGGGGGGCTGGGATGAGTGTGTGTGGGGAGTGTAATGTGTGTGTGCGGCTGGGATGAGTGTGTGTGGGGAGTGTAATGTGTGTATGCAGCTGGGATGAGTGTGTGTGGGGAGTGTAATGTGTGTGTGCGGCTGGGGTGAGTGTGTGGGGAGTGTAATGTGTGTGTGCGGCTGGGATGAGTGTGTGTGGGGAGTGTAATGTGTGTGTGCGGCTGGGATGAGTGTGTGTGGGGAGTGTAATGTGTGTGTGCGGCTGGGATGAGTGTGTGTGGGGAGTGTGATGTGTGTGTGCGGCTGGGATGAGTGTGTGTGGGGAGTGTAATGTGTGTGTGCGGCTGGGATGAGTGTGTGTGGGGAGTGTGATGTGTGTGTGCGGCTGGGATGAGTGTGTGTGGGGAGTGTGATGTGTGTGTGCGGCTGGGATGAGTGTGTGTGGGGAGTGTAATGTGTGTGTGCGGCTGGGATGAGTGTGTGTGGGGAGTGTAATGTGTGTGCGGCTGGGATGAGTGTGTGTGGGGAGTGTAATGTGTGTGTGCGGCTGGGATGAGTGTGTGTGGGGAGTGTAATGTGTGTGTGCGGCTGGGGTGAGTGTGTGTGCGGCTGGGATGAGTGTGTGTGGGGAGTGTAATGTGTGTATGCGGCTGGGATGAGTGTGTGTGGGGAGTGTAATGTGTGTGTGTGGCTGGGATGAGTGTGTGTGGGGAGTGTAATGTGTGTGCGCGGATGGGATGAGTGTGTGTGGGGAGTGTAATGTGTGTGTGCGGCTGGGATGAGTGTGTGTGGGGAGTGTAATGTGTGTGGGCGGCTGGGATGAGTGTGTGTGGGGAGTGTAATGTGTGTGTGCGGCTGGGATGAGTGTGTGTGGGGAGTGTGATGTGTGTGTGGGGCTGGGATGAGTGTGTGTGGGGAGTGTAATGTGTGTGTGCGGCTGGGATGTGTGTGTGTGGGGAGTGTAATGTGTGTGTGCGGCTGGGATGAGTGTGTGTGGGGAGTGTAATGTGTGTGTGCGGCTGGGATGAGTGTGTGTGGGGAGTGTAATGTGTGTGTGCGGCTGGGGTGAGTGTGTGTGGGGAGTGTAATGTGTGTGTGCGGCTGGGATGAGTGTGTGTGGGGAGTGTAGTGTGTGGGGGGCTGGGATGTGTGTGTGTGGGGGGTGTAATGTGTGTGTGTGGCTGGGGTGAGTGTGTGTGGGGAGTGTAATGTGTGTGGGGGGCTGGGATGAGTGTGTGTGGGGAGTGTAATGTGTGTGTGCGGCTGGGGTGAGTGTGTGTGGGGAGTGTAATGTGTGTGCGGCTGGGATGAGTGTGTGTGGGGAGTGTAATGTGTGTGTGCGGCTGGGATGAGTGTGTGTGGGGAGTGTAATGTGTGTGTGCGGCTGGGATGAGTGTGTGTGGGGAGTGTAATGTGTGTGTGCGGCTGGGAAGAGTGTGTGTGGGGAGTGTGATGTGTGTGTGCGGCTGGGATGAGTGTGTGTGGAGAGTGTAATGTGTGTGTGCGGCTGGGATGAGTGTGTGTGGGGAGTGTGATGTGTGTGCGTGGCTGGGATGAGTGTGTGTGGGGAGTGTAATGTGTGTGTGCGGCTGGGATGAGTGTGTGTGGGGAGTGTGATGTGTGTGTGCGGCTGGGATGAGTGTGTGTGGGGAGTGTAATGTGTGTGTGCGGCTGGGATGAGTGTGTGTGGGGAGTGTAATGTGTGTGCGGCTGGGATGAGTGTGTGTGGGGAGTGTAATGTGTGTGTGCGGCTGGGATGAGTGTGTGTGGGGAGTGTAATGTGTGTGTGCGGCTGGGATGAGTGTGTGTGGGGAGTGTAATGTGTGTGTACGGCTGGGGTGAGTGTGTGCGGGGAGTGTAATGTGTGTGTGCGGCTGGGATGAGTGTGTGTGGGGAGTGTGATGTGTGTGTGCGGCTGGGATGAGTGTGTGTGGGGAGTGTAATGTGTGTGTGCGGCTGGGATGAGTGTGTGTGGGGAGTGTGATGTGTGTGTGCGGCTGGGATGAGTGTGTGTGGGGAGTGTGATGTGTGTGTGCGGCTGGGATGAGTGTGTGTGGGGAGTGTAATGTGTGTGTGCGGCTGGGATGAGTGTGTGTGGGGAGTGTAATGTGTGTGCGGCTGGGATGAGTGTGTGTAGGGAGTGTAATGTGTGTGTGCGGCTGGGATGAGTGTGTGTGGGGAGTGTAATGTGTGTGTGCGGCTGGGGTGAGTGTGTGTGCGGCTGGGATGAGTGTGTGTGGGGAGTGTAATGTGTGTATGCGGCTGGGATGAGTGTGTGTGGGGAGTGTAATGTGTGTGTGTGGCTGGGATGAGTGTGTGTGGGGAGTGTAATGTGTGTGCGCGGCTGGGATGAGTGTGTGTGGGGAGTGTAATGTGTGTGTGCGGCTGGGATGAGTGTGTGTGGGGAGTGTAATGTGTGTGGGCGGCTGGGATGAGTGTGTGTGGGGAGTGTAATGTGTGTGTGCGGCTGGGATGAGTGTGTGTGGGGAGTGTGATGTGTGTGTGCGGCTGGGATGAGTGTGTGTGGGGAGTGTAATGTGTGTGTGCGGCTGGGATGAGTGTGTGTGGGGAGTGTAATGTGTGTGCGGCTGGGATGAGTGTGTGTGGGGAGTGTAATGTGTGTGTGCGGCTGGGATGAGTGTGTGTGGGGAGTGTAATGTGTGTGTGCGGCTGGGGTGAGTGTGTGTGCGGCTGGGATGAGTGTGAGTGGGGAGTGTAATGTGTGTGTGCGGCTGGGATGAGTGTGTGTGGGGAGTGTAATGTGTGTGCGCGGCTGGGTTGAGTCTGTGTGGGGAGTGTAATGTGTGTGTGCGGCTGGGATGAGTGTGTGTGGGGAGTGTAATGTGTGTGTGCGGCTGGGATGAGTGTGTGTGGGGAGTGTAATGTGTGTGCGCGGCTGGGATGAGTGTGTGTGGGGAGTGTAATGTGTGTGGCGGCTGGGATGAGTGTGTGTGGGGAGTGTAATGTGTGTGTGGGGGGCTGGGATGAGTGTGTGTGGGGAGTGTAATGTGTGTGTGCGGCTGGGATGAGTGCGTGTGGGGAGTGTAATGTGTGTATGCAGCTGGGATGAGTGTGTGTGGGGAGTGTAATGTGTGTGTGCGGCTGGGGTGAGTGTGTGTGGGGAGTGTAATGTGTGTGTGCGGCTGGGATGAGTGTGTGTGGGGAGTGTAATGTGTGTGTGCGGCTGGGATGAGTGTGTGTGGGGAGTGTAATGTGTGTGTGCGGCTGGGATGAGTGTGTGTGGGGAGTGTAATGTGTGTGTACGGCTGGGGTGAGTGTGTGCGGGGAGTGTAATGTGTGTGTGCGGCTGGGATGAGTGTGTGTGGGGAGTGTGATGTGTGTGTGCGGCTGGGATGAGTGTGTGTGGGGAGTGTAATGTGTGTGTGCGGCTGGGATGAGTGTGTGTGGGGAGTGTGATGTGTGTGTGCGGCTGGGATGAGTGTGTGTGGGGAGTGTGATGTGTGTGTGCGGCTGGGATGAGTGTGTGTGGGGAGTGTGATGTGTGTGTGCGGCTGGGATGAGTGTGTGTGGGGAGTGTAATGTGTGTGCGGCTGGGATGAGTGTGTGTGGGGAGTGTAATGTGTGTTTGCGGCTGGGATGAGTGTGTGTGGGGAGTGTAATGTGTGTGTGCGGCTGGGGTGAGTGTGTGTGCGGCTGGGATGAGTGTGTGTGGGGAGTGTAATGTGTGTATGCGGCTGGGATGAGTGTGTGTGGGGAGTGTAATGTGTGTGTGTGGCTGGGATGAGTGTGTGTGGGGAGTGTAATGTGTGTGCGCGGCTGGGATGAGTGTGTGTGGGGAGTGTAATGTGTGTGTGCGGCTGGGATGAGTGTGTGTGGGGAGTGTAATGTGTGTGGGCGGCTGGGATGAGTGTGTGTGGGGAGTGTAATGTGTGTGGGCGGCTGGGATGAGTGTGTGTGGGGAGTGTGATGTGTGTGTGGGGCTGGGATGAGTGTGTGTGGGGAGTGTAATGTGTGTGTGCGGCTGGGATGTGTGTGTGTGGGGAGTGTAATGTGTGTGTGCGGCTGGGATGAGTGTGTGTGGGGAGTGTAATGTGTGTGTGCGGCTGGGATGAGTGTGTGTGGGGAGTGTAATGTGTGTGTGCGGCTGGGGTGAGTGTGTGTGGGGAGTGTAATGTGTGTGTGCGGCTGGGATGAGTGTGTGTGGGGAGTGTAATGTGTGTGGGGGGCTGGGATGTGTCTGTGTGGGGGGTGTAATGTGTGTGTGTGGCTGGGGTGAGTGTGTGTGGGGAGTGTAATGTGTGTGGGGGGCTGGGATGAGTGTGTGTGGGGAGTGTGATGTGTGTGTGGGGCTGGGATGAGTGTGTGTGGGGAGTGTGATGTGTGTGTGCGGCTGGGATGAGTGTGTGTGGGGAGTGTAATGTGTGTGGGGGGCTGGGATGAGTGTGTGTGGGGAGTGTGATGTGTGTGTGGGGCTGGGATGAGTGTGTGTGGGGAGTGTGATGTGTGTGTGGGGCTGGGATGAGTGTGTGTGGGGAGTGTGATGTGTGTGTGGGGCTGGGATGAGTGTGTGTGGGGAGTGTAATTGTGTGCGGCTGGGATGAGTGTGTGTGGGGAGTGTAATGTGTGTGTGCGGCTGGGATGTGTGTGTGTGGGGAGTGTAATGTGTGTGTGCGGCTGGGATGTGTGTGTGTGGGGAGTGTAATGTGTGTGTGCAGCTGGGATGTGTGTGTGTGGGGAGTGTAATGTGTGTGTGCGGCTGGGATGTGTGTGTGTGGGGAGTGTAATGTGTGTGCGGCTGGGATGAGTGTGTGTGGGGAGTGTAATGTGTGTGTGCGGCTGGGATGTGTGTGTGTGGGGAGTGTAATGTGTGTGTGCGGCTGGGATGTGTGTGTGTGGGGAGTGTAATGTGTGTGTGCAGCTGGGATGAGTGTGTGTGGGGAGTGTAATGTGTGTGTGCAGCTGGGATGTGTGTGTGTGGGGAGTGTAATGTGTGTGTGCGGCTGGGATGTGTGTGTGTGGGGAGTGTAATGTGTGTGTGCGGCTGGGATGTGTGTGTGTGGGGAGTGTAATGTGTGTGTGCAGCTGGGATGAGTGTGTGTGGGGAGTGTAATGTGTGTGGCGGCTGGGATGAGTGTGTGTGGGGAGTGTAATGTGTGTGTGCGGCTGGGATGAGTGTGTGTGGGGAGTGTAATGTGTGTGTGCGGCTGGGATGTGTGTGTGTGGGGAGTGTAATGTGTGTGTGCGGCTGGGATGTGTGTGTGTGGGGAGTGTAATGTGTGTGTGCGGCTGGGATGTGTGTGTGTGGGGAGTGTAATGTGTGTGTGCAGCTGGGATGAGTGTGTGTGGGGAGTGTAATGTGTGTGGCGGCTGGGATGAGTGTGTGTGGGGAGTGTAATGTGTGTGTGTGGCTGGGATGAGTGTGTGTGGGGAGTGTAATGTGTGTGTGCGGCTGGGATGAGTGTGTGTGGGGAGTGTAATGTGTGTGTGCAGCTGGGATGAGTGTGTGTGGGGAGTGTAATGTGTGTGTGCGGCTGGGATGAGTGTGTATGGGGAGTGTAATGTGTGTGTGCGGCTGGGATGAGTGTGTGTGGGGAGTGTAACGTGTGTGTGCAGATGGGATGAGTGTGTGTGGGGAGTGTAATGTGTGTGTGCGGCTGGGATGAGTGTGTGTGGGGAGTGTAATGTGTGTGTGCAGATGGGATGAGTGTGTGTGGGGAGTGTAATGTGTGTGTGCGGCTGGGATGAGTGTGTGTGGGGAGTGTAATGTGTGTGTGCGGCTGGGATGAGTGTGTGTGGGGAGTGTAATGTGTGTGTGCGGCTGGGATGAGTGTGTGTGGGGAGTGTAATGTGTGTGTGCGGCTGGGATGAGTGTGTGTGGGGAGTGTAATGTGTGTGTGCGGCTGGGATGAGTGTGTGTGGGGAGTGTAACGTGTGTGTGCAGATGGGATGAGTGTGTGTGGGGAGTGTGATGTGTGTGTGCGGCTGGGATGAGTGTGTGTGGGGAGTGTAATGTGTGTGTGCGGCTGGGATGAGTGTGTGTGGGGAGTGTAATGTGTGTGCGGCTGGGATGAGTGTGTGTGGGGAGTGTAATGTGTGTGTGCGGCTGGGAGGAGTGTGTGTGGGGAGTGTAATGTGTGTGTGCGGCTGGGGTGAGTGTGTGTGCGGCTGGGATGAGTGTGAGTGGGGAGTGTAATGTGTGTGTGCGGCTGGGATGAGTGTGTGTGGGGAGTGTAATGTGTGTGCGCGGCTGGGTTGAGTCTGTGTGGGGAGTGTAATGTGTGTGTGCGGCTGGGATGAGTGTGTGTGGGGAGTGTAATGTGTGTGTGCGGCTGGGATGAGTGTGTGTGGGGAGTGTAATGTGTGTGCGCGGCTGGGATGAGTGTGTGTGGGGAGTGTAATGTGTGTGGCGGCTGGGATGAGTGTGTGTGGGGTGTGTAATGTGTGTGTGGGGGGCTGGGATGAGTGTGTGTGGGGAGTGTAATGTGTGTGTGCGGCTGGGATGAGTGTGTGTGGGGAGTGTAATGTGTGTATGCAGCTGGGATGAGTGTGTGTGGGGAGTGTAATGTGTGTGTGCGGCTGGGGTGAGTGTGTGGGGAGTGTAATGTGTGTGTGCGGCTGGGATGAGTGTGTGTGGGGAGTGTAATGTGTGTGTGCGGCTGGGATGAGTGTGTGTGGGGAGTGTAATGTGTGTGTGCGGCAGGGATGAGTGTGTGTGGGGAGTGTAATGTGTGTGTACGGCTGGGGTGAGTGTGTGCGGGGAGTGTAATGTGTGTGTGCGGCTGGGATGAGTGTGTGTGGGGAGTGTGATGTGTGTGTGCGGCTGGGATGAGTGTGTGTGGGGAGTGTAATGTGTGTGTGCGGCTGGGATGAGTGTGTGTGGGGAGTGTGATGTGTGTGTGCGGCTGGGATGAGTGTGTGTGGGGAGTGTGATGTGTGTGTGCGGCTGGGATGAGTGTGTGTGGGGAGTGTAATGTGTGTGTGCGGCTGGGATGAGTGTGTGTGGGGAGTGTAATGTGTGTGCGGCTGGGATGAGTGTGTGTGGTGAGTGTAATGTGTGTGTGCGGCTGGGATGAGTGTGTGTGGGGAGTGTAATGTGTGTGTGCGGCTGGGGTGAGTGTGTGTGCGGCTGGGATGAGTGTGTGTGGGGAGTGTAATGTGTGTATGCGGCTGGGATGAGTGTGTGTGGGGAGTGTAATGTGTGTGTGTGGCTGGGATGAGTGTGTGTGGGGAGTGTAATGTGTGTGCGCGGATGGGATGAGTGTGTGTGGGGAGTGTAATGTGTGTGTGCGGCTGGGATGAGTGTGTGTGGGGAGTGTAATGTGTGTGGGCGGCTGGGATGAGTGTGTGTGGGGAGTGTAATGTGTGTGTGCGGCTGGGATGAGTGTGTGTGGGGGGTGTGATGTGTGTGTGGGGCTGGGATGAGTGTGTGTGTGCGGCTGGGATGTGTGTGTGTGGGGAGTGTAATGTGTGTGTGCGGCTGGGATGAGTGTGTGTGGGGAGTGTAATGTGTGTGTGCGGCTGGGATGAGTGTGTGTGGGGAGTGTAATGTGTGTGTGCGGCTGGGGTGAGTGTGTGTGGGGAGTGTAATGTGTGTGTGCGGCTGGGATGAGTGTGTGTGGGGAGTGTAGTGTGTGGGGGGCTGGGATGTGTGTGTGTGGGGGGTGTAATGTGTGTGTGTGGCTGGGGTGAGTGTGTGTGGGGAGTGTAATGTGTGTGGGGGGCTGGGATGAGTGTGTGTGGGGAGTGTAATGTGTGTGTGCGGCTGGGGTGAGTGTGTGTGGGGAGTGTAATGTGTGTGCGGCTGGGATGAGTGTGTGTGGGGAGTGTAATGTGTGTGTGCGGCTGGGATGAGTGTGTGTGGGGAGTGTAATGTGTGTGTGCGGCTGGGATGAGTGTGTGTGGGGAGTGTAATGTGTGTGTGCGGCTGGGAAGAGTGTGTGTGGGGAGTGTGATGTGTGTGTGCGGCTGGGATGAGTGTGTGTGGGGAGTGTAATGTGTGTGTGCGGCTGGGATGAGTGTGTGTGGGGAGTGTGATGTGTGTGCGTGGCTGGGATGAGTGTGTGTGGGGAGTGTAATGTGTGTGTGCGGCTGGGATGAGTGTGTGTGGGGAGTGTGATGTGTGTGTGCGGCTGGGATGAGTGTGTGTGGGGAGTGTAATGTGTGTGTGTGGCTGGGATGAGTGTGTGTGGGGAGTGTAATGTGTGTGTGTGGCTGGGATGAGTGTGTGTGGGGAGTGTAATGTGTGTGTGCGGCTGGGATGAGTGTGTGTGGGGAGTGTAATGTGTGTGTGCGGCTGGGATGAGTGTGTGTGGGGAGTGTAATGTGTGTGTGCGGCTGGGATGAGTGTGTGTGGGGAGTGTAATGTGTGTGCGGCTGGGATGAGTGTGTGTGGGGAGTGTAATGTGTGTGTGCGGCTGGGATGAGTGTGTGTGGGGAGTGTAATGTGTGTGTGCGGCTGGGGTGAGTGTGTGTGCGGCTGGGATGAGTGTGAGTGGGGAGTGTAATGTGTGTGTGCGGCTGGGATGAGTGTGTGTGGGGAGTGTAATGTGTGTGCGCGGCTGGGTTGAGTCTGTGTGGGGAGTGTAATGTGGGTGTGCGGCTGGGATGAGTGTGTGTGGGGAGTGTAATGTGTGTGTGCGGCTGGGATGAGTGTGTGTGGGGAGTGTAATGTGTGTGCGCGGCTGGGATGAGTGTGTGTGGGGAGTGTAATGTGTGTGGCGGCTGGGATGAGTGTGTGTGGGGAGTGTAATGTGTGTGTGGGGGGCTGGGATGAGTGTATGTGGGGAGTGTAATGTGTGTGTGCGGCTGGGATGAGTGTGTGTGGGGAGTGTAATGTGTGTATGCAGCTGGGATGAGTGTGTGTGGGGAGTGTAATGTGTGTGTGCGGCTGGGGTGAGCGTGTGTGGGGAGTGTAATGTGTGTGTGCGGCTGGGATGAGTGTGTGTGGGGAGTGTAATGTGTGTGTGCGGCTGGGATGTGTGTGTGTGGGGAGTGTAATGTGTGTGTGCAGCTGGGATGAGTGTGTGTGGGGAGTGTAATGTGTGTGTGCAGCTGGGATGTGTGTGTGTGGGGAGTGTAATGTGTGTGTGCGGCTGGGATGTGTGTGTGTGGGGAGTGTAATGTGTGTGTGCGGCTGGGATGTGTGTGTGTGGGGAGTGTAATGTGTGTGTGCAGCTGGGATGAGTGTGTGTGGGGAGTGTAATGTGTGTGGCGGCTGGGATGAGTGTGTGTGGGGAGTGTAATGTGTGTGTGCGGCTGGGATGAGTGTGTGTGGGGAGTGTAATGTGTGTGTGCGGCTGGGATGTGTGTGTGTGGGGAGTGTAATGTGTGTGTGCGGCTGGGATGTGTGTGTGTGGGGAGTGTAATGTGTGTGTGCGGCTGGGATGTGTGTGTGTGGGGAGTGTAATGTGTGTGTGCAGCTGGGATGAGTGTGTGTGGGGAGTGTAATGTGTGTGGCGGCTGGGATGAGTGTGTGTGGGGAGTGTAATGTGTGTGTGTGGCTGGGATGAGTGTGTGTGGGGAGTGTAATGTGTGTGTGCGGCTGGGATGAGTGTGTGTGGGGAGTGTAATGTGTGTGTGCAGCTGGGATGAGTGTGTGTGGGGAGTGTAATGTGTGTGTGCGGCTGGGATGAGTGTGTATGGGGAGTGTAATGTGTGTGTGCGGCTGGGATGAGTGTGTGTGGGGAGTGTAACGTGTGTGTGCAGATGGGATGAGTGTGTGTGGGGAGTGTAATGTGTGTGTGCGGCTGGGATGAGTGTGTGTGGGGAGTGTAATGTGTGTGTGCAGATGGGATGAGTGTGTGTGGGGAGTGTAATGTGTGTGTGCGGCTGGGATGAGTGTGTGTGGGGAGTGTAATGTGTGTGTGCGGCTGGGATGAGTGTGTGTGGGGAGTGTAATGTGTGTGTGCGGCTGGGATGAGTGTGTGTGGGGAGTGTAATGTGTGTGTGCGGCTGGGATGAGTGTGTGTGGGGAGTGTAATGTGTGTGTGCGGCTGGGATGAGTGTGTGTGGGGAGTGTAACGTGTGTGTGCAGATGGGATGAGTGTGTGTGGGGAGTGTGATGTGTGTGTGCGGCTGGGATGAGTGTGTGTGGGGAGTGTAATGTGTGTGTGCGGCTGGGATGAGTGTGTGTGGGGAGTGTAATGTGTGTGCGGCTGGGATGAGTGTGTGTGGGGAGTGTAATGTGTGTGTGCGGCTGGGAGGAGTGTGTGTGGGGAGTGTAATGTGTGTGTGCGGCTGGGGTGAGTGTGTGTGCGGCTGGGATGAGTGTGAGTGGGGAGTGTAATGTGTGTGTGCGGCTGGGATGAGTGTGTGTGGGGAGTGTAATGTGTGTGCGCGGCTGGGTTGAGTCTGTGTGGGGAGTGTAATGTGTGTGTGCGGCTGGGATGAGTGTGTGTGGGGAGTGTAATGTGTGTGTGCGGCTGGGATGAGTGTGTGTGGGGAGTGTAATGTGTGTGCGCGGCTGGGATGAGTGTGTGTGGGGAGTGTAATGTGTGTGGCGGCTGGGATGAGTGTGTGTGGGGTGTGTAATGTGTGTGTGGGGGGCTGGGATGAGTGTGTGTGGGGAGTGTAATGTGTGTGTGCGGCTGGGATGAGTGTGTGTGGGGAGTGTAATGTGTGTATGCAGCTGGGATGAGTGTGTGTGGGGAGTGTAATGTGTGTGTGCGGCTGGGGTGAGTGTGTGGGGAGTGTAATGTGTGTGTGCGGCTGGGATGAGTGTGTGTGGGGAGTGTAATGTGTGTGTGCGGCTGGGATGAGTGTGTGTGGGGAGTGTAATGTGTGTGTGCGGCAGGGATGAGTGTGTGTGGGGAGTGTAATGTGTGTGTACGGCTGGGGTGAGTGTGTGCGGGGAGTGTAATGTGTGTGTGCGGCTGGGATGAGTGTGTGTGGGGAGTGTGATGTGTGTGTGCGGCTGGGATGAGTGTGTGTGGGGAGTGTAATGTGTGTGTGCGGCTGGGATGAGTGTGTGTGGGGAGTGTGATGTGTGTGTGCGGCTGGGATGAGTGTGTGTGGGGAGTGTGATGTGTGTGTGCGGCTGGGATGAGTGTGTGTGGGGAGTGTAATGTGTGTGTGCGGCTGGGATGAGTGTGTGTGGGGAGTGTAATGTGTGTGCGGCTGGGATGAGTGTGTGTGGGGAGTGTAATGTGTGTGTGCGGCTGGGATGAGTGTGTGTGGGGAGTGTAATGTGTGTGTGCGGCTGGGGTGAGTGTGTGTGCGGCTGGGATGAGTGTGTGTGGGGAGTGTAATGTGTGTATGCGGCTGGGATGAGTGTGTGTGGGGAGTGTAATGTGTGTGTGTGGCTGGGATGAGTGTGTGTGGGGAGTGTAATGTGTGTGCGCGGATGGGATGAGTGTGTGTGGGGAGTGTAATGTGTGTGTGCGGCTGGGATGAGTGTGTGTGGGGAGTGTAATGTGTGTGGGCGGCTGGGATGAGTGTGTGTGGGGAGTGTAATGTGTGTGTGCGGCTGGGATGAGTGTGTGTGGGGGGTGTGATGTGTGTGTGGGGCTGGGATGAGTGTGTGTGTGCGGCTGGGATGTGTGTGTGTGGGGAGTGTAATGTGTGTGTGCGGCTGGGATGAGTGTGTGTGGGGAGTGTAATGTGTGTGTGCGGCTGGGATGAGTGTGTGTGGGGAGTGTAATGTGTGTGTGCGGCTGGGGTGAGTGTGTGTGGGGAGTGTAATGTGTGTGTGCGGCTGGGATGAGTGTGTGTGGGGAGTGTAGTGTGTGGGGGGCTGGGATGTGTGTGTGTGGGGGGTGTAATGTGTGTGTGTGGCTGGGGTGAGTGTGTGTGGGGAGTGTAATGTGTGTGGGGGGCTGGGATGAGTGTGTGTGGGGAGTGTAATGTGTGTGTGCGGCTGGGGTGAGTGTGTGTGGGGAGTGTAATGTGTGTGCGGCTGGGATGAGTGTGTGTGGGGAGTGTAATGTGTGTGTGCGGCTGGGATGAGTGTGTGTGGGGAGTGTAATGTGTGTGTGCGGCTGGGATGAGTGTGTGTGGGGAGTGTAATGTGTGTGTGCGGCTGGGAAGAGTGTGTGTGGGGAGTGTGATGTGTGTGTGCGGCTGGGATGAGTGTGTGTGGGGAGTGTAATGTGTGTGTGCGGCTGGGATGAGTGTGTGTGGGGAGTGTGATGTGTGTGCGTGGCTGGGATGAGTGTGTGTGGGGAGTGTAATGTGTGTGTGCGGCTGGGATGAGTGTGTGTGGGGAGTGTGATGTGTGTGTGCGGCTGGGATGAGTGTGTGTGGGGAGTGTAATGTGTGTGTGTGGCTGGGATGAGTGTGTGTGGGGAGTGTAATGTGTGTGTGTGGCTGGGATGAGTGTGTGTGGGGAGTGTAATGTGTGTGTGCGGCTGGGATGAGTGTGTGTGGGGAGTGTAATGTGTGTGTGCGGCTGGGATGAGTGTGTGTGGGGAGTGTAATGTGTGTGTGCGGCTGGGGTGAGTGTGTGTGCGGCTGGGATGAGTGTGTGTGGGGAGTGTAATGTGTGTATGCGGCTGGGATGAGTGTGTGTGGGGAGTGTAATGTGTGTGTGTGGCTGGGATGAGTGTGTGTGGGGAGTGTAATGTGTGTGCGCGGCTGGGATGAGTGTGTGTGGGGAGTGTAATGTGTGTGTGCGGCTGGGATGAGTGTGTGTGGGGAGTGTAATGTGTGTGGGCGGCTGGGATGAGTGTGTGTGGGGAGTGTAATGTGTGTGTGCGGCTGGGATGAGTGTGTGTGGGGAGTGTGATGTGTGTGTGCGGCTGGGATGAGTGTGTGTGGGTAGTGTAATGTGTGTGTGCGGCTGGGATGAGTGTGTGTGGGGAGTGTAATGTGTGTGCGGCTGGGATGAGTGTGTGTGAGGAGTGTAATGTGTGTGTGCGGCTGGGATGAGTGTGTGTGGGGAGTGTAATGTGTGTGTGCGGCTGGGGTGAGTGTGTGTGCGGCTGGGATGAGTGTGAGTGGGGAGTGTAATGTGTGTGTGCGGCTGGGATGAGTGTGTGTGGGGAGTGTAATGTGTGTGCGCGGCTGGGTTGAGTCTGTGTGGGGAGTGTAATGTGTGTGTGCGGCTGGGATGAGTGTGTGTGGGGAGTGTAATGTGTGTGTGCGGCTGGGATGAGTGTGTGTGGGGAGTGTAATGTGTGTGCGCGGCTGGGATGAGTGTGTGTGGGGAGTGTAATGTGTGTGGCGGCTGGGATGAGTGTGTGTGGGGAGTGTAATGTGTGTGTGGGGGGCTGGGATGAGTGTGTGTGGGGAGTGTAATGTGTGTGTGCGGCTGGGATGAGTGTGTGTGGGGAGTGTAATGTGTGTATGCAGCTGGCATGAGTGTGTGTGGGGAGTGTAATGTGTGTGTGCGGCTGGGGTGAGTGTGTGTGGGGAGTGTAATGTGTGTGTGCGGCTGGGATGAGTGTGTGTGGGGAGTGTAATGTGTGTGTGCGGCTGGGATGAGTGTGTGTGGGGAGTGTAATGTGTGTGTGCGGCTGGGATGAGTGTGTGTGGGGAGTGTAATGTGTGTGTACGGCTGGGGTGAGTGTGTGCGGGGAGTGTAATGTGTGTGTGCGGCTGGGATGAGTGTGTGTGGGGAGTGTGATGTGTGTGTGCGGCTGGGATGAGTGTGTGTGGGGAGTGTAATGTGTGTGTGCGGCTGGGATGAGTGTGTGTGGGGAGTGTGATGTGTGTGTGCGGCTGGGATGAGTGTGTGTGGGGAGTGTGATGTGTGTGTGCGGCTGGGATGAGTGTGTGTGGGGAGTGTGATGTGTGTGTGCGGCTGGGATGAGTGTGTGTGGGGAGTGTAATGTGTGTGCGGCTGGGATGAGTGTGTGTGGGGAGTGTAATGTGTGTGTGCGGCTGGGATGAGTGTGTGTGGGGAGTGTAATGTGTGTGTGCGGCTGGGGTGAGTGTGTGTGCGGCTGGGATGAGTGTGTGTGGGGAGTGTAATGTGTGTATGCGGCTGGGATGAGTGTGTGTGGGGAGTGTAATGTGTGTGCGCGGCTGGGATGAGTGTGTGTGGGGAGTGTAATGTGTGTGTGCGGCTGGGATGAGTGTGTGTGGGGAGTGTAATGTGTGTGGGCGGCTGGGATGAGTGTGTGTGGGGAGTGTAATGTGTGTGTGCGGCTGGGATGAGTGTGTGTGGGGAGTGTGATGTGTGTGTGGGGCTGGGATGAGTGTGTGTGGGGAGTGTAATGTGTGTGTGCGGCTGGGATGTGTGTGTGTGGGGAGTGTAATGTGTGTGTGCGGCTGGGATGAGTGTGTGTGGGGAGTGTAATGTGTGTGTGCGGCTGGGATGAGTGTGTGTGGGGAGTGTAATGTGTGTGTGCGGCTGGGGTGAGTGTGTGTGGGGAGTGTAATGTGTGTGTGCGGCTGGGATGAGTGTGTGTGGGGAGTGTAATGTGTGTGGGGGGCTGGGATGTGTGTGTGTGGGGGGTGTAATGTGTGTGTGTGGCTGGGGTGAGTGTGTGTGGGGAGTGTAATGTGTGTGGGGGGCTGGGATGAGTGTGTGTGGGCAGTGTGATGTGTGTGTGGGGCTGGGATGAGTGTGTGTGGGGAGTGTGATGTGTGTGTGCGGCTGGGATGAGTGTGTGTGGGGAGTGTAATGTGTGTGGGGGGCTGGGATGAGTGTGTGTGGGGAGTGTGATGTGTGTGTGGGGCTGGGATGAGTGTGTGTGGGGAGTGTGATGTGTGTGTGGGGCTGGGATGAGTGTGTGTGGGGAGTGTGATGTGTGTGTGGGGCTGGGATGAGTGTGTGTGGGGAGTGTAATGTGTGTGTGCGGCTGGGATGAGTGTGTGTGGGGAGTGTAATGTGTGTGTGCGGCTGGGATGTGTGTGTGTGGGGAGTGTAATGTGTGTGTGCGGCTGGGATGTGTGTGTGTGGGGAGTGTAATGTGTGTGTGCAGCTGGGATGTGTGTGTGTGGGGAGTGTAATGTGTGTGTGCGGCTGGGATGTGTGTGTGTGGGGAGTGTAATGTGTGTGTGCGGCTGGGATGAGTGTGTGTGGGGAGTGTAATGTGTGTGTGCGGCTGGGATGTGTGTGTGTGGGGAGTGTAATGTGTGTGTGCGGCTGGGATGTGTGTGTGTGGGGAGTGTAATGTGTGTGTGCAGCTGGGATGAGTGTGTGTGGGGAGTGTAATGTGTGTGTGCAGCTGGGATGAGTGTGTGTGGGGAGTGTAATGTGTGTGGCGGCTGGGATGAGTGTGTGTGGGGAGTGTAATGTGTGTGTGCGGCTGGGATGTGTGTGTGTGGGGAGTGTAATGTGTGTGTGCGGCTGGGATGTGTGTGTGTGGGGAGTGTAATGTGTGTGTGCGGCTGGGATGTGTGTGTGTGGGGAGTGTAATGTGTGTGTGCAGCTGGGATGAGTGTGTGTGGGGAGTGTAATGTGTGTGTGTGGCTGGGATGAGTGTGTGTGGGGAGTGTAATGTGTGTGTGCGGCTGGGGTGAGTGTGTGTGGGGAGTGTAATGTGTGTGTGCGGCTGGGATGAGTGTGTGTGGGGAGTGTAATGTGTGTGTGGCTGGGATGAGTGTGTGTGGGGAGTGTAATGTGTGTGTGCGGCTGGGATGAGTGTGTGTGGGGAGTGTAATGTGTGTGTGCAGCTGGGATGAGTGTGTGTGGGGAGTGTAATGTGTGTGTGCGGCTGGGATGAGTGTGTATGGGGAGTGTAATGTGTGTGTGCGGCTGGGATGAGTGTGTGTGGGGAGTGTAACGTGTGTGTGCAGATGGGATGAGTGTGTGTGGGGAGTGTAATGTGTGTGTGCGGCTGGGATGAGTGTGTGTGGGGAGTGTAATGTGTGTGTGCAGATGGGATGAGTGTGTGTGGGGAGTGTAATGTGTGTGTGCGGCTGGGATGAGTGTGTGTGGGGAGTGTAATGTGTGTGTGCGGCTGGGATGAGTGTGTGTGGGGAGTGTAATGTGTGTGTGCGGCTGGGATGAGTGTGTGTGGGGAGTGTAATGTGTGTGTGCGGCTGGGATGAGTGTGTGTGGGGAGTGTAATGTGTGTGTGCAGATGGGATGAGTGTGTGTGGGGAGTGTAATGTGTGTGTGCGGCTGGGATGAGTGTGTGTGGGGAGTGTAATGTGTGTGTGCGGCTGGGATGAGTGTGTGTGGGGAGTGTAATGTGTGTGTGCGGCTGGGATGAGTGTGTGTGGGGAGTGTAATGTGTGTGTGCGGCTGGGATGAGTGTGTGTGGGGAGTGTAATGTGTGTGGCGGCTGGGATGAGTGTGTGTGGGGAGTGTAATGTGTGTGTGCGGCTGGGATGAGTGTGTGTGGGGAGTGGAATGTGTGTGTGCGGCTGGGATGAGTGTGTGTGGGGAGTGTAATGTGTGTGGCGGCTGGGGTGAGTGTGTGTGGGGAGTGTAATGTGTGTGTGCGGCTGGGATGAGTGTGTGTGGGGAGTGGAATGTGTGTGTGCGGCTGGGATGAGTGTGTGTGGGGAGTGTAATGTGTGTGTGCGGCTGGGATGAGTGTGTGTGGGGAGTGTAATGTGTGTGCGGCTGGGATGAGTGTGTGTGGGGAGTGTAATGTGTGTGTGCGGCTGGGATGAGTGTGTGTGGGGAGTGTAATGTGTGTGTGCGGCTGGGATGAGTGTGTGTGGGGAGTGTAACGTGTGTGTGCAGATGGGATGAGTGTGTGTGGGGAGTGTAATGTGTGTGTGCGGCTGGGATGAGTGTGTGTGGGGAGTGTAACGTGTGTGTGCAGATGGGATGAGTGTGTGTGGGGAGTGTAATGTGTGTGTGCGGCTGGGATGAGTGTGTGTGGGGAGTGTAATGTGTGTGTGCGGCTGGGGTGAGTGTGGGTGGGGAGTGTAATGTGTGTGTGCGGCTGGGATGAGTGTGTGTGGGGAGTGTAATGTGTGTGTGCGTTGGGATGAGTGTGTGTGGGGAGTGTAATGTGTGTGTGCGGCTGGGATGAGTGTGTGTGGGGAGTGTAATGTGTGTGTGTGGCTGGGATGAGTGTGTGTGGGGAGTGTAATGTGTGTGGCGGCTGGGATGAGTGTGTGTGGGGAGTGTAATGTGTGTGTGTGGCTGGGATGAGTGTGTGTGGGGAGTGTAATGTGTGTGGCGGCTGGGATGAGTGTGTGTGGGGAGTGTAATGTGTGTGTGTGGCTGGGATGAGTGTGTGTGGGGAGTGTAATGTGTGTGTGTGGCTGGGATGAGTGTGTGTGGGGAGTGTAATGTGTGTGTGCGGCTGGGATGAGTGTGTGTGGGGAGTGTAATGTGTGTGCGCGGCTGGGATGAGTGTGTGTGGGGAGTGTAATGTGTGTGGCGGCTGGGATGAGTGTGTGTGGGGAGTGTAATGTGTGTGTGGGGGGCTGGGATGAGTGTGTGTGGGGAGTGTAATGTGTGTGTGCGGCTGGGATGAGTGTGTGTGGGGAGTGTAATGTGTGTATGCAGCTGGGATGAGTGTGTGTGGGGAGTGTAATGTGTGTGTGCGGCTGGGGTGAGTGTGTGTGGGGAGTGTAATGTGTGTGTGCGGCTGGGATGAGTGTGTGTGGGGAGTGTAATGTGTGTGTGCGGCTGGGATGAGTGTGTGTGGGGAGTGTAATGTGTGTGTGCGGCTGGGATGAGTGTGTGTGGGGAGTGTAATGTGTGTGTACGGCTGGGGTGAGTGTGTGCGGGGAGTGTAATGTGTGTGTGCGGCTGGGATGAGTGTGTGTGGGGAGTGTGATGTGTGTGTGTGCGGCTGGGATGAGTGTGTGTGGGGAGTGTAATGTGTGTGTGCGGCTGGGATGAGTGTGTGTGGGGAGTGTGATGTGTGTGTGCGGCTGGGATGAGTGTGTGTGGGGAGTGTGATGTGTGTGTGCGGCTGGGATGAGTGTGTGTGGGGAGTGTAATGTGTGTGTGCGGCTGGGATGAGTGTGTGTGGGGAGTGTAATGTGTGTGCGGCTGGGATGAGTGTGTGTGGGGAGTGTAATGTGTGTGTGCGGCTGGGATGAGTGTGTGTGGGGAGTGTAATGTGTGTGTGCGGCTGGGGTGAGTGTGTGTGCGGCTGGGATGAGTGTGTGTGGGGAGTGTAATGTGTGTATGCGGCTGGGATGAGTGTGTGTGGGGAGTGTAATGTGTGTGTGTGGCTGGGATGAGTGTGTGTGGGGAGTGTAATGTGTGTGCGCGGCTGGGATGAGTGTGTGTGGGGAGTGTAATGTGTGTGTGCGGCTGGGATGAGTGTGTGTGGGGAGTGTAATGTGTGTGGGCGGCTGGGATGAGTGTGTGTGGGGAGTGTAATGTGTGTGTGCGGCTGGGATGAGTGTGTGTGGGGAGTGTGATGTGTGTGTGCGGCTGGGATGAGTGTGTGTGGGTAGTGTAATGTGTGTGTGCGGCTGGGATGAGTGTGTGTGGGGAGTGTAATGTGTGTGCGGCTGGGATGAGTGTGTGTGAGGAGTGTAATGTGTGTGTGCGGCTGGGATGAGTGTGTGTGGGGAGTGTAATGTGTGTGTGCGGCTGGGGTGAGTGTGTGTGCGGCTGGGATGAGTGTGAGTGGGGAGTGTAATGTGTGTGTGCGGCTGGGATGAGTGTGTGTGGGGAGTGTAATGTGTGTGCGCGGCTGGGTTGAGTCTGTGTGGGGAGTGTAATGTGTGTGTGCGGCTGGGATGAGTGTGTGTGGGGAGTGTAATGTGTGTGTGCGGCTGGGATGAGTGTGTGTGGGGAGTGTAATGTGTGTGCGCGGCTGGGATGAGTGTGTGTGGGGAGTGTAATGTGTGTGTGCGGCTGGGGTGAGTGTGTGTGGGGAGTGTAATGTGTGTGTGCGGCTGGGATGAGTGTGTGTGGGGAGTGTAATGTGTGTGTGCGGCTGGGATGAGTGTGTGTGGGGAGTGTAATGTGTGTGTGCGGCTGGGATGAGTGTGTGTGGGGAGTGTAATGTGTGTGTGCGGCTGGGGTGAGTGTGTGCGGGGAGTGTAATGTGTGTGTGCGGCTGGGATGAGTGTGTGTGGGGAGTGTGATGTGTGTGTGCGGCTGGGATGAGTGTGTGTGGGGAGTGTAATGTGTGTGTGCGGCTGGGATGAGTGTGTGTGGGGAGTGTGATGTGTGTGTGCGGCTGGGATGAGTGTGTGTGGGGAGTGTGATGTGTGTGTGCGGCTGGGATGAGTGTGTGTGGGGAGTGTGATGTGTGTGTGCGGCTGGGATGAGTGTGTGTGGGGAGTGTAATGTGTGTGCGGCTGGGATGAGTGTGTGTGGGGAGTGTAATGTGTGTGTGCGGCTGGGATGAGTGTGTGTGGGGAGTGTAATGTGTGTGTGCGGCTGGGGTGAGTGTGTGTGCGGCTGGGATGAGTGTGTGTGGGGAGTGTAATGTGTGTATGCGGCTGGGATGAGTGTGTGTGGGGAGTGTAATGTGTGTGCGCGGCTGAGATGAGTGTGTGTGGGGAGTGTAATGTGTGTGTGCGGCTGGGATGAGTGTGTGTGGGGAGTGTAATGTGTGTGGGCGGCTGGGATGAGTGTGTGTGGGGAGTGTAATGTGTGTGTGCGGCTGGGATGAGTGTGTGTGGGGAGTGTGATGTGTGTGTGGGGCTGGGATGAGTGTGTGTGGGGAGTGTAATGTGTGTGTGCGGCTGGGATGTGTGTGTGTGGGGAGTGTAATGTGTGTGTGCGGCTGGGATGAGTGTGTGTGGGGAGTGTAATGTGTGTGTGCGGCTGGGATGAGTGTGTGTGGGGAGTGTAATGTGTGTGTGCGGCTGGGGTGAGTGTGTGTGGGGAGTGTAATGTGTGTGTGCGGCTGGGATGAGTGTGTGTGGGGAGTGTAATGTGTGTGGGGGGCTGGGATGTGTGTGTGTGGGGGGTGTAATGTGTGTGTGTGGCTGGGGTGAGTGTGTGTGGGGAGTGTAATGTGTGTGGGGGGCTGGGATGAGTGTGTGTGGGGAGTGTGATGTGTGTGTGGGGCTGGGATGAGTGTGTGTGGGGAGTGTGATGTGTGTGTGCGGCTGGGATGAGTGTGTGTGGGGAGTGTAATGTGTGTGGGGGGCTGGGATGAGTGTGTGTGGGGAGTGTGATGTGTGTGTGGGGCTGGGATAAGTGTGTGTGGGGAGTGTGATGTGTGTGTGGGGCTGGGATGAGTGTGTGTGGGGAGTGTGATGTGTGTGTGGGGCTGGGATGAGTGTGTGTGGGGAGTGTAATGTGTGTGTGCGGCTGGGATGAGTGTGTGTGGGGAGTGTAATGTGTGTGTGCGGCTGGGATGTGTGTGTGTGGGGAGTGTAATGTGTGTGTGCGGCTGGGATGTGTGTGTGTGGGGAGTGTAATGTGTGTGTGCAGCTGGGATGTGTGTGTGTGGGGAGTGTAATGTGTGTGTGCGGCTGGGATGTGTGTGTGTGGGGAGTGTAATGTGTGTGTGCGGCTGGGATGAGTGTGTGTGGGGAGTGTAATGTGTGTGTGCGGCTGGGATGTGTGTGTGTGGGGAGTGTAATGTGTGTGTGCGGCTGGGATGTGTGTGTGTGGGGAGTGTAATGTGTGTGTGCAGCTGGGATGAGTGTGTGTGGGGAGTGTAATGTGTGTGTGCAGCTGGGATGTGTGTGTGTGGGGAGTGTAATGTGTGTGTGCGGCTGGGATGTGTGTGTGTGGGGAGTGTAATGTGTGTGTGCGGCTGGGATGTGTGTGTGTGGGGAGTGTAATGTGTGTGTGCAGCTGGGATGAGTGTGTGTGGGGAGTGTAATGTGTGTGGCGGCTGGGATGAGTGTGTGTGGGGAGTGTAATGTGTGTGTGCGGCTGGGATGTGTGTGTGTGGGGAGTGTAATGTGTGTGTGCGGCTGGGATGTGTGTGTGTGGGGAGTGTAATGTGTGTGTGCGGCTGGGATGTGTGTGTGTGGGGAGTGTAATGTGTGTGTGCGGCTGGGATGTGTGTGTGTGGGGAGTGTAATGTGTGTGTGCAGCTGGGATGAGTGTGTGTGGGGAGTGTAATGTGTGTGTGCGGCTGGGATGAGTGTGTGTGGGGAGTGTAATGTGTGTGTGTGGCTGGGATGAGTGTGTGTGGGGAGTGTAATGTGTGTGAGGCTGGGATGAGTGTGTGTGGGGAGTGTAATGTGTGTGTGCAGCTGGGATGAGTGTGTGTGGGGAGTGTAATGTGTGTGGCGGCTGGGATGAGTGTGTGTGGGGAGTGTAATGTGTGTGTGCGGCTGGGATGTGTGTGTGTGGGGAGTGTAATGTGTGTGTGCGGCTGGGATGTGTGTGTGTGGGGAGTGTAATGTGTGTGTGCAGCTGGGATGAGTGTGTGTGGGGAGTGTAATGTGTGTGGCGGCTGGGATGAGTGTGTGTGGGGAGTGTAATGTGTGTGTGGCTGGGATGAGTGTGTGTGGGGAGTGTAATGTGTGTGTGCGGCTGGGATGAGTGTGTGTGGGGAGTGTAATGTGTGTGTGCAGCTGGGATGAGTGTGTGTGGGGAGTGTAATGTGTGTGTGCGGCTGGGATGAGTGTGTATGGGGAGTGTAATGTGTGTGTGCGGCTGGGATGAGTGTGTGTGGGGAGTGTAACGTGTGTGTGCAGATGGGATGAGTGTGTGTGGGGAGTGTAATGTGTGTGTGCGGCTGGGATGAGTGTGTGTGGGGAGTGTAATGTGTGTGTGCAGATGGGATGAGTGTGTGTGGGGAGTGTAATGTGTGTGTGCGGCTGGGATGAGTGTGTGTGGGGAGTGTAATGTGTGTGTGCGGCTGGGATGAGTGTGTGTGGGGAGTGTAATGTGTGTGTGCGGCTGGGATGAGTGTGTGTGGGGAATGTAATGTGTGTGTGCGGCTGGGATGTGTGTGTGTGGGGAGTGGAATGTGTGTGTGCGGCTGGGATGAGTGTGTGTGGGGAGTGTAATGTGTGTGTGCGGCTGGGATGAGTGTGTGTGGGGAGTGTAATGTGTGTGTGCGGCTGGGATGAGCGTGTGTGGGGAGTGTAATGTGTGTGGCGGCTGGGATGAGTGTGTGTGGGGAGTGTAATGTGTGTGTGCGGCTGGGATGAGTGTGTGTGGGGAGTGTAATGTGTGTGCGGCTGGGATGAGTGTGTGTGGGGAGTGTAATGTGTGTGTGCGGCTGGGATGAGTGTGTGTGGGGAGTGTAATGTGTGTGTGCGGCTGAGATGAGTGTGTGTGGGGAGTGTAATGTGTGTGGCGGCTGGGATGAGTGTGTGTGGGGAGTGTAATGTGTGTGTGCGGCTGGGATGTGTGTGTGTGGGGAGTGTAATGTGTGTGTGCGTTGGGATGAGTGTGTGTGGGGAGTGTAATGTGTGTGTGCGGCTGGGATGAGTGTGTGTGGGGAGTGTAATGTGTGTGGCGGCTGGGATGAGTGTGTGTGGGGAGTGTAATGTGTGTGTGGCTGGGATGAGTGTGTGTGGGGAGTGTAATGTGTGTGCGCGGCTGGGATGAGTGTGTGCGGGGAGTGTAATGTGTGTGTGCGGCTGGGGTGAGTGTGTCTGGGGAGTGTAATGTGTGTGTGCGGCTGGGGTGAGTGTGTGTGGGCAGTGTAATGTGTGCGTGCGGCTGGGATGAGTGTGTGTGGGGAGTGTAATGTGTGTGCGCGGCTGGGATGAGTGTGTGCGGGGAGTGTAATGTGTGTGTCTGTCTGGGATGAGTGTGTGTGGGGAGTGTAATGTGTGTGTGTGGCTGGGATGAGTGTGTGTGGGGAGTGTAATGTGTGTGTGCGTTGGGATGAGTGTGTGTGGGGAGTGTAATGTGTGTGTGCGGCTGGGATGAGTGTGTGTGGGGAGTGTAATGTGTGTGGCGGCTGGGATGAGTGTGTGTGGGGAGTGTAATGTGTGTGTGGCTGGGATGAGTGTGTGTGGGGAGTGTAATGTGTGTGTGCGGCTGGGATGAGTGTGTGTGGGGAGTGTAATGTGTGTGTGGCTGGGATGAGTGTGTGTGGGGAGTGTAATGTGTGTGTGGCTGGGATGAGTGTGTGTGGGGAGTGTAATGTGTGTGTGCGGCTGGGATGAGTGTGTGTGGGGAGTGTAATGTGTGTGGCGGCTGGGATGAGTGTGTGTGGGGAGTGTAATGTGTGTGTGGCTGGGATGAGTGTGTGTGGGGAGTGTAATGTGTGTGTGTGGCTGGGATGAGTGTGTGTGGGGAGTGTAATGTGTGTGTGTGGCTGGGATGAGTGTGTGTGGGGAGTGTAATGTGTGTGGCTGGGATGAGTGTGTGTGGGGAGTGTAATGTGTGTGTGTGGCTGGGATGAGTGTGTGTGGGGAGTGTAATGTGTGTGTGTGGCTGGGATGAGTGTGTGTGGGGAGTGTAATGTGTGTGGCTGGCATGAGTGTGTGTGGGGAGTGTAATGTGTGTGTGTGGCTGGGATGAGTGTGTGTGGGGAGTGTAATGTGTGTGTGCGGCTGGGATGAGTGTGTGTGGGGAGTGTAATGTGTGTGTGCGGCTGGGATGAGTGTGTGTCGGGAGTGGAATGTGTGTGGCGGCTGGGATGAGTGTGTGTGGGGAGTGTAATGTCTGTGTGCGGCTGGGTGAGTGTGTGTGGGGAGTGTAATGTCTGTGTGCGGCTGGGTGAGTGTGTGTGGGGAGTGTAATGTGTGTGTGGCGACTGCAGCTTATCAGCCTCCCGAGTGTCCATCACGGACCCAGCGAATCCGGCCCCGTTTCCCATTGGAATCGATTGTGTTCCACGTGACCCCGGTGCTAGCCCCTCCGCAGGATCTGAACCAGTCCAGGTTCGGCGCCAGTTTTGCTGTCGTCCTACTCCACGAATCCTGCCTTGGTGTCAACACTTAGGCCGCACTGCTCCAGAAAAGCAGCTCGTCGATTTGATAAACAGTCATTTCTCTCCCTACAGATGCTGCCAGACCTGCTGAGATTTTCCAGCATTTTCTCTTTGCTTTCCTACCTATCTTTGTATCATCCGCAAATTTAGCGACAACACACTCGATCCCTTCATCCAATTCATGAACCAGCCTCCCCGAACAGGTGCCGGAATATGGCGACTAGGGGCTTTTCACAGTAACTTCATTTGAAGCCTACTTGTGACAAGAAGCGATTTTCATTTCATTTTTCATCAATGCTAATATATCACCCTGAACACCATAATCTCTGAGTTTGTGTCATAGCTTTCATGTGGCACCTTAGCAAATGCTTTTTGGAAATCCACATATACTCGAACTACCAGTTCCCCTTTATCCACCATGCTTGTTACAATCTCGGGGAACTGTAATAAACTTGTCAGACATGACTTCCCTTCACAAAACCATGTTGACTCTGTCTGATTGTATTATGATTTTCTAAATGCCCCAATACTACTTCTTTAATAATGGATTCATACATGTTCCTAAGCCTAAACTGACTGACCTATAATTTGCTGCATTCTGTCTCCCTCCTTCCTTGACTCGTGGTGTTGCATTTGTGGTTTTCCAATCTGCTGAGACGTTTCCGGAATGAAGGGAAGATTACAACAATTGTATCCACCATCTCTACAATCACTTCCTTTAAGACCCGAGGATGCAGGCTATTAGGTGGCATGGGGACATGTCAGCCTTTAGCCCTGTCACTTTTCCTAATAATTTATTTCTTGCGATCGGGATTGTTTTAAGTTCCTCCCTCCTTTTTTGGCTCTTGATTTCCAACTATTCTTAGGATGCTTTCTATGTCTTTTACTGTGAAGACGGATAAAAATACTTCTTCAAAGTCTCTTCCATTTCCTCGTTCTAATACTACAGTCTCATCCTCTAAGGGATCTACACTCACATTTGCTACTTTCTCCCTTTTTATATACTTGTAGAAGCTTTTATGGTCTGTTTTGAATATATCTTGCTACTTTCCTCTCCTGTTCCAATTTCTCCCTTTTTAATAATTGTTTGGCATCATCCTTAGCTGGTTTCTCCAAGTTTCTCCGGCACGACATGGTACCAGGTGTGGGGTGTGTCATGTTGGGTGTTCCGCTATACAAACGAACCAACACGGTTGTAGATGGTACAACTCTGTTTAATTATTCTTGATAACATCTACTGTATATTTCTGGCTGTGGTTCGTACTTCACCCGTTAACCTGTGGACCCAGCCCTTGCACCATCTTATAGAGGCACTCATCACATGGTGTATGTCTGAGTGGCACGCTGTGAGCTCTGTGCCCTGAGCTATCTCCTGCTGGAATGAGCGGGAACTGTGGTGTTCCCTGTTTTATAGTGCGTGTGCTCTCACTGGTGATTGGCTGTGATGTTCCGTGGGTGTTGATTGGTCCGTTGATCTGTCCATCAGTGTGTGTGTGTGTTTGCACCATGATATGCAGTCCAAAGATGTGCAGGTTAGGTGGATTGGCCATGATAAATTGCCCTTAGTGTCCAAAATTGCCCTTCGTGTTGGGTGGGGTTACTGGGTTATGGGGATAGGGTGGAGGTGTTGACCTTGGGTGGGGTGCTCTGTCCAAGAGCCGGTGCAGACTCGATGGGCCGAATGGCCTCCTTCTGCACTGTAAATTCTATGATAATCTATGATATGTTAATATGGACATCATGACACACGTGAGCCAACTCTAATTAACTTTATTTAAATTGAAGTTTCAGAAGCAAATTTCTAACCCTCAAATGTGAAATCATAACATGTTGTGATCACTCTTACCTAGAAGATTTTTTACCATGAGATTTAAGATAATTGTCAAAAAGGGCCAAAAGGGAGATAAGGGTCAGATAGAGTCAGCATGGATTTACGAAGGGGAAATCATGCTTGACAAATCTACTGGAATTCTTTGAGGATGTAACTAGTAGAGTTGACGAGGGAGACCCAGTGGATGTGGTATATTTGGACTTTGGAAAGGCTTTAGACAAATCCCACATAAGAGATTAAACTGTAAAATTAAAGCGCATGGGATTAGGGGTAGTGTATTGAGATGGATAGAAAACTGGTTGGCAAACAGGAAACAAAGAGTAGGAATTAATGGGTCTTTTTCAAATTGGGAGTACTAGTGGATACCGCAGGGGTCGGTGCTGGGACCCCAGCTATTAATGATTTAGCTGAAGGAACAAAATGTAATATCTCCAAATTTGCAGATGACACCAGGTTGGGTGGGAGGGTGAGCTGTGAGGAGGATGCAGAGATCCTTCAGTGAGATTTGGACTAGTTTCAGTGAGTGGGAAATGAATGGCAGATGCAGTACAATGTGGATAAATGTGAGGTTATCCACTTTGGGAGCAAAAACGAGAAGGCAGACTATTATCTGAATGGTTGTAAATTGGGAGAGGGGAGTGTGCAACGGGACCTGGGTGTCCCCGTACACCAGTCACTGAAGGTAAGCATGCAGGTGCAGCAGGCGGTAAAGAAGGCTAATGGAATGTTGGCCTTCACTGCGAGAGGTTTCGAGTATAGAGGCAGGGATGTGTTGCTGCAATTGTACAGGAGCCTTGGTGAGGCCACACCGGGAGTATTGTGGGCAGTTTGGTCACCTTCTCTGAGGAAGGATGTTCTTGCTCTCGAGGGAGCGCAGCGAAGGTTTACCAGACTGATTCCAGGGATAGCGGGACTGTCATATGAGGAGAGATTGACTCGGTTGGGATTGTTCTCGCTGGAGTTCAGAAGAATGAGGGGGAATCAATAGAGACTTATAAAATTCTAACAGGACTGGACAGGGTAGATGCAGAGACGATATTACCAATGATGGGCGTGTCCAGAACGAGGAGTCACAGCCTGAGGACACAGGGTAGACAGAGATGAGGAGAGTGGTCGGCCGGTGGAATTCGTTACCACGGGAAGTAGTTGAGGCCAAAACATTGAATGGTTTCACGAAGCAGTTAGATACAGCACTTAGGGCGAAGGGGTTCAAAGGATATGAGGGAAAGCGGGAATCGGCTCTTGATTTGGGTGGTCAGTCATGATCATAATGAAGGGTGGAGCAGGCTCAAAGGGCCGAATGGCCTCCTCCTGCTCCTAGTTTCTATGTTTCTCTGAGGAGACATGTTTTATGCAGTGATATATTGTGATCTGGAATGTGCTGCCTGAAGGGACAGTGGAAGCACATACAACAGTAACTTCCCAAAGTCAATGATATAAATAGGTATAAAGGAAAGATTTGCAGGTCTTTGGGGAGAGTGGGAGGGACGGACGAATTGGGGCATACTGCCAAAGAACCAGTACTGACACGGTGAAGCCAACGTCCTCCTTCTGCTGCTGTAGGATTCTGTGATAATTAACCTAAGCTAGTTAATAGCTGTTAATTAATAAATCATTGCAACAAGAATAGCAGAACAGTCAGTAAACAGCTAGAAGTATGTGGGAGCTGGCTCATTCTGGAGCTTTCTGTTAGTATTCACCCTGTGAAGTTCTGAACCTTTGGTTTTCATGCGTTGCGAGCAGTTTAAAAGCACCTCGTTTGCTGTATTTCGTCTCCCTTAGTGAATCCAATTCATATCCCTGCAGTCATCAGCTCCTAATCCTTTGCTGCCAAGCTTGCCAGCACTGAACAGATGCTGTGCCTCTGTGTGTGGCAGTCCCTGAGTCCTCTAGTCAGCCCCAACAACGCGGTTCACCTGCGGCTCCCATCATCTCCCATCCAAACCACGTTGATGCTCCATTGGCTGTGGCAGAGGCATTGGCTTTCGAAAGCAGGAAGAGAATTAGGAAGGTTGGAGGACTCGTGATAGCGAGGGGAAAGCAGGTTAAACATTCTGGAGCACAGATAAGGGAATGGGTGAAAATCTCGTTTTGCATTCTGCAGGAAACACTCTGCTGAACGAAATGCCAAGAGGTTTATTTTTCAGAAGGATGCATTTGCTGGCATAATCAATTGAACAGATATATAGCTCGGTGCTAGATGAGTTCCTGTGTTTTCCTAATCAACTGCTTTGATGGGCCGGTGGATTTACAGTGAGAGCGCAAATATCATCTGCATGGGATCTTGCTGTGTGTGGGCATGCAGAGGGCTCTAGATGGGACAGTGTACCTGTGCAACACAGGAGAAGGTAAGTCTTTAACGATTTCTACTAATGATGTTTAAGTGTAGACATTTTATTGAGTTTTGCGCAATAAGGAGCAATTGAGCTGTACCTGAAAATGTCAGCGATAGAGTTGCTCTGGCTTTTGAGTCAGACGTTGTGGGTTCAAGCCCCTCTGCGGAGGATTGAGGACACGATTGAGGGTGGCCTTCCCAGTGCAGTACTGGGGCAGCGTGACACTGTTGGGTGGTGCTGACTTTCATTGAGGCATTTAACTGAGATCCGTCCTGCCCCCTTGCTGGATGTAAAGGTTCGCTTGCCATTACTTTGAAGAAAAGTTCTCCCCATCACTCTTTTGATTGTTACCCGGTCTCTGCGTCAATTGGCAGAGGGTCAAGCAGATTAGAGAATGAAACATATGAAAACAGATGACTCAGAGTCATGTGGGAAGAAGGGGTTTCGATTCGTGGGGCATTGATTGGCTGATTGGCAGAAGGCAGAGAGTGGGGATGAAGGGGTCTTTTTCAGGATGGCAGCTGGTGACTAGTGGTGTGCCTCAGGGGTCTGTGCTGAGACCACAACTTTTCACAATATACATTAATGATCTGGAAGGAGGAACTGAAGGCACTGTTGCTAAGTTTGCAGATGATACAAAGGTCTGCAGAGGGACAGGTAGTATTGAGGAAGCAGGCGGGCTGCAGAAGGATTTGGACAGGCTAGGAGAGTGGGCAATGAAGTGGCAGATGGAATACAATGTGGAAAAGTGTGAGGTTATGCACTTTGGAAGGAGGAATGGAGGCACAGACTATTTTCTAAATGGGGAAATGCTTCGGAAATCAGGAGCACAAAGGGACTTGGGAGTCCTTGTTCACGATTCTCTTAAGGTTAATGTGCAGGTTCAGTCGGCAGTTAGGAAGGCAAATGCAATGTTAGCATTCATGTCGAGAGGGCTATAATACAAGACCAGGGATGTACTTTCTGAGGCTGTATAAGGCCCTGGTCAGACCCCATTTGGAGTATTGTGAGCAGTTTTGGGCCCTGTATCTAAGGAAGGATGTGCTGGCCTTGGAAAGGGTCCAGAGGAGGTTCACAAGAATGATCCCTGGAATGAAGAACGTGTCGTGTGAGGAACGGTTGAGGACTCTGGGTCTGTACTCGTTGGAGTTTAGAAGGATGAAGGGGGATCTTATTGAAACTTACAGGATACTGTGAGGCCTGGATAGAGTGGACGTGGAGTAGAAATTCTTCAGTTAGAGGCTGGTGAATCTGTGGAACTCTTTGCCGCAGAAGGCTGTGGAGGCCTAATCACTGAGTGTCTTTAAGACAGAGATAGATAGGTTCTTGATTAAGAAGGGGATCAGGGGTTATGGGGAGAAGGCAGGAGAATGGGGATGAGAAAAATATCAGCCATGATTGAATGGCGGAGCAGACTCGATGTGGCCAATCATATAACTGGGGCTGTGGTCAGGAAGAGGGAGAGGGTGAAGACAGATTTAGAAATCAAAAGAAAAAGGGACAGAGCTTAACAGCATTTGTACATCAGTGACTAAGAATACTTCAGGGAATAGAAGGAAAATAAAATAAAATGAAATGTTGTTTCTCTGAATGCACAAAACATTCACAATAAAATACATGGACTAGTGTCACAAATAGAGGGAAAAGATTTTGATGTAATCATCATTACAGAGACAAGTTACAAGGTGATGAAGAACAGGAAATAAACATTCTAGGTTCCCCAATATTTCAGAAAGACTGGCAGAATGGCAAAGCAGCAGGGTAGGCTAGATAGTAAAAGATGGCAGAAAGAGAATGCCTTCGAAGATCATGAAGATGAATCAATATGTGTGGAAATTAGCAATCGCAAGAGTTGGAAAACACTGGTGAGAGTAGTTTACCGGCCCCCTAACTGTAGTTATGCCATTAGGAAGGGCATTAAACAAGAGATCATTGGAGCTTGTATTGTGGGAATGCCAATCTTCATATAGCATGGGACAATGTGACCGAGTGTGGCATCAAGGAGCCCTAGCTAAACCGGAGTCAGTGGGAATCATGGGGAAAACTCTCCGCTGGTTGGAGTCATACCCGGCACAAAGGAAGATGGCTGTGGTTGTTGGAGGTCAATCATCTCAGCTCCAAGACATCATTTTAGGAGGTCCTCAACTATAGAAATTAGGAGCAGAAGTCAGCAGTTCAGTCCCTTGAGCCTGCTCCACCATTCAATCAGATCCTGGCTGATCTCTTCCTGGTCTCCCTACCTGTTCTCCATGTCCCTTTAACCCGTTTTTCGTCAAAAATATATCTATCCCTTTCTTGAAACCATTTAATGACTCAGACTCCACCGCACTGTGGGGCAGCGAGTTCCACAAATTCACCCCCCTCTGCGAGAAGTAGTTCCTCCTCATCTCAGTTCTAAATCTACCGTCTCTCAACCTCTATCTGTGACCTCCCGTTCTAGATTGCCCCACAAGGGGGAAAGGTAGTGCCTAGGCCCATTCAACACCGTTCATTACTCCTCAGACAATGAAGCAGTCCGTGTCCCCATTGATCAGAAACTGAACTGGACCCAGCCACATTAATACTGTGGCTACCAGGGCAGGTCAAAGGCTAGGAATCCTACGGTGAGTAACTCACCTCCTGTCTCCCCAAAGCCTGTCCACCATCTACACGGCACAAGTCAGGAGTGTGATGGAATACTCCCCACTTGCCTGGATGAGGGCAGCTCCAACAACACTCAAGAAACTCAACACCGTCCAGGACAAAGCAGCCCCGTTTGATTGCTCCCCTTCCACAAACATTCACTCCCTCCACCACCGACGCACAGCAGCAGCCGTGTGTACTACCTACAAGATGCACTGCAGGAACTCACCAAGGTTCCTTAGACAGCACTTTCCAAACACACAACCACTAGAAGAACAAGAGCAGCAGATACCTGGGAACCCCACCACCTGGAGGTTCCCCTCCAGATCACTCACCACCCCGACTTGGAAATATATCACCATTCCTTCACTGTCACTGGGTCACAATCCTGGCACTGCCTCCCGAACAACACTGTGGATGTACCTACACCTCAGGGACTGCAATGGTTCAAGAAGGCAACTTACACCAGCTTCTGAGGAGCAATTAAGTTTGAGCAATAATAGGCTCACCTAGCCAGCAATGCTCACATCCCGTAAATGAATATATTTAAGAAATCAAATTGTCAAGAATGGTCTAGAAGATGAGTTAGTAGAATGCTTTTGTAACAGTTTCTTGGAGTGATCCATTGCGGAACCTATTGGGCATGAAGCTAGCTTAGATCCAGTATTGCCTAATGGAGCACGGGTAATTAGTACTGTCATAATGAATGATCCTCTTGCAATAGTGATCATAATATCATTGAATTCGGCCGGAATTCTCCCCTACCCGGCGGGGCGGGGGTCCTGGCGGGATGGAGTGGCGGGAACCACTCTGGCGTCGGGCCGCCCCAAAGGTGCGGATTTCTCCGCAACATTAGGGGCCAAGCCCTCACCACGAGGGGCTAGGCCCGCGCCGGAGTGGTTTCCGCTCCATCAGCTGGCGTGGAAGGCCTTTGGCGCCACGTCAGCCGGGGCCAAAAGCACTTCGCCGGCTGGCAGAAGTCCGCGCATGCGCGGGAGCGTCAGCGGCTGCTGACGTCATCCCCGCGCAGGCGGAGGGGGGGGGTCTCTTCCGCGTCGGCCATGGTGAAGGCTCTGGCTGAGACGGAAGGAAAAGAGTGACGCCACGGCACAGGCCCGCCCGCAGATCGGTGGGCCCCGATCGCGGGCCAGGCCACCGTGGGGGCACCCCCCGGAGCCCCGCCCGCGCCGCCAGTCCCGCCGGTAAGAGAGGTGGTTTGATTCACGCCGGCGGGACTGGTATGACAGCAGCGGGACTTCGGCCCATCGCGGGCCGGAGAATCGCCGGGGGGGGCCCGCCGACCGGCGCGGCACGATTCCCGCCCCCGCCGAATATCTGGTGCCGGAGAATTCGGCGGCCGGCGGGGACAGGATTCACGCCAGCCCCCCCTCCCCCGGCGATTCTCCGACCCGGCAGGGGGTCGGAGAATCCTGCCCCATGTTAAGTTTCGATGTGACATTCTCCAATTGCGAACAAGAATGTTCATCTTAAGCAAAGCCAATAACATAGTATGCGGAGAGAACTGGCCACGGTTAATTGGGTAAATAGTCTAAAAAATGTGGAAGTAAATAAGCAGTAGGAAATATTTAAAGAAAAAATTCAAAATGTTGAACAAAAATATATTCCATTGAAAAACAAAACTCAGAAAAAAGGATCCACCAGTGGCTCACTCTCGGTTAACAATAGTATTAGAATAAATAATATTAGACTAAACAATAGTATTAGAATAAAAAACAAGGCTTACAATGTTGGAAAAATAAAAATAGCAAGTCTGAGGACTGGTTTCAGAAACCAGAAAAGGGTCAGCAAAAAGTTGACAAATAGAATATGAGAGTAAACTATCCAGAAATATAAAAAAGTTTGTAAGAGCATTTTTAAAAATATATATATATTTATTAAAGTTTTTTAACACAATTTTTCTCCCTTACAAACAATAACCCCCCCCCCCCCTCCCATAACAAAAAAAACGAGAAATCACGCAGAGCAAGATATATACATGGCAAAATGCTATATTTACACAGCTTTGTACACTGGCTCTCACCCGTACATGCCAGTTTCCCCAACCCTTCATGTTATCTCTTGCTCATCCACCCTCCCAGGCAGTGCCCCCTCTCCCCCCCCTCCCAGGATGTCCCCACCCCCCCCCCCCCCCCTCCCAGGACGTGTCCCCCCCCCCCCCCAAGGTTGCTGCTGCTGCTGACCGACCTTCCTCTAACGCTCCGCGAGATAGTCTAGGAACGGTTGCCACCGCCTGTGGAACCCCTGCGCAGACCCTCTCAAGGCGAACTTTATCCTCTCCAACTTTATGAACCCAGCCATATCATTTATCCAGGCCTCCAGGCTGGGGGGCTTTGCCTCCTTCCACAATAGCAAGATCCTTCGCCAGGCTACTAGGGACGCAAAGGCCAGAATGCCGGCCTCTTTCGCCTCCTGCACTCCCGGTTCGTCCACTACTCTGAATATTGCTAGCCCCCAGCTTGGCTTGACCCGGACTTTCACCACCTGAGATATTGCTCCCGCCACTCCTCTCCAGAACCCTTCCAGTGCCGGGCATGACCAAAACATATGGACATGGTTCGCCGGGCTCCCTGAGCACCTTCCACATCTGTCGTCTACCCCAAAGAACCTACTCAACCTCGCCCCGTCAAGTGTGCTCTGTGGACCACCTTAAATTGTATCAGGCTGAGCCTGGCACACGAGGAGGAGGAATTAACCCTACCTAGGGCATCAGCCCACAGACCTTCCTCGATCTCCTCCCCCAGCTCCTCCTCCCATTTACCCTTCAGCTCCTCTACCAGCACTTCCCCCTCTTTCAACTCCTGGTGTATTTCCGACACCTTGCCCTCCCCGACCCAACACCCGAGATCACCCTATCTTGAACTTCTTGTGCCAGGAGCAACCGGAATTCCCTCACCTGTCGCCTCACAAAAGCCCTCACCTGCATATATCTAAAGGCATTTCCCGGGGGTAACTTGAACATCTCCTCCAGTGCCCCTAGGCTCGCAAACGTCCCGTCAATGAACAGGTCCCCTATTCTTCCAATCCCCGCCCGATGCCAGCTCTGGAACCCCCTGTCCATCTTCCCGGGACAAACCGGTGGTTACCCCAATCACCACTGCTCCACCAACCTCGGCAGATTCAGTTTATGTAAGGTCCCCCAACTCCTGGCTATCTGGATCCCCAGATACCGAAAGCTCCCCTCCGCCCTCCTCAGCGGAAGGACCCCTATCCCTCTTTCTTGGTCCCCCGCCTGTAATACAAAGAGCTCACTCTTCCCTACATTGAGCTTATAGCCCGAAAACTCCCCAAACTCCCTTCGAGTCTGCATGACCTCCACCATCCCCTCCATTGGATCCGCCACGTACAGCAACAGGTCATCCGCATATAGCGACACCCGATGCTCTTCTCCCCCTCGGACCACCCCCTTCCATTTATTAGACTCCCTCAATAACATGGCAAATGGTTCGATCGCCAATGCGAACAACAGGGGGGACAGGGGGCACCCCTGCCTCGTCCCTCGGTACAGTCGAAAGTACTCCGACCTCCGCCGGTTCGTCACTACACTCGCCATCGGGGCTCTGTAAAGGAGCTTAACCCAATTGATAAACCCTACCCCGAACCCAAACCTGCGCAGCACCTCCCAGAGGTACTCCCACTCTACTCGGTCAAAGGCCTTCTCCACGTCCATAGCTACCACTATCTGCGCCTCTCCCTCCTCCGATGGCATCATTATCACGTTTAAGAGCAGCCGCACATTGGTGTTTAGTTGCCTGCCCTTTACAAATCCCTTCTGGTCCTCGTGGATTACCCCCGGGACACAGTCCTCGATCCTCGTGGCCAGCACTTTTGCCAGCAACTTTGCATCCACATTGAGGAGCGAGATCGGCCTGTACGATCCACATTGCAGTGGGTCCTTGTCCCGCTTTAGGATCAAAGAAATTGTCGCTTCCGACATTGTCGGGGGCAGGGTCCCCTCCTCTCTTGCCTCATTAAAGGTCCTCACCAGTAGCGGGGCCAACAGGTCTGCGTACTTCCTGTAGAACTCCACCGGGAATCCGTCCGGTCCCGGGGCCTTCCCCGCCTGCATGCTCCCCAAACCCTTGCTCAGCTCCTCCAACCCAATTGGTGCCCCCAAACCAGCCACCTCTTGCTCCTCCACCCTTGGGAATCTCAGCTGATCTAGGAATCGTCTCATCCCCTCTTCCCCCGCTGGGGGCTGGGATCTGTACAGCTCTTCATAAAAGGCCTTGAATACCTTGTTTATTTTCGTCGCACTCCGAACCGTGGCTCCCCTTCCATCTTTGACTCCACCTATTTCCCTCGCTGCCATCCTCTTACGGAGCTGGTGTGCCAGCATCCGACTAGCCTTTTCCCCATACTCGTAGGTCGCCCCCTGCGCCTTCCTCCACTGTGCCTCCCCCTCACCTTCCCACACACCAGCTCGTCCGCCAGCAGTCCCACATCCAGCCGCCACAACGGGCGTTGGTCCCTCTCCTCTCCCAGCTCCAGTTCCACCCAGTGTGGGGCATGGTCCGAAACGGCTATAGCCGAATACTCCGTCCCCTCCACCCTCGGGATGAGCGCCCTGCCCAGAACAAAGAAATTTATCCGGGAGTAGGCTTTGTGTACATGGGAGAAGAAAGAAAATTCCCTGGCCTGCGGCCTTGCAAACCGCCGTGGGTCCACTCCCCCCATCTGATCCATAAACCCCCTAAGTACCTTGGCCGCCCCCGGCCTCTTTCCAGTCCTTGATTTGGAGCGGTCCAGTGCTGGGTCCAGCACTGTATTGAAGTCCCCTCCCATTATCAGGCCTCCTATCTCCAGGTCCGGAATGCGCCCCAACATGCGCTTCATGAATCCAGCATCATCCCAGTTCGGGGCGTACACGTCCCTTGCAGCCTACCGCTCACCATTACATATCTCCCTCCATTATCTGCTACGATAGTCTTGGCCTCAAATGACACCCGCTTTCCCACCAATATTGCCACCCCTCTATTCTTCGCTTGCAGTCCCGAGTGGAATACCTATCCTACCCATCCCTTTCTTAGCCTGACCTGGTCCGCCACCTTCAGGTGTGTCTCTTGGAGCATGGCCACGTCCACCTTCAGTCCCTTTAAGTGCGCGAACACTCGAGCCTTCTTCACCGGCCCATTCAGGCCCCTCACATTCCACCTTATCAGCCGGATCCCCGTCCCGACCACCTCTTCTGTGTCCCATTCCCTTTCGGCCAGTGCAGCAGCAACCCTTATTCCCCCCTTCCCCCCCTCCCCTCCCCCCGCTAGACCCCTGTCTAGCTTTTTTGCTCCCCCCATGTCACTCCCGTAAGTTAGCTGACGCCTGCTGACCCTGGCTTCCCCCGCTGTCCCATTGACCTCCCCGCGTGGGAGTCTCCCAATCCATATGCATTCCTTCGTTCCCCTTCCCGCCTTTCTTCCCGTGCGCGGGAAAACACCCCGCGCTTTCCAAAGCCCGCTCCACCCCCTCTGGCGCAGCTCCTGTCGCGGCCTTGTCTCTCTCCCCCAGCCCATGTAACATTTCCTGCGTGTGATTGACCCCCTATATACAACAACCATCACACATCAAACCTCAAACATCCCCCCTACCATCACAAACCCTCAGTTAGAGTCCAACTTTTCGGCTTGTACAAAGGTCCACGCCTCTTCAGGCGTTTAGAAGTAATAGTGTTGGCCCTTGTATGTGACCCACAGTCGCGCTGGCTGCAGCATTCCGAATTTCACTTCTTTCCGGTACAACGCCGCTTTGGCCCGGTTGAAGCCCGCTCTCCGCTTTGCAACCTCCGTGCTCCAGTCCGGGTATATTCGGATCTCTGCATTGTCCCACTTACTGCTCCGCTCCTTCTTGGCCCATCTCAGGACCCACTCTCTGTCCGTGAACCGGTGGAACCTCACCACCATCGCCCTTGGCGGCTCATTTGCCTGGGGCTTCTTCGCCAGCACCCGATGTGCCCCGTCCAACTCCAGCGGCCTCGAAGGGGCCTTCGTGCCCATCATCGCCTCGAGCATCGTGCTTGCGTATGCCCCGGCATCAGCCCCCTCCACTCCCTCAGGGAGACCCAGGATTCGCAGATTCTTTCTCCTCGACCTGTTCTCCAGGTCTTCGAGTCTTCCCGCCCATCTCTTGTGTAGCGGCTCATTCTGATCCACTCTCTCCGCCAGGCCCACGAGCTCGTCCTCGTTCTGACTGACTCTTTTCCGTACCTCCTGGATCTTAGCTTCGTGGGCCTTCTGCGTGATCCCGAGTCCTTCAATTGCCAAAAGCATAGGCGCCAACATCTCCTTGCGCATCTCCTCGCGCTGCTCCTCGAAGCAGCGCTTGATGAACTCCTGCAGCTTCCCTTTGTCCCTGGCCGCCGCCATTTTGTTTTCTTTCCCTCGCTTCTCCCGTTGCTCCAGTGCCGCTCCTTTGGCTGTTACACTTCTGGTCCGTTTAAAAAGTCTATGGAAACTCCTGAAAAAGGTCTGAGAGTCAGTTCCAGACGGGAGCTGCCGAATGTGCGACCTACTCCTCCATGGCCACCACCAGAAGCCTCGTCCCTGCTTCTTCAATGGCCTTGGTAGATCCTTTCACAGTTGTTCCCTCTGCTGCTAGAATTCACCTTTGATAGAGTCAAGTCAGATTGCAGCTTTAAGCTTGCCCTTCCCCCGCCTGCATGCTGGAAGAGGCCCTTGTCTAAACCTGCAGCCAAAGCCAAATCTTTTACTGTTTCTGCCGGGTCTGGTAGCCAAAAGACATACCATTCCTGGGGGACACTGTCAGGGGAATGTTGCAGTCTTCTTCCCACACCGGGAAATGTCAAACAAATGCCGTGGAGGCCCTGTAAAAGAGCCCAAAAGTCCATTCCAAGCGGGAGCTACCGAATATGCGACCTAGCTCTGCATAGCCGCACCCGGAAGTCGTAAGAGCATTTTAAAGTATATAAAAAGGAAGAGAGTAGCTAAAGTAAATATCGGTCCCTGAGAAACAGAGACAAGGAAATTATCGTTGGGGATGAGGAAATGGCAGAGGCATTGAACAAGAAGATGCAAGTTCCATACCAAAATTAGACAATAACCCAGGGGCTCAAAACTTGGAGGAAATTAAGGAAATCGATGTGAGCAGAGAAAAGTATTAGAGAAACTTAAGGGACTAAAATACAAAAGATGGCTGGAGGCAGATGACCTACACCTTAGGGTTCTAAAAGGGACGGCTTGTAGGGATTGTGGGTGTGCTAGCAATGATATTCCAAAATTCCTCCGATTCTGGAGATTGGAAGTTGGAAATTGTTGCAGCGCTGTTCGAGAAAGGAGGGAGAGAAAAAGCAGTTAATGAGCAGATTCTTCGCAGAGGTAGAAGATAAATGTGAGAGTGTAAAGGAGGACCAGCTAATCATGTCCACGTGTTCTGGTCATGTCCACGATTAATGGGGTTTTGGAGCTCGGCGGCACCCGGGACCCAGGTTCGATCCCGGCCCTGGGTCACTGTCCGTGTGGAGTTTGCACATTCTCCCCGTGTCTGCGTGGGTTTCGCCCCCACAACCCAAAGATGTGCAGGGGAGGTGGATTGGCCACGCTAAATTGCCCCTTAATTGGAAAAAATTGTGGAGGCGGAAATAATACCAGGACCTCTTGAGGCACCTTTTGGAGTGTGGGAGTGTACAGGTCCACAGTTCACTGAAAGGGGCAACACAGGTAGAGAAGGTAGTCAAGAAGGCATACGGCATGCTTGCCTTCATTGGCCGGGGCATTGAGTATAAGAATTGGCAAGTCATGTTGCAGCTGTATAGAACCTTAGTTAGGCCACACCTGGAGTATAGTGTTCAATTCTGGTCGCCACACTACCAGAAGGATGTGGAGGCTTTAGAGAGGGTGCACCAGAGATTTACCAGGATGTTGCCTGGTATGGAGGGCATTAGCTATGAGGAGCGATTGAATAAACTCGGTTTGTTCTCACTGGAACGAAGAAGGATGAGGGGCGACCTGATAGAGGTCTACAAATTTATGAGGGGCATAGACAGAGTGGATAGTCAGAGACATTTTCCCAGGGTGGAGGGGTCAATTACTAGGGGGCATAGGTTTAAGGTACGAGGGGCAAGGTTTAGAGAAGATGTATGAGGTACGTTTTTTACACAGAGGGTAGTGGGTGCCTGGAACTCGCTACCGAAGGAGGTGGTGGAAGCAGGGACGTTAGTGACGTTTAAGGGGCATCTTGACAAATACATGAATAGGATGGGAATAGAGGGATACTGAACCCGGAAGTGTAGAAGATTTTAGTTTAGACGGTCATCATGGTCGGCTCAGGTTTGGAGGGCCGAAGGGCCTGTTCCTGTGCTGTACTTTTCTTTGTCTTTGTTCTTTGTACCAGGACTAATAGATGGGGACGGGGCCGATGTGGTGGCCTTTACCACATTGACCGTCCGGAAGTGAAGTTTATTAGATTGGAAATCCGAAGATTCGGCTCAAATATCGCCATGGTTGGGGGATGTTGCGGAACTCCTTAAACTCGAGAAAATTAAGTTTTGCCCATCGTGGCTCAGATGGGGAATTCTGGACAAGATGGAAGCTGTTCTTGGTTCTATTATCAGATCTGTTTGTTGCCAGCGGGTAAAGGGAGAGGGGTAGAGGAGATGGGAAGAGGGGGGAGGGATAAAGAGAAAGGTGTAATACAAATAAGAGAAAAAAATCTCAAATTAAGAGTATTGTATTTTGTTTATTTTGTTATTGATTGATTGTTTGTATGTCGTTATGTATAACCTTATTTGAATAAAAATATTTTTTAAAATAGAGAAAGCAGTCAACAGGCCAACTAGTCTAACATCCTTTGTTGGGGAAACACTGGAGTCTATTATTAATGAAGTCTTAGCACTTAGAAAAGCATAGTGTGTTTAAAATAAGTCAAATGTTTGTTTGACAAATTTATTAGAGTTTTTTTTAAATTTAGAGTACCTAATTTATTTTTTTCCTATTAAGGGGCAATTTAGCGTGGCCAATCCACCTACCCTGCACATCTTTGGGTTGTGGGGGCGAAACCCACGCAGACACGGGGAGAATGCGCAAACTCCACACGGACAGTGACCCAGAGCCGGGTTCGAACCTGGGACCTCAGGGCCGTGAGGCAGCAGTGCTAACCCACTGCGCCACCGTGCTGCCCTTTTTTGAGGATGTAACTAGTAGAACTAGTGGGGTTACTGGGTTATGGGGATAGGGTAGAGGTGTTGACCTTGGGTAGGGTGCTCTTTCCAAGAGCCAGTGCAGACTCGATGGGCCGAATGGCCTCCTTCTGCACTGTAAATTCTATGATAATAGATAAATGGGAAGCAGTATATGTAATATACCTGGGCATCCAGAAGGCAATCGATAAGGTGCCACACAAAAGGTTGGCAGGCAAGATAAGGGCTTACAGAGTTGGGGATAATACTTTAGCGTGGATACAGGATTGGCAACAGATACAAAACAGACAGTGGGTGTAAATGGAGATTTATCAAGTTAGCGGGGGCAGTGAATCTGGGAGTGCTGTAAGGATCAGTGCTGAGGCCCCAGCTATTTACAATCGATATTAATATCCTGGATGAAGAGACAGAGAGCAATGTATCAAAGCTTTCTGATAATATCAAGCTAAATGGGAAGGTGAGCTGTGCGGAGGAAACAGAGGGGCTTCATAGAGATATAGACAGGCTAAATGAATGGACAACAACATAACAGATGGTGTATAATGGAGAGGAGTTCGAAGTTATTCTCTTTGATCGTAAAGAAAGAAAAGCAGGGTATTTTTGAAAGGGTGAAAGTTGTAAGTGTTGATGCTCAAAGTGACCTCTGTGTGCTCTGGCGAGGAATGCAGAAAGTTGGCATGGAGTTGCAGCAATCTGGAAGACACATGGCACGATGGCCTTTATTGCAAGGACATGGGCTGTTTCATCTGTGGAAAGAGAAACCGAGTCATTGTTTGATGAAAGCTCATTGAGCTGAGATAATTTTTGTTCCTCTCTCCAGATGCTGCCAGACCTGTTGAGTATTTCCGGCAATCCCTGGTTTTATTTCAGATTTTCGGTGTCTGCGTTATTCTATTCTTCTCATTTCCATCACATTGTTTTTGCGATCGTGCTGTCTGCAAATTGGTTGTCTCCATATCAACAATGGTATAATTCGTCATCTACGCAGGGGTTTCGGAATGTTTTGGAGAGGATTGAGGAAGTGCGGTATTAATTGGATTGGATTGGATTTGTTTATTGTCACGTGTACCGAGGTACAGTGAAAAGTATTTTTCTGCGAGCAGCTCAACAGATCATTAAGTACATGAGAAGAAAAGGGAATAAAGAAAATACATAATAGGGCAACACAACATATACAATGTAACTACATAAGCACTGGCATCGGATGAAGCATACAGGGTGTAGTGTTAATGAGGTCAGTCCATAAGAGGGTCATTTAGGAGTCTGGTGACAGTGGGGAAGAAGCTGTTTTTGAGCCTGTTCGTGCATGTTCTCAGACTTCTGTATCTCCTGCCCGATGGAAGAAGTTGGAAGAGTGAGTAAGCCGGGTGGGAGGGGTCTTTGATTATGCTGCCCACTTTCCCCAGGCAGCGGGAGGTGTAGATGGAGTCAATGGAAGGGAGGCAGGTTTGTGTGATGGACTGGGCGGTGTTCACGACTCTCTGAAGTTTCTTGCGGTCCTGGGCCGAGCAGTTGCCATACCAGGCTGTGATGCAGCCCGATAGGATGCTTTCTATGGTGCATCTGTAAAAGTTGGTAAGGGTTAATGTGGACATGCCAAATTTCCTTAGTTTCCTGAGGAAGTATAGGGGCTGTTGTGCTTTCTTGATGGTAGCGTCGACGTGGGTGGACCAGGACAGATTTTTGGAGATGTGCACCCCTAGGAATTTGAAGCTGCTAACCATCTCCACCTCGGCCCCGTTGATGCTGACAGGGGTGTGTACAGTATTTTGCTTCCTGAAGTCAATGACCAGCTCTTTAGTTTTGCTGGCATTGAGGGAGAGATTGTTGTCGCTACACCACTCCACTAGGTTCTCTATCTCCCTCCTGTATTCGGACTCATCGTTATTCGAGATTAATGTAAATCTAGTTCTCCTATTGTGGCCATGAATTGTATTGCGAGCTTTTCCCAACAGGCTAAAGAAATATTGGAATGACTTCACAAAATTCTGTATAATATATACTCTACCTATTCAGGGAAGGTAGATTGAGCTCAGTGCTCATAGATTATCATAGAATTTACAGTGCAGAAGGAGGCCATTCGGCCCATCGAGTCTGCACCGGCTCTTGGAAAGAGCATCCTACCCAAGGTCAACACCTCCACCCCATAACCCAGTAACCCCACACAAACAAGGGCAATTTTGGACACTAAGGGCAATTTATCATGGCCAATCCACCTAGCCTGCACATCTTTGGACTGTGGGAGGAACAAAGAACAAAGAACAAAGAAATGTACAGCACAGGAACAGGCCCTTCGGCCCTCCAAGCCCGTGCCGACCATGCTGCCCGACTAAACTAAAATCTTCTACACTTCCTGGGTCCGTATCCCTCTATTGCCACCCTATTCATGTATTTGTCAAGATGCCCCTTGACAAATTACCTCATCGTTATCGCTGGGATATGGTTTTACGGGCATTGGTGTTTCACAACAGTGACCCCGGACTTCAGAGAATACTTGGAATGTTCTGAAGTTGTGGAAGGTAAAAATGAAATGAAAATCGCTTATTGTCACAAGTCGGCTTCAAATGAAGTTACCGTGAAAAGCCCCTAGTCGCCACATTCTGGCTCCTGTTCGGGGAGGCTGGTACGGGAAATGAACCGTGCTGCTGGCCTGCCTTGGTCTGCTTTCAAAGCCAGCGATTTAGCCCAGTGAGCTAAACCAGCCTCCGCTATATAAATGCAAGTCTTTCTGTCTTGGGCTCCAGGTCTCATTTCATTCAGCTACCCGCTGATTTCCCATTTTGCGGATGCGGTAATTAGCCAATCTAATTTATATATAAAAAAACCAATCAATTGATTTGATTTAAGAATTGGCTCAGGGCAGTTAGTGGATTTCCAAAGAGCTGAGGATGCAGTTTGAGAGCCCGACATAGCAAGCAATAAAATATTCCACTCACATAGCCTGAATTGAAAAGGTTTCCCGTAAGTAAAGTTGATTAATTCTTGCTAAGAGCCGTGGTGTGGGAAGCGAGGTTAGGGATGAACTTTCCTAGGAAGTTGACCATTCCTAAGAACGGGAGGACCGCCTTCTTATCCGCCAGCTTCTGCATGGCCGTGATGGCTGCCACCTTGTCCGCATCCGGCCGCACACCCAGCCGGGAGATGTGGTCCCCTAGGAACTTGAGTCGAAGGAGCATTTGGCTCTGTTGAGGCAAAGGCCTTGGTCCCGTATTCGCTTAAAAACCCATTGGAGGCGACTGATATGCTCCTGAGGGGTGGTGGACCAGATGATGATGTCGTCCACATAGATGCGCACACCCTCGATGCCCTCCATCATCTGCTCCATGATGCGGTGGAACACTTCAGATGCTGATGTGATTCCAAATGGCATTCTGTTGTAGCAGTACCTGCCAAACGGGGTGTTGAAAGTACACAGCTTCCTGCTGGACTTGTCCAATTGAATCTGCCAGAAGCCCTTTGATGCATCCAGCTTGGTGAATATGTTGGCTCGAGCCATCTCGCACGGGATCTCCTCACGCTTGGGGATAGGGTAATGCTCCCGCATGATGTTACGATTTAAGTCCTTCGGGTCGATACAGATCTGGAGCTCGCCGAAAGGCTTCTTGACGTACACCATGGAACTGGCCCAGTCGGTTGATTCCGTCACTCTGGAAAGCACTCCTTGGTCCTGGAGGTCCTGCAACTGCTGCTTGAGGCGGTCCTTGAGGGGTGCTGGGACCCTGCGAGGTGCATGAACCACAGGCGTGGCGTCCTGTTTGAGCAGGATTTTGTATGTGTAGGGATGTGTGCCCATGCCTTCGAATACATCTCGGTGTTGAGTGATGATGGCACTTAGTTGCGCCCTGAAGACCGCATCTTGGAAGTCAGACGTGTCCTCTGGAGAGAGGGAATGTACGCGTTGCACGAAGTTGAGGAGCTTGCACGCCTGTGCGCCTAGCAGGAAGTGCTTTGAGGAACCCTCGATCTCAAAGGGGAGGGTAACTTTTCACGAGTTGTGCGTCGCCTCGAGTTGGCATGACCCGGTGGCGGGGATGACGTTACCATTATAGTCGACCAGTTGGCAATTGGATGGAAGAATTGTTGGTTTGACCCCCAGGGTTTGAAATGCTGACCATGCGAGGAGATTGGCAGAAGCACCAGTGTCCAGACGGAATCTGATCTGGGATCGGTTGACCGTCAGGGTGGCACACCACTCGTCATCCGGATCAATGCTGTGCACCAACAGCGGCTGGTGCTTTCGATTCGGGGACAGCCTGTTCTTGGTTATGACAGCGACTCGAAAAGGCTCCCTGTCCTTGGTGTCACTGGTCTGCATGAAGTCAGGATCGGACTCGGTGAAGGTGGGTTGGATTGCCCGAACATTCCTGCGAGGCTGGTTAAATCGTTGCGAGTTGGCAGGCTGGGCTGCTCGACTGCAGGCAGCATCGTGGCCAAGCCTGCCACAGGGTAGGCACTGTCGCGATTTTGCAGGGCATTGCCGCTTTAAGTGGACGGAGCCACAGTTGCCGCATGTCGTGACGTCAGTGCGTTTGTTGCGCCACTGCGCATGCGTGGTACGGTCTTGCGTGGTGCGGGCCTGCGCATCGCGTTCCTCCACGTCACCGTCCCCTCGTTTGTCGCGTACAAGCGCGGGAGGCCTTGGAATGCGCGCAAAATGGCCGCCCTCCTCCAGACTGCGGCCCGGGAGGTGTTCGATCGTTTGGACCCGTTCCGCCTCATGGGGCTCTTGCCGCACCGTTTCAGCTGCCTGTATGTAGGAGTACCGGCTGGTGGCATTCTCATGCAGGACACAGGTCTCGATGGCAGTCGCTCGGGTTAGTTGCTTAACTTTAAGGAGCTGCTGACGCAGGGTGTCCGACATGACCCCAAAAACAATCTGGTCGCGTATCATGGAGTCGAAGGTGGGCCTGTAGCCGCAGGATTGCGCGAGGATGCGGAGGTGTGTTAAATAGGATTGGAAAGGCTCGTCCTTACCCTGCAAGCGCTGCTGGAACAGATTCCTTTCAAAGCTTTCGTTGACCTCAACACTGAAGTGTGTGTCGAATTTGAGGAGCACCGTCTTGTACTTGGTCTTGTCCTCGTCGTCCGCGAATGTCAGGGAGTTAAAGATGTGGATGGCATGTTGCCCGGCCGTGGAGAGAAGAAGGGCTATTTTCCTGGTGTCCGATGCATTCTCCCTGTCCGTGGCCTCGAGGAAGAGCTGGAAGCGCTGTTTAAATATCTTCCAATTGACCCCGAGATTGCCGGCGATGCGGAGCGGCGGCGGCGGGTTGATGTTCTCCATGCTGTAGGATGCCGGAATGCTGAGAAGTTGCAGGTAGGTCTCACAAGTGCTAGATTGTGGCCACTCCTTGTACCATGTTGTGTTGGGTGTTCTGGTTCACAAACAAGCCAACAATGCTGGAAGTGCTGTTTATCAACCGTTCAACTATGCTAACATACTGTATACGTGGGTATGAGCAATACCAGCTTAACTGTGGACCCTTTCCTATCACTTGCAATGGCGAGGCACTCAGCACATGGTGAATGTCTGTGTTGCAGGCTGTGAGCTCTGTGCTCTGAGCTGGCTGCTGCTAGAATGAGCGGGAACTCTCCTGTCCCCTGTCTTTATAGTGCTTGTGCTCTCACTGGTGATTGGCTGCGGTGCTATGTATGCTGGTTGGTCCGACTGCATGTCCATCAGTTTGTGTGTGCTTCATCAGCTGGGGCATTGAGTACAGGAGTTGGGAAGTCATGTTGCAGCTGTCTAAAACCTTGGTTAGGCCGCATTTGGAGTATTGCGTGTAGTTCTGATCACCACATTATCAAATAACAAAGAACAAAGAAAGGTACAGCACAGGAACAGGCCCTTCGGCCCTCCAAGCCCGTGCCGACCATGCTGCCCGACTAAACTACAATCTCCTACACTTCCTGGGTCCGTATCCCTCTATTCCCATCCGATTCATGTATTATCAGAAGGATGTGGAAGCTTTGGAGAGAGTGCAAAGAAGGTTCACCAGAATGTTGTCTGGTCTCGAGGGTGTTGGCTATGAGGAGAATAAACTCTGATTGTTTTCACTGGAAAGACGGAGGCTGAGAGGAGACCTGATAGAGGTCTATAAAATTGAGAGAGGCATAGACAGGTGGATAGTCAGAGGCTTTTTCCAAGGGTGGAAGTGTCAATTACACAGGGCACAGGTTCAGAGTGAGAGGGGAAAGTTTAAGGGAGATGTGCGGGGTAAGTTTTTCACACAGAGTGGTGGGTGTGTGGAACGCGCTGCCAGAGGATGTGGAGGAAGCAGCACATTAGCAACATTTAAGAGGCATCTGGATGGATCCATGAATCGGGAGGAAATAGAGGGCTACGGACCGAGTAAGGGCAGAAGGTTTTGTTTTTTAGTTGGGGCATCATGACCGGCACAGGATGGAGGGCCGAAGGGCCTGTTCCTGTGCTGCACTTTTCTCGTTGTTCTATTCAGCTCTTTAAGACTGTCAGGAAGTTGAAGGGACCTGTTACCATCCGCAGGACGAGAGTATTAGTCGAGTAAAGACCCACAGCAACATGCAGAAAGCCATGGAGTAATGGAGTCTGTTTTTGCAGATGTGCCAACTTAGCAATTTTGCAAGGGTTAGAGTGGAGACTGGTGGAGGCTGTCTTTGTGCATGTTGGAGACGGCATTCATCCTGCAATAACAGAGTAAACAGGGGGCACAACAGAAAGATATAACCAACTCCCTCACACTAAAGGATGCTCCTTCAATAAATCATTTCAAATCTGAGATCGATAGACCTTTGCTAGAATAAAAGGATAAAAAGGATGAATGGAGTCCAGGATGAGATTAGGATACAAATGAACCACAACCTGATAGAATGGCAGAATAAGCTCGAGGGGCTGAATGGCCTACTCCTGTTCCTACACTCCTAACAGAGACAGAAGGGATTGTGAGGGCAATAAATCCAATGAGACCTATCAGAGGGGTAACTGTGTTCCATAGATCATAGAATTTACAGTCCATAAGGAGACCATTCGACCCATCAAGTCTGCACCGGCCCTTGGAAAGCACCCTATCTAAGCCCACACCTCCAACCCATCCCCGTAACCCAGTAACCCCACCTAACCTTTTTTGGACACTAAAGGCAATTTATCATGGCCAATCCACCTAACCTGCACATCTTTGGACTGTGGGAGGAAACCGGAGCACCCGGAGGAAACCCACGCAGACACGGGGAGAACGTGCAGACTCCGCACAGACAGTGACCCAAGCCGGGAATTGAACCCGGGACCCTGGCGCTGCGAAGCAAGAGTGCTAACCGCTGTGCCACCGTGCCGATGTGAGCAGAGCCACAAGGAGATGATTTCATATCAATGTTCCGTGTAAAACGCAACCTTTGAGTTCCCTTTTGAATTGTAGTGCGTTCCCGGAGGAGAAAGTGACCCCAGATCTTTATTGTGGTTCAATTTCTGTCTTAGAGATTCTGTAACTAGAAACCCTGCTGGAAAGGTTTTGGATGGGATTGGGTTTGTTTATTGTCACGTGTACAGAGGTACAGTGAAAAGTATTTTTCTGCGAGCAGCTCAACAGATCATTAAGTACATGAAAAGAAAAGGAAATATTTTTGGTCGGGCTTTTGAGCAAAATGTACGTACCAAAGGATATTTTCAAGTTTTTATTTGGAAATCCACGGTGACTTATTTACAATGTTTAAAACCATCCCATTGGAGGTTCAGAGAGAGGAACTTTATCCTGTAAAGGAGCAAGCATGGACAAAACTATTTAGAAGAGGTTTTTAAAGGCGGAGGGGATTGGGGAATGATTTTCTGTTCTTCAATCCCTGGGTCCCCAAGTACAGATACTGATAACCTAAAGACAATCAACTCTGAGATTTACAGCAACAACAATGACTTGCATTTGCATGGCGCCTTTCACAGCAGTGTTATCAGATAGAATTTGATACCAAGCCACAGAAGGAGATGTTGGGGTCACTGCCAAAAGATTGGTCAAATCGGCAGGTGCAAAGAGCATCTCCAAGAGGGAAAGAGGGGCGTTCAGGCAGCTGAAGGCCAGGCCACCAGTGCGAGGCAATTAAAATCTGCATGGTCCTGAGGCCAGAATTAGAGGAGCTCAGAGATCTTGGAATGATTGCGGGGCTGGAGGAGGTTCTGGAGTTCGGGAGAAGGGCAAGACTCTGGGAGGATTTAAAAACAAGCTTATTATCATCGTCTTTTGTGGCCGAATTAACTCTGACGAAAACGTTTGGGTTCTTTCCCCCTGCTCCTGTGCAAGATCGGAACTGATGGGCAAGGATTCTTTCTTTCGGGCGGAATGTCACTTTGTAAAGCTCTGCTCTGCCAAATCGCTTGTAAGAAAGATTTGCCAACATTCTCCCAGTCTGCCCTTAGCGCGGCAATCAACTGGACACTGGGGTCTGCAGAGGGAGTGACAGTGAAGTTGTGGGTGGGGAAGGGACAGTAAATGTCACAGTTCAATCTTCCACACTGTCATCCGGCCCAACCTGGGGTGCAGGAATATTGAGACAGGAAATGTCTCGCAGGCTTGGTAACGCAGTCAATTCTCAGATGTGTGACTTCCGGTGGCGGCGATGAGGGAGTAAGTTGCACATTTGGGGGCTCTCGCTCTGGTCAGACTTTTTGACCTTTTCCCCCGACTTTTTCGAACTTTTGAGCGCTGGAAGGGAAAACAACAGCACTGTAGATCTGGATCCAGACAGAGTTGTATGGACTCAAGGAGTAGAAGGGAGCGAGAACAGGCGAAGAAGGGGTTGAACAAAGGTGGTGTGGAAGTTCAAGTGGGAGGAAAGATGGGCGACGAATGGACCACGGACCGGACGGTCCAGACAGCACTGGACAACATGCTGAGGGTCACGAAGGAGAGCTTTGCAGCGCTGAAGCGGGATAATTTGGAACCGCTTCAGAAAGCGGTGGAGCGACTGGACCAAAGGCTGGACGCCCAGGGTAAGAAGGTCCAGGCATTGGAGAAGACAGTGGAGGAGCAGGCGGATTTCCAAACGTTAGCGGACGTGGAAATTAGAAAGTTGAAGGAGCAACAATCAAGGCTGAAGGGCAGGCTGGAGGACCTGGAAAACAGGTCTCGCCGGCAGAATCTGGGAATCATTGGGCTCCCGGAGGGGGCCGAGGGAGCGGATGCCACGTCGTATGTGACAGATATGGTGCAGAAGCTGCTGGGGGAGGATTTCTTCCCGCATCCGTTGGAGCTGGACAGGGCACACCGAGTGCAGGCGAGGCAGCCGCGGTGGGGGGGGGGCCCTGGGCAGGTTCCATAGGTTCGTGGACAAGGAGCGGGTCCTACAGTGGGCCAAGAACACTAAGAGCTGCTTATGGAACAAGAGTGTCCTGAGCATCGATCAGGATCTGAGCCAGGAGGTGGCCAGAAGGAGGGCAGCCTAGGGACAAATTAAAGAGATCCTGGGCGGAATTCTCCGGAAACAGCGCGACGTCCGCCGACTGGCGCCCAAAACGGCGCAAATCAGTCGGGCATCGCGCCGCCCCAAAGGTGCGGAATGCTCCACATCGTTGGGGGCCGAGCCCCAACCTTGAGGGGCTAGGCCGGCGCCGGACGAATTTCCGCCCCACCAGCTGGCGGAAACGGCCTTTGGTGCCCCGCCAGCTGGCACGGAAATGACATCTCCGGGCGGCGCATGCGCGGTAGCGTTAGCGGCCGCTGACAGCTCCCCGCGCATGCGCAGTGGAGGGAGTCTCTTCTGCCTCCACCATGGTGGAGACCGTGGCAGAGGCGGAAGGAAATGAGTGCCCCCACGGCACAGGCCCGCCCGTGGATCGGTGGGTCCCGATCGCGGGCCAGGCCCCCGTGGGGGCACCCCCCGGGGCCAGATCGCCCCGCGCCCCCCCCCCCCCAGGACCCCGGAGCCCACCCGCGCCCCCTTGTCCCGCCGGTAATGTAGGTGGTTTAATCTACGCCGGCGGGACAGGCATTTTAGCGGCGGGACTTCGGCCCATCGGGCCGGAGAATCGCGGGGGGGCCCGCCAACCGGCGCGGCGCGATTCCCACCCCCGCCGAATATCCAGTGGTGGAGAATTCAGCAACCGGCGGGATTCACGCCAGCCTCCGGCGATTCTCCAACCCGGCGGGGGGTCGGAGAATCTCTCCCCCTGTTTAAAAAGAAGGTCAAGTTTGGGCTACTTTTCCCGGCGAGGCTTTGGGTCACAGACCGGGAACAGCAACATTATTGTGACGACCCGGAGGAAGCGATGGACTTCGCTAAGGGGCATGGACTGGTGCCGAACTGAGGACCCATGGACTCGAGTTAGAGTGATCCAAGTGATGTTTGCATTTGTTTGTGGATTGCCCTTCGTGATAGCGATGTCGGTCGGCATGTTCTTTTACTTTTTTTTAAAAAAATATTTTATTGAAAATTTTTGGTCAACCAACACAGTACATTGTGCATCCTTTACACAACATTATAACAATACAGATAATAATGACCTTTTTTATTTAAACAAGAACAAAAGAAAACAACAACAAATAAATAAATATTAAATAACAAAAATAAAAACTAGCCCTAATTGGCAACTGCCTTGTCTCAGGCCACCACCCCCCCCCCCCCCCCCCCCCCCCCCCCACCCCCCAAGTCCTGGGCTGCTGCTGCTGCCTTCTTTTTTCCCCCATCTATCTTTCCGCAAGATATTCGACGAACGGTTGCCACCGCCTGGTAAACCCTTGAGCCGACCCCCTTAGGACGAACTTAATCCGCTCTAACTTTATGAACCCCGCCATATCATTTATCCAGGTCTCCACCCCCGGGGGCTTGGCTTCTTTCCACATTAGCAATATCCTGCACCGGGCTACTAGGGACGCAAAGGCCAAAACATCGGCCTCTCTCGCCTCCTGCACTCCCGGCTCTTGTGCAACCCCAAATATAGCCAACCCCCAGCTTGGTTCGACCCGGACTCCTACTACTTTCGAAAGCACCTTTGTCACCCCCATCCAAAACCCCTGTAGTGCCGGGCATGACCAAAACATATGGGTATGATTCGCTGGGCTTCTCGAGCACCTCGCACACCTATCCTCCACCCCAAAAAATTTACTGAGCCGTGTTCCAGTCATATGTGCCCTGTGTAATACCTTAAACTGAATCAGGCTTAGCCTGGCGCACGAGGACGACGAGTTTACCCTGTTTAGGGCATCTGCCCACAGCCCCTCCTCGATCTCCTCCCCTAGCTCTTCTTCCCATTTCCCTTTTAGTTCGTCCACCATAGTCTCCCCTTCATCCCTCATTTCCCTATATATATCCGACACCTTACCGTCCCCCATCCATTTCTTCGAGATGACTCTGTCCTGCACCTCTTGTGTCGGGAGCTGCGGGAATTCCCTCACCTGTTGCCTCGCAAAAGCCCTCAATTGCATGTACCTGAATGCATTCCCTTGGGGCAACCCATATTTCTCAGTCAGCGCTCCCAGACTCGCGAACTTCCCATCCACAAATAGATCTTTCAATTGCGTTATACCTGCTCTTTGCCACATTCCATATCCCCCATCCATTCCCCCCGGGGCAAACCTATGGTTGTTTCTTATCGGGGACCCCCCCAATGCTCCGGTCTTTCCCCTATGTCGTCTCCACTGTCCCCAAATCTTCAGTGTAGCTACCACCACCGGACTCGTGGTATAGTTCCTTGGTGAGAACGGCAATGGGGCTGTCACCATAGCCTGCAGGCTGGTCCCCCTACAGGACGCCCTCTCTAATCTCTTCCACGCCGCTCCTTCCTCCTCTCCCATCCACTTACTCACCATTGAAATATTAGCGGCCCAATAATACTCACTTAGGCTCGGTAGTGCCAGCCCCCCCCCCTATCCCTACTACGCTGTAAGAATCCCTTCCTCACTCTCGGAGTCTTCCCGGCCCAAACAAAACCCATGATGCTCTTTTCTATCCTTTTGAAAAAAGCCTTTGTGATCACCACCGGGAGGCACTGAAACACAAAGAGGAATCTCGGGAGGACCACCATCTTAACCGCCTGCACCCTCCCTGCCATTGACAATGCTACCATATCCCATCTCTTAAAATCTTCCTCCATCTGTTCCACCAACCGCGTCAAATTTAGCCTGTGCAATGTGCCCCAATTCTTAGCTATCTGGATCCCCAGGTAACGAAAGTCTCTTGTTACCTTCCTCAACGGTAGGTCTTCTATTTCTCTACTCTGCTCCCCTGGATGCACCACAAACAGCTCACTCTTCCCCATGTTCAATTTATACCCTGAAAAATCCCCAAACTCCCCAAGTATCCGCATTATTTCTGGCATCCCCTCCGCTGGATCCGCCACATATAGTAGCAGATCATCCGCATATAAAGATACCCGGTGTTCTTCTCCTCCCCTAAGTATTCCCCTCCATCTCTTGGAACCTCTCAGCGCTATCGCCAGGGGCTCAATCGCCAGTGCAAACAGTAATGGGGACAGAGGACATCCCTGCCTTGTCCCTCTATGGAGCCGAAAATATGCCGATCCCCGTCCATTCGTGACCACACTCGCCACTGGGGCCCTATACAACAGCTGCACCCATCTAACATACCCCTCTCCAAACCCAAATCTCCTCAACACCTCCCACAGATAATCCCATTCCACTCTATCAAATGCTTTCTCGGCATCCATCGCCACTACTATCTCCGTTTCACCCTCTGGTGGGGCCATCATCATTACCCCTAACAGCCCCCATATATTCGTGTTCAGCTGTCTCCCCTTCACAAACCCAGTTTGGTCCTCATGAACCACCCCCGGGACACATTCCTCTATTCTCATTGCCATTACCTTGGCCAGGACCTTGGCATCCACATTGAGGAGGGAAATTGGTCTGTAGGACCCGCATTGTAGCGGATCCTTTTCCTTCTTTAAGAGAAGCAATATCGTTGCTTCTGACATAGTCGGGGGCAGTTGTCCCCTTTCCTTTGCCTCGTTAAAGGTCCTCGTCAGTAGCGGGGCGAGCAAGTCCAAATATTTTCTGTAAAATTCAACTGGGAATCCGTCCGGTCCCGGGGCCTTTCCCGTCTGCATGTTCCTAATTCCTTTCACCACTTCTTCTACCGTGATCTGTGCTCCCAGTCCCACCCTTTCCTGCTCTTCCACCTTGGGAATTTCCAGCCGATCCAAAAAATCCATCATTCTCTCCCTCCCATCCGGGGGTTGAGCTTCATACAATTTTTTATAAAATGTCTTGAACACTTCGTTCACTCTCTCCGCTCCCCGCTCCGTCTCTCCTTCCTCGTCCCTCACCCCCCCTATTTCCCTCGCTGCTCCACTTTTCCTCAATTGGTGTGCCAGCAATCTGCTCGCCTTCTCTCCATATTCATACTGTACACCCTGCGCCTTCCTCCATTGTGCCTCTGCAGTGCCTGTAGTCAGCAAGTCAAATTCCACATGCAGCCTTTGCCTTTCCCTGTACAGTCCCTCCTCCGGTGCTTCCGCATATTGTCTGTCCACCCTCAAAAGTTCTTGCAGCAACCGCTCCCGTTCCTTACTCTCCTGCTTCCCTTTATGTGTCCTTATTGATATCAGCTCCCCCCTAACCACCGCCTTCAACGCCTCCCAGACCACTCCCACCTGAACCTCCCCATTGTCATTGAGTTCCAAGTACTTTTCAATGCATCCCCTCACCCTTAGGCACACCCCCTCATCCGCCATTAGTCCCATGTCCATTCTCCAGGGTGGGCGCCCTCTTGTTTCCTCCCCTATCTCCAAGTCTACCCAGTGTGGGGCATGATCCGAAATGGCTATAGCCGTATATTCCGTTCCCCTCACCCTCGGGATCAATGCCCTACCCAACACAAAAAAGTCTATGCGTGAATAGACTTTATGGACATAGGAGAAAAACGAGAACTCCTTACTCCTAGGTCTACTGAATCTCCACGGGTCCACCCCTCCCATCTGCTCCATAAAATCCTTAAGCACCTTGGCTGCTGCCGGCCTCCTACCAGTCCTGGACTTCGACCTATCCAGCCTTGGTTCCGACACCGTGTTAAAGTCTCCCCCCATTATCAGCTTTCCGGTCTCTAGGTCTGGATGCATCCTAGCATTCGCCTCATAAAGTTGGCATCGTCCCAGTTCGGGGCATACACGTTTACCAAAACCACCATCTCTCCCTGTAATTTGCCACTCACCATCACGTATCTGCCCCCCGTTATCCGCCACTATAGTCTTTGCCTCGAACATTACCCGCTTCCCCCACTAATATAGCCACCCCCCTGTTTTTCGCATCCAGCCCGAATGGAACACCTGCCCCACCCATCCTTTGCGCAACCTAACCCTGGTCTATCAGTTTCAGGTGCGTTTCCTGTAGCATAACCACATCTGCTTAAGTTTCTTAAGGTGTGCGAGTACTCGTGCCCTCTTTATCGGCCCGTTAAGCCCCCTCACGTTCCACGTGATCAGCCGAGTTGGGGGGCCTTCCCCCACCCCCCCCCCCCCCCTTGCCGGTTAGCCATCATCTTTTTCCAGCTTCTCACCCAGTTCCCACGCAGCTGTATCTCTCCCAGACGGTGCCCCCCCGCCCATCCTTTCCCGTACCCACTCCCCCCTTTCCCAGCAGCAGCAACCCAGTAATTCCCCCCTCCCCCTCCCCCCCTGCTAGACCCCCCGCTAGCGTAATTACTCCCCCCATGTTGCTCCCAGAAGTCAGCAAACTCTGGCTGACCTCGGCTTCCCCCCGTGATCACGGCTCGCACCGTGCGACGCCCCCTCCTTCCTGCTTCTCTATTCCCGCCATAATTATCATAGCGCGGGAACCAGGCCCGCGCCTCTCCCTCGCCCCGCCTCCCATGGCCCACGCCCCATCTCCTCTCCCTCCCCACCTCCCCCCATCACCACCTGTGGGAGAAAGAAAAGTTACCATACCGCAGGATTAAAACATAAAACCCCTCTTCGCCCCCCCCCATTCGCCCCACCACTTTGTCCAAACGTTCATTTTCATAATCCAATCATTCCAATTTTTCTTCTACAATAAAAGTCCACGCTTCATCCGCCGTTTCAAAGTAGTGGTGCCTCCCTTGATATGTGACCCCACAGTCTTGCCGGTTGCAGCATTCCAAATTTTATCTTCTTTTTGTGAAGTACCGCTTTGGCCCGATTAAAGCTCGCCCTCCTTCTCGCCACCTCCGCACTCCAATCTTGATAAACGCGGATCACCGCGTTCTCCCATTTACTACACCGAGTTTTCTTCGCCCATCTAAGGACCATTTCTCTATCCTTAAAACGGAGGAATCTCACCACTATGGCTCTGGGAGTTTCTCTGCTCTCGATCGTCGCACCATAACTCGGTATGCTCCCTCCACCTCCAACGGACCCGTCGGGGCCTCCGCTCCCATTAACGAGTGCAGCATCGTGCTCACATATGCCCCGACGTCCGCCCCCTCCACACCTTCAGGAAGGCCAAGAATCCTCAAGTTGTTCCTCCTTGCGTTGTTTTCCAGTGCCTCCAACCTCTCCACAGATCGTTTCTGGTGTGCCTCCTGTATCTCCGACTTCACACCAGGCCCTGTATATCGTTTTCATTCTCTGCTGCTTTCGCCTTCACGACCCGAAGCTCCTGCTCCTGGGTCTTTTGTTCCTCTTTCAGCCCTTCAATCGCCCTGTAATATCGGGGCCAACAACTCTTTCTTCATTTCCTTTTTTATCTCCTCCACGCAGCGTTTCAAGAACTCTTGTTGTTCAGGGCCCCATATGAAACTGCCACCTTCCGACGCCATCTTGGTTTTTGCTTGCCTTCCTTGCCGTTGTTCCAAAGGATCCGCTGCAATCTGGCCACTTTTCCTCCTTTTCCCATCCGTATCCAGGGGGGATTCCCTTCTGGTTTACCGCACAGTGTTTTTAAGCCGTTAAAATTGCCGTTGGGGCTCCTATTAAGAGCCCGAAAGTCCGTTCCACCGGGAGCTGCCGAAACGTGCGACTCAGCTGGTCATCGCCGCACCCGGAAGTCCGCATGTTCTTTTACTTAACATACGGGGTGTTCTTGTGTTTGTTTTGGCCTGTTTGAAAGTTTTAAAGTTAAAGCCAAAGTCATAGTTAAAGGTTAGGTTATTGGGTGCTGGGGGGCGGTACGGGTTCTTTTTGCTATTTTTCTGGTAATGTTGGGAGGGGGGGTGGGTGGTAACGCCCACCTCATTACACAGCGTGAATTGCACTATTGTGGGGGCGAGCTTTGTTCTTTGTTTGTTTTCTCTCTGTTTCGGTCCAGAGCGATTGCTCGAACAGGGCTGTTCTGGGGAAGTGGTGTTGGGGGGGGGGGGGGGACAATAGGTGGGAGGCATGGTGGCGCCGAGTTGAGAGTCACCAGGCTAGCTGCTTTGAGCTAGTCAACGGGACCAAGGTGGGGGGGTGTGTATACAGCCAGTATATGGCAGGGGTTAGGTTACATGGGGTTGTTGCTGGGGGGGTGGGGGGGGGGGGGGGGGAGCAGGGGGGATGATCTGCTGATGAGGGAGGAAACTGAACCAGGGAACAGGGAAGAGGTCGGGGGTGGGGGCTGCCAAGAGGCTGACCAGGGGAGGCGCAGCACATGGGCAGGGGGTGGGTCCAAGAAGGGGGGTGGCTGATCGGCGCGGGGGGGGGGGGGGGGGGCAGGGCACCTGGAATGTTCGAGGGTTAAACGGGCCGGTCAAGAGGGCACGTGTGTTCGCGCACTCACGGACTCTGAAGGCGGATGTAATGTTGCTGCCGGAGACACGTTTGAGAGTGGCGGACCAGATTAGATTACAGAAGGGCTGGGTTAACCAGGTCTTCCATTCGGGGTTTGATGCTACGACCAGAGGAGGCGCGATCATGATTAACAAACGGGTTCAGTTTGAGGCGGACAGCACAGTTGCGGATGGGGGTAGTAGATTTCTCATGGTCCGGGGGAAGCTTGAGGGGGTGAGGGTGGTCCTAGTGAATGTTTACGCTCCAAACTGGGATGATGTAGATTTCATCAACAGGCTGCTGGGGAAAATCCCCAACTTGGATTCGCACAAGCTGATTATGGGTGGGGACTTTAATACAGTCCTTGATCCCGACCTGGATCGGTCGTGTTCCAGAACGGGCAGGGTCCCGGCAATGGCAAGGGAACTGAGGGGGTTCATGGAACAAATGGGTGGGGTAGACCCCTGGAGAATCAGTCAGCCGACGGGGAAGGAGTTCTCGTTCTATTCACATGTTCACAAGGTTTATTCTCGTATTGATTTCTTTATTATGAGTAGGGACTTTTTGGAGGGGGTGAGGGATACAGAATACTCGGCGATCACTATTTCGGACCATGCTCCACATTGGTCGACCTGCAGGTCTGCAAAGAAAGTTACCAGCGTCCACAATGGAGGTTAGAGGTGGGATTGTTGGCAGATGAGGGGGTGCGTGAGAGAGTGGGGAAATGCATGCAGAACTACCTGCAGGTCAACGATACAGGGGAAGTCTCAGCAGCGGTGCTCTGGGAGGCGCTGAAGGCGGTGGTGAGAGGGGAACTGATCTCAGTCCGAGCCCAGAGGGACAGAATGGACAGGGCGGAGATGGACAGACTGGTTCAGGAGATGATACGGACGGACAGGGAATATGCGGAGTCCCCGAGGGCAGAGCTACTTAGGGAACGAGGGAGACTGCAGGCGGAGCTGGGGCGCTATCCACTGGGAAGGCCGTAGAGCTGCTCAGAAAGGCGAGGGGGTGCGGTGTATGAGTATGGGGAGAAAGCCAGCAGAATGCTTGCACAGCAACGTAGGAAGAGGGAGGCGGCCAGGGAAATCGGGACGGTAGTGGACGGGGCAGGGAACCGGGTTGGAGACCCGGCAGGATTGAACAGGGTATTCAGGGACTTTTACAGGAAGCTATATACCTCAGAACCCCCCATGGGGCCGGAGGGGGTGAGGAGCTTCTGAGATGGGCTGACCTTCCCAAAGGTGGGCAGGGGGATGGTAGAGGGGCTGGGGGCCCCGATTAGGGCTGAAGAAGTAATGGGGGGTCTGAAGGCCATGCAGTCGGGTAAAGCCCCGGGGCCGGACGGGTATCCAGTGGAGTTCTACAAAAGGTTCTCGGGGATAGTGGGGCCGGTGCTGGTTAGGGTGTTTAACGAGGCGAGGGACAATGGGGTGTTACCCCCGACGATGTCGCAAGCCACCATCTCGCTGATATTAAAACGGGATAAAGATCCGGAAGCCTGTGGGTCCTATAGGCCAATCTAGAACATAGAACATAGAACAATACAGCGCAGTACAGGCCCTTCGGCCCACGATGTTGCACCGAAACAAAAGCCATCTAACCTACACTATGCCATTATCATCCATATGTTTATCCAATAAACTTTTAAATGCCCTCAATGTTGGCGAGTTCACTCCTGTAGCAGGTAGGGCATTCCACGGCCTCACTACTCTTTGCGTAAAGAACCTACCTCAGACCTCTGTCCTATATCTATTACCCCTCAGTTTAAAGCTTTGTCCCCTCGTGCCAGCCATTTCCATCAATGGAAAGGGAAATGGACAGGGAGAAGGCTCTCACTGTCCACCCTATCTAACCCCCTGATCATTTTGTATGCCTCTATTAAGTCTCCTCTTAACCTTCTTCTCTCCAACGAAAACAACCTCAAGTCCATCAGCCTTTCCTCATAAGATTTTCCCTCCATACCAGTCAACATCCTGGTAAATCTCCTCTGCACCCGCTCCAAAGCCTCCACGTCCTTCCTATAATGCGGTGACCAGTACTGTACGCAATACTCCAAATGCGGCCGTACCAGAGTTTTGTACAGCTGCAACATGACCTCCTGACTCCGGAACTCAATCCCTCTACCAATAAAGGCCAACACTCCATAGGCCTTCTTCACAACCCTATCAGCCTGGGTGGCAACTTTCAGGGATCTATGTACATGGACACCTAGATCCCTCTGCTCATCCACACTTCCAAGAACTTTACCATTAGCCAAATATTCCGCATTCCTGTTATTCCTTCCAAAGTGAATCACCTCACACTTCTCTACATTAAACTCCATTTGCCACCTCTCAGCCCAGCTCTGCAGCTTATCTATGTCCCTCTGTAACCTGCTACATCCTTCCACGCTATCGACAACACCACCGACTTTAGTATCGTCTGCAAATTTACTCACCCACCCTTCTGCGCCTTCCTCTAGGTCATTGATAAAAATGACAAACAGCAACGGCCCCAGAACAGATCCTTGTGGTACTCCACTTGTAACTGAACTCCATTCTGAACATTTCCCATCAACCACCACCCTCTGTCTTCTTTCAGCTAGCCAATTTCTGATCCACAACTCTAAATCCCCCTCAATCCCCAGCCTAGCGTGGGGAACCTTATCAAACGCTTTACTGAAATCCATATACACCACATCAACTGCTCTACCCTCGTCTACCTGTTCAGTCACCTTCTCAAAGAACTCAATAAGGTTTGTGAGGCATGACCTACCCTTCACAAAGCCATGCTGACTACCCCTGATCATATTATTCCTATCTAGATGATTATAAATCTTGTCTCTTATAATCCCCTCCAAGACTTTACCCACTACAGACGTGAGGCTCACCGGTCTGTAGTTGCCGGGGTTGTCTCTACTCCCCTTTTTGAACAAAGGGACCACATTTGCTATCCTCCAGTCCTCTGGCACTATTCCTGTAGCCAATGATGACATAAAAATCAAAGCCAAAGGTCCAGCAATCTCTTCCCTGGCCTCCCAGAGAATCCTAGGATAAATCCCATCAGGCCCCAGGGACTTATCTATTTTCAGCCTGTCCAGAATTGCCAACACCTCTTCCCTACGTACCTCAATGCCATCTATTCTATTAGCCTGGGGCTCAGCATTCTCCTCCACAACATTATCTTTTTCCTGAGTGAATACTGACAAAAAATATTCATTTAGTATCTCGCCTATCTCTTCAGACTCCACACACAATTTCCCATCCCTGTCCTTGACTGGTCCTACTCTTTCCCTAGTCATTCGCTTATTCCTGACATACCTATAGAAAGTTTTTGGGTTTTCCTTGATCCTTCCTGCCAAATACTTCTCATGTCCCCTCCTTGCTCGTCTTAGCTCTCTCTTTAGATCCTTCCTCGCTACCTTGTAACTATCCATCGCCCCAACTGAAACTTCACACCTCATCTTCACGTAGGCCTCCTCCTTCCTCTTAACAAGAGATTCCACTTCTTTGGTAAACCAAAATCTCCTTGATTAATGTTGACTGGCCAGGATCCTGCCGTCCAGAATCGAAGACTGTACCGGACATGATTGTGGAGGACCAGAAGGGGTTTGTAAAGGGCAGGCAGCTGGTAGCCAACCTAAGAAGGCTACTCAATGTGATCATGATGCCCCCGGAGGGCAGAGAGGTGGAGGTAGTGGTGGCAATGGATACCGAAAAGGCTTTTGACCGGGTGGAGTGGGACTATTTATGGGAGGTGCTAGGACGGTTTGGGTTTGGGGACGGCTTTGTGGACTGGGTTAGACTGCTATATCAGGCCCCGGAGGCTAGTGTAAGGATGAACAGGACGACATCTGAGTATTTTCGACTATACCGTGGGACAAGACAGGGATGCCCCCTCTCTCCATTGCTGTTTGCGTTGGCCATAGAACCACTGGCAATTGCTCTGAGAGCGGCAAGGGGATGGAAGGGAATGGTGGTGGGGGGGGGGGGGGTAGAACACAAGGTCTCGCTCTACGCGGATGACCTGCTTTTGTACGTGTCGGATCCAGTGGCAGGGATGGACGGGATTATGGAAATCCTAGGGGAATTTGGCCGGTTTTCGGGGTACAGGTTTAACATGGCAAAGAGCGAGATGTTTGTGGTGCAGGCGAGGGGTCAGGAGAATAGGCTGAGGGAGCTACCGTTTAGGCTGGTTGGGGAAAGTTTTAGGTATTTAGGGATACAAGTGGCGCGGGACTGGGACAGGATGCATAAGTTGAACTTGTCTAGGCTGGTGGAGCAAATGAGCAGCGAGTTTCGGGGATGGGATGCGCTCCCGCTGTCACTAGCGGGGAGAGGACAGACGGTGAAGGTGACGATCCTCCCGAGATTCCTGTTTATTTTTCAGTGTCTCCCTATTTTCATTCCGCGGTCCTTTTTTAAGAGGATCAATAAAATCATCCTGGGATTTGTTTGGGCGGGGAAGTCCCCGCGGATAAAGAGGGGGATGCTGGAATGGAATCGTAGCGAGGGGGGACTGGCGTTGCCGAACCTCAGCAACTACTACTGGGCGGCTAACATAGCCATGATAAGGAAATGGATGGTGGGTACGGGGTCGGTTTGGGGGTGGGTGGAGGCTGATTCGTGCAGGGGCACCAGCTTGGCAGCCCTGGTCACGGCTCCTCTGCCGCTCCCGCCGGCCAGGTACTCCACCAGCCCTATAGTGGTGGCGGCTCTGCGGATTTGGGGCCAATGGAGGAAGCATGCGGGGGAAGTGGGAGTGTCAGTCTGGTCCCAATATGCGACAACCACCGATTTGTCCCAGGGAAGATGGACGGCGGGTTTCGAGCGTGGCGGAGGGCGGGGGTCGGAAGGATGGGCGACTTGTTCTTGGAAGGGAGCTTCGCGAGCATGAGGGCGCTGGAGGAGAAGTTCGGGCTGGCAAAGGGAAATGACTTTCGGTACTTGCAGGTGTGGGATTTTGTACGTAGACAGGTCCCGTCCTTTCCACGCCTTCCACCAAGGGGGACCCAGGACAGGGTAGTTTCCAGGGGAGAGGTAGGAGAGGGGAGAGTCTCGGCCTGATTCAGTTCAAGGTAGTTCACCGGGCCCACATGACGGTGGCCCGGATGAGTAAATTCTTTGAGCTGGACGACAAGTGTGCTGGATGTGCGGGAGGACCAGCGAACCACGTCCACATGTTCTGGGCGTGCCCAAAACTCAGGGGGTACTGGGAGGGATTTGCGGACATCATGTCCCGGGTACTGAAAGCAAGGGTGGCGATGAGTCCAGAGGTGGCGATTTTTGGGGTGTCGGAGGACCCGGGATTCCAGGAGGGGATAGAGGCCGACGTTGTGGCCTTTGCTTCCCTGGTAGCCTGGCGACGAATACTGTTGGCCTGGAGGGACTCAAAGCCCCCAAAGACCGAAGTATGGCTGTCGGACATGGCAAGTTTTCTCGGCTTGGAAAAAACAAGTTCGCCTTACGAGGATCAATATCGGGGTTCGCCCGGAGGCGGCAACCATTCATCGACTTCTTCGCGGGTTACTAATCGTCAGCAGGGGTGGGGGGGGGGGGGGTGGTGGGGGGGTAGAATGGTGTAGAGTAGGGGGGAAGAATAGGCGGGTCTATTTGCGAGAGAGGAACTGTTATTTGCACGATGTTTTTGGAATTGATATTTGCACACTAATGTATATTGTTACTGTCACTGCCAAAAATACCTCAATAAAATTGCTTGTTTAAAAAAAAAAAAATTCTCAGATTTGTAGGACGTGATTTAACAAAGTCCCGTTTCGGGCGGGATTAATAGAGGGTTTCTCAGAGGCTGCAGCGCTGGGCAATGGCACTTTGCAATGGTGGGAGAGATAAGTGCTCTCACTGGGGGGTCTCTGTAATTGGGGGGTCTCTGTAATTGGGGGGTCTCTGTAATTGGGGGGTCTCTGTAATTGGGGGGTCTCTGTAATTGGGGGGTCTCTGTAATTGGGGGTCTCTGTAATTGGGGGGATTCTGTAATTGGGGGGTCTCTGTAATTGGGGGGTCTCTGTAATTGGGGGGTCTCTGTAATTGGGGGGTCTCTGTAATTGGGGGGTCTCTGTAATTGGGGGGTCTCTGTAATTGGGGGGTCTCTGTAATTGGGGGGTCTCTGTAATTGGGGGGTCTCTGTAATTGGGGGGTCTCTGTAATTGGGGGGTCTCTGTAATTGGGGGGTCTCTGTAATTGGGGGGTCTCTGTAATTGGGGGGTCTCTGTAATTGGGGGGTCTCTGTAATTGGGGGTCTCTGTAATGGGGGGTTTCTGTATTTGGGGGTCTACTTCTGGGGGGCTCTCTGGTGGCGGTCTCACTTATGGTGGTCTCTGGTTGGGGGGCCCAGCTGGGGTAGTGTGGACAGGATTTTCATTGTGGGGAGAGGAATGGCCCTCTGATGGATTTTGGGGGCAGCTCCCTTAAAGTGTTACCCCCTTGGCCCACCGGGAGGCCCACCGCACCAGTGCCACGCTGGGCCAATTCTCGCCTTGTGAATCCCGGTACAGGGATCGGAGATTCCCGCAGGCTTGGGGAATATGGGGCTGGATCCTCCGCCCCGCGCCCCCACCCCGCGCCCCCACCCCGCGCCCGCGCCCCCGCCCCGCGCCCGCGCCCCCGCCCCGCGCCCCCGCCCCGCGCCCCCACCCCGCGCCCCCGCCCCGCGCCCCCACGCCCGCGCCCCCGCCCCGCGCCCCCGCCCCGCACCATATTTCTGCCCCGACCTGCCGGCGGGATTCTCCGCTATGCCAGCCGGTCAATGGGGTTGTCTATTGTGGGGCAGCCCCACGCCGTCGGGAAACCCCCGGGCGCCGGCGGAGAATCCCGCCCATGGTGCCCAGCCGGTCATATCGACCCATTCACATCTTCTTGCCGAGTGCGAACCTTGATGCTGCCGGCAGCGGGGGACTGGAGCATCGGAACGGGGTCGGCACTGTTTTCCTCCGGATGAGGGAGTATCCGCGGCGTCAGGGACATCGCTACCGGCGGCAGAGAGTCCAGCCCATGTTGTTGGGGTGAGTTGGGATAGGATGGGAGGAATGAAAGGTCACAGAGCTGAATCGTTAACTCTGTTTCTGCCCACGGAGGTTGGCAGACTTGCCGTGTATTTCCTGCAGTGTTAGTTTTTAGTTCTGGGGCGTCATTCTCCGACCCCCCGCCGGGTCGGAGAATGGCCGTTGGCCGCCGTGAATCCCGCCCCCGCCCCCGCCGAAGTCTCCGGTACCGGTGATTGGGCGGGGGCGGGAATCGGGCCGCGCCGGTTGGCGGGACCCCCCGCTCAATTCTCCGGCCCGGATGGGCCGAAGTCCCGCCCAGAAATTGCCTGTCCCGCCGGCGTAAATCAAACCTGGTATTTACCGGCGGGACAAGGTGGCGTGGGCGGGCTCCGGGGTCCTGGGGGGGGGCGCGGGGCGATCTGACCCCGGGGGGTGCCCCCACGGTGGCCTGGCCCGCGATCGGGGCCCACCGATCCGCAGGCGGGCCTGTGCCGTGGGGGCACTCTTTCCCTTCCGCCTCCGCCCCGGCCTCCACCATGGCGGAGGCGGAAGAGACTCTCCCCACTGCGCATGCGCGGGAAACTGTCAGCGGCCAGTGACGCTCCCGCGCAGGCGCCGCATTTCCGCACCAGCTGGCGGGGCGGAAATCCCTCCGGCGTCGGCCTAGCCCCTCAATGTTGGGGCTCGGCCTCCAAAGATGCGGAGCCTTCCGCACCTTTGGGCCGGCGCGATGCCCGTCTGATTGACGCCGTTTTTGGCGCCAGTCGGCGGACATCGCGCCGTTGGGGGAGAATTTCGCCCCTGATTTCCAGTGTTTTGCCGTTATGTAGGGTGGGAGGAGGTTCGTCTTGAGCATGAACACCAGTGTGATTGCCCCGCCAGCTGGCGCAAGCGCGGATCCCGTTACGTCGCTGCTAGCCCATTTCGGGCCGGAGACTTTCGACCCATTTTTCCGACGTGACGCAAGTCGGATTTGCGCCGTTTTTTGCGCCGATCGGCGGACTTTGCGCCGATAACGGAGAATTTCGCCCGTGGTGTTCACAACACACTCTCCTTCACCAACAAGAGATGTGGGGCGCGATTCTCCACTCCCACGCCGGTTGGGAGAATCGCCTGGGCCGCCAAAATTTCCGGGGACGCCGGTCCGACGCCCTCCCGCGAAGCGGCGGGAACGGCCCTGTCGAGTTTCGCAGGCCGGAGAATCGCCGGAGACACCCAAAATGGCGATTCTCCGGCACCCCCACTATTCTCAGGCCCGGATGGGCCGAGCGGCCAGGCCAAAACAGCGGGTTCCCCCCGGCGCCGTCCACACCTGGGGCGAAATTCTCCCGAAACGGTGCGATGTCCGCCGACTGGCGCCCAAAACGGCGCCAATCAGACGGGCATCGCGCCGCCCCAAAGGTGCGGAATGCTCCGCATCTTTGGGGGCTGAGCCCCAACATTGAGGGGCTAGGTCGGCGCCGGACGAATTTCCGCCCCGCCAGCTGGCGGAAACGGCCTTTGTTGCCCCGCCAGCTGGCGCGGAAATGACATCTCCGGGCGGCGCATGCGCGGGAGCGTCAGCGGCCGCTGACAGTTTCCCACGCATGCGCAGTGCAGGGAGTCTCTTCCGCCTCCGCCATGGTGGAGACCGTGGCGGAGGCGGAAGGGAGAGAGTGCCCCCACAGCACAGGACCGCCCGCGGATCGGTGGGTCCTGATCGCGGGCCAGGCCACCGTGGGGGCACCCCCCGGGGTCAGATCACCCCGCGCCCCCCCCAGGACCCCGGAGCCCGCCCACGCCGCCTTGTCCCGCCGTTCAAAAGGTGGTTTCATTTACGTCGGCGGGACAGGCAATTTATCGGCGGGACTTCGGCCCATCCGGGCTGGAGAATCCAGCGGGGGGGGCCGCCAACCGGCGCGGCCCGATTCCCGCCCCCGCCGAATATCCGGTACCGGAGACTTCGGCAACCGGCGGGGGCGGGATTCACGGCAGCCCCTGGCGATTCTCCGACCCGGCGGGGGGTCGGAGAATGACGCCCTTGGTCGCTGCAGTCGTGGGCGGTGCGTGGGCGCTGGGGGGGCGGCCTGTGGGGGGGGCGAGGGGGGATCCTGCACCGATCTTCACCTGGAATGTGGGGTGGCCCGCGATCGGTGCCCACCGATCGTCGGGCCGTCCTCTCTGAAGGAGGACCTCCTTCCTTCCGCGGCCCCGCAAGATCCGTAAGAAGACGGGGGGCGGATTTGGACAGGACGGCAACCACGCATGCGCGGGTGACGTCCGTTATGTGGCGCCCGCCGCATCATCTATGCGGCGCCGCTTTTGCGCGGGCGACGAGGCCTGGCGCGGGTAGATGACGCGGCCCCGATACTGGCCCATTGTCAGGGTCTGAATCGGTCGGGACCGGGGCCGTTCCGCGCTGTTGTGAACCTCGACGGCGTTCACGACGGCGCGGCCACTTCGGTGTGGGAGTGGAGAATCCCGCCCGTGGTGTTCACAACACACTCTCCTTCTCCAACAACAAACCCACAGTAACTTCTCAGGAAGCGACGAAACCTCCTTTTATTCTGTTATCCAAATATCTGGCACAGACTAATTTAAAATAAGGGATACCTGGTGGGGGTCACGACCTACCTGGTGTCAGCTCGGCCTCAGTGACCCTAACCCGAACTCTCCGCCAGAACACTTGAGGTTTCAAACCCAACTCCAAGAACTTGTGCACGTGACCGCAGTGTACAGGCTGGGCGCTGAGGGAATACAGCACTGTCAGGAGTGCTGACTTTTGGATTGGACAGGAAACCAAAACACCACCTGGGCACAGGTGCTCTGTCATTATTTTGAAGACGACCGGGGTTCCTGGACAATCCACAACCAACATGATGAAAAGAGATTGTGTGGTCATTCCCACGGTGCTGTTTGTGGGATTTTGCTGTGTGTAAATTGGCTGCCTGTTTCCAGGGTTACACCTCACAAATACCTCATCGACTGGAAAGCACTTTGGGGGTTTGGGGTTTTGATAGGTGCTATAGAAATGCAACACCTTCCTTGCTCTCTTGTGCCTCAAGCACGCTAAAGGGGCGGGATTATCCGCTGGCGGGAGTCTCCGTTTTGCCGGCGCCCGGGGGTTTCCCGACGGGGTGGGGCTGCCCCACAATGGGAAACCCCATCGACCGGCCGGCGTAACGGAGCCTCCCGCTGGGGGTCGGGGCAGGAATGTGGCGGGGCGGAGCCTCCCGACGGGGGTCGGGGCAGGAATGTGGCGGGGCGGGGCGGAGCCTCCCGCCGAGGGGCGGGGCACGAATGTGGCGGGGCGGGGTGGAGCCTCCCGCCGGGGGTCGGGGGGAAATGTGGCGGGGCGGGGCAGAGCCTCCCGTCGAGGGGCGGGGCAGGAGTGTGGCGGGGCAGGGCGGAGCCTCCCGCCGGGGGTCGGGGGGAAATGTGGCGGGGCGGGGCAGAGCCTCCCGCCGAGGGGCGGGGCAGGAGTGTGGCGGGGCACGGCGGAGCCTCCCGCCGGGGGTCGGGGCAGGAATGTGGCGGGGCGAGGCGGAGCCTCCCGCCGGGGGTCGGGGCAGGAATGTGGCGGGGCGAGGCGGAGCCTCCCGCTGGGGATCTTTAATGAAACATTACTTGATAATTTTTAAAAGGCTAAATAGCCAATATTTTTACACATCCAATTAGCATTATTGCATATTCTTCTTGTCAAAACTCAAACATTGTTATTGACATAGAAAACTGTCACAAACTCCGACCGGTGCAGGAGCAGGCCATTCAGCCCATCGAGTCTGCTCCGACCTTCTGAAAGAGCACCCTTCCCTGGCCCACCCCGCAGCCCTATCCCCCTAACCCCACCTAATCTACACATCTTCGGACACTAAGGTTTAATGCAGAAAAGTGTGAGGTGATTCATTTTGGAAGGAATAACAGGAAGACAGAGTACTGGGCTAATGGTAAGAGTCTTGGCAGTGTGGATGAGCAGAGAGATCTCGGTGTCCATGTACATAGATCCCTGAAAGTTGCCACCCAGGTTGAGAGGGTTGTTAAGAAGGCGTACGGTGCTGAGATGGGCCAAGAAGACAAAATGATGATGGTGGGGAATGTGGGCGTCGGTGCTGGAGGGAGGTGAGACTCGGGGATGAGGGAACTGGGATAATGGCCGCAACAGGAGCTGCGCCACAGGGGGCGGGGCTGGTTCAGGAAAGCGCGGGCTTTTTTCCCACGCTGGGGGGGGGAATGGAGGAAGGTAAGGAGGAGGAGAGACTCCCACACGGGGAGATCAACGGGAAGGCGGGGGAAGCCGGGGTCAGCAGAGGTCAGCTGACTCACGGAAATAATATGGGGGAGCAAAAGTGCTAGATGTGGATCTAGCAGGGCGGGGGTGGGTGGGGGGGGGTTAACCCCCAAATCCGGCTGATCACGTGGAATGTGAGGGGCCTGAATGGGCCGGTTAAGAGGTCCCGAGTGTTCACGCACCTAAAGGGACTGAAGGAGACACATCTGAAGGGGGCATATCAGGTCAGGTTAAGGAAGGGATGGGTAGGACAGGTGTTCCATTCGGGGCTGGATGCGAAGAATAGAGGGGTGGCAATACTGGTGGGGAAGCGGGTGTCGTTTGAGGCCAAGAACATAGTAGCGGACAATGGAGGCCGATACGTGATGGTGAGTGGTAGGTTGCAGGGGACGGAGGTGGTACTGGTGAATGTATATGCCCCAAACTGGGACGATGCTGGATTCATGAAACAAATGTTGGGGCGTATTCCGGACCTGGAGGTAGGGAGTTTGATAATGGGTGGGATTTTAACACGGTGCTGGACCCAGCATTAGATCGTTCCAGATCAAGGACAGGGAGGAGGCCGGCTGCGGCCAAGGTGCTTAGGGGGTTTATGGATCAGATGGGGGGAGTAGATCCGTGGAGATGATTGATGCAGGTAGGGCAGTGGATCTTGTCTATATGGACTTCAGTAAGGCCTTTGACAAGGTCCCTCATGGTAGACTAGTACAAAAGGTGAAGTCACACGGGATCAGGGGTGAGCTGGCAAGGTGGATACAGAACTGGCTAGGCCATAGAAGGCAGAGAGTAGCAATGGAAGGATGCTTTTCTCATTGGAGGGCTGTGACCAGTGGTGTTCCACAGGGATCAGTGCTGGGACCTTTGCTCTTTGTAGTATATATAAATGATTTGGAGGAAAATGTAACTGGTCTGATTAGTAAGTTTGCAGACGACACAAAGGTTGGTGGAAATGCGGATAGCGATGAGGACTGTCGGAGGATACAGCAGGATTTAGATTGTTTGGAGACTTGGGTGGAGAGATGGCAGATGGAGTTTAATCCGGACAAATGTGAGATAATGCATTTTGGAAGTTCTAATGCAGGTAGGGAATATACAGTGAATGGTAGAACCCTCAAGAGTATTGAAAGTCAAAGAGATCTAGGAGTACAGGTACACAGGTCATTGAAAGGGGCAACACAGGTGGAGAAGGTAGTCAAGAAGGCATACGGCATGCTTGCCTTCATTGGCCGGAGCATTGAGTATAAGAATTGGCAAGTCATGTTGCAGCTGTATAGAACCTTAGTTAGGCCACACTTGGAGTATAGTGTTCAATTCTGGTCGCCACACTACCAGAAGGATGTGGAGGCCTTAGAGAGGGTGCAGAAGAGATTTACAAGAATGTTGCCTGGTATGGAGGGCATTAGCTATGAGGAGCGGTTGAATAAACTCGGTTTGTTCTCACTGGAACGAAGGAGGTTGAGGGGAGACCTGATAGAGGTATACAAAATTATGAGGGGCATAGACAGAGTGGATAGTCAGAGGCTTTTCCCCAGGGTAGAGGGGTCAATTACTAGGGGGCATAGGTTTAAGGTGAGAGGGGCAAGGTTTAGAGTAGATGTACGAGGTAAGTATTTTACGCAGAGGGTAGTGGGTGCCTGGAACTCGCTGCCGGAGGAGGTGGTGGAAGCAGGGACGATAGTGACGTTTAAGGGGCATCTTGACAAATACATGAATAGGATGGGAATAGAAGGATACGGACCCAGGAAGTGTAGAAGATTGTAGTTTAGTCGGGCAGCATGGTCGGCACGGGCTTGGAGGGCCAAAGGGCCTGTTCCTGTGCTGTATATTTCTTTGTTCTTTGTTCTTTGAGATTTGCCAGACCTTTGGCCAGAGAATTTTCGTTTTTCTCCCACGTACACAAAGCCTACTCCTGGATAGACATTTTTGTTCTGGGCAGGGCATTGATCCGAAAGTGGAGGGAACGGAGTATTCGGCCATAGCCATTTCAGACCACGCCCCGCACTGGGTGGAGCTGGAGCTGGGGGAGGAGAGGGACGAACGCCTGTTGTGGAGGTTGGATGTGGGACTGCTGGCAGACGAAGTGTGCGGGAGGGTGCGGGGGTGTATTGAAAGATATCTGGAGGCTAACGAGAACAGGGAGGTGCAGGTGGGAGTAGTATGGGAGGCCCTGAAGGCGGTGGTCAGGGGAGAGTTAATCTCCATCAGGGCTCACAGGGTGAAGAGAGAGGGCAGGGAAAGGGAGAGGTTAGTGGGGGAGATTTTAAGGGTGGACAGGAGCTAAGCAGAGGCTCCGGATGAGGGACTACTCAGGGAGAGACAAAGCCGCCAGACGGAGTTCGACCTGTTGACCACAGGGAAGGCAGAGGCACAGTGGAGGAAGGCACAGGGGGCGATATATGAATATGGGGAGAAGGCGAGCCGGATGCTGGCACACTAGCTCCGTAAGAGGATGGCAGCGAGGGAAATAGGTGGAGTCAAAGATGGCAGGGGAACTACGGTGCGGAGTGCAGGGAAAGTGAATGAGGCTTTTAAGGCCTTTTACGAGGAACTGTATAGGTCCCAGCCCCCAGGGGGAAAAGAGGGGATGCAGCGATTCTTGGATCAGTTGAGGTTCCCAAGGGTGGAGGTGCAGGAGGTGGCGGGTCTAGGGGCGCCAATTGGGGTGGAGGAGCTGGTTAAAGGACTGGGGAGCATGCAGGCAGGGAAGGCCCCGGGGCCGGATGGGTTCCCGGTGGAGTTCTACAGGAAGTATGTGGACCTGTTAGCCCCGTTGCTGGTAAGGACCTTCAATGAATCAAGGGAGGGGAGACCCTGCCCCCGACAATGTCAGAGGCGATGATCTCTTTGATCTTGAAGCGGGATAAGGACCCATTGCAATGTGGGTCGTATAGACCGAGCTCGCTCCTTAATGTAGATGCTAAGTTGCTGGCAAAAATGTTGGCCATGAGGATTGAGGACTGTGTCCCGGGGGTGATTCACGAGGACCAGACGGGATTCGTAAAGGGTAGGCAGCTAAATACCAATGTGCAAAGGCTCTTCAATGTGATAATGATGCCATCGGTGGAGGGAGAGGCGGAGATAGTGACAGCCATGGACGCGGAGAAGGCCTTTGATCGGGTAGAGTGGGAGTATCTCTGGGAAGTGTTGAGGAGGTTTGGGTTCGGGGGAGGGTTTATTAGTT